>NC_043703.1:136934744-136999183 GCF_006229205.1 Suricata suricatta | reverse complement strand
TAATGTTAACATTTTATATAGCCACAGCACATTTGTCAAAACAAAGAAATTAACATCAGCAAATAGTATTAACTAAACTATGGATTTTATCCAAAGTTCTCCAGAGTAATGTCATTTTTCTAATCTAGGATGCAATCCAGGATCCCACATTACATTTAGTTGTCATGTCTCTTTGATTGTCTTCAATCTGTGACAGTTTCTGTCTTTCCTCCTGTTTGACAGCTTGGATGCTTTTGAGGAGTATTGGTAGAATATTTTGTAGAATCTTTCTTAGTTGGGATTTGTCTGATGTTTTCTCAGGATTAGACTAGGGTAATGGGTTTGGAGAAAGAATACTACAGAGGTAAAATGGTCTTTCATCACTTCATATCAGGGAAACATAATGTCAGCATGATGTTACTAATAATGTTAACACCTTGATTACTTGGGTAAAGTGGTATCTGCCAGGTTTCTCCCTTAAAAAAGTACTCTTTTCTTTCCTTTAAACATTCTCTTCCTTTAAAACAAGTCACTAATCCCAGCCTATCTGGGATGGAGAATAAAGCTGGATGAGGGGAATAAAGTTCCACAAAGTTGTATCAAATAATTTATAATCACCTAACTTTAAGCCATTTGGATGAAGTTTTCAGACAGGAAGAAGAAACCCTCCAAATGCCTAGATGCAGCATCCAAGTACATTACCTCAGGTTCCTTAATCATCTTATGCAGCAGAATAAATGTTTAACTTCAGTCACCCAATCTGTAAATAAGCTTGGTACCTCGCAAAATCCCACATATGCCATATGCCTACCAGTAAGAATACTGGAGCAAGTATGATGAGAAGTCTTAAAAGTGGACCTTGGCATATATTAAGAGCATATCCTCTTATCTCAGCATCAACATTACAGAGGGAATAATCTTTATTTTTAAAAAAGTGGGGGGCACTGGGGTGGCTCAGTTGGTTAAGCATCTGACTTCAACTCAGGTCATGATCTCATGGTTCATGGGTTCAAGCCCACGTCGAGCATTGTGCTGACAGCTCAGAGCCTGGAACCTGCTTTGGATTCTGTGTCTCCCTCTCTCTCTTCCCCTCCTCCACGCATGCTTTGTCTTCCTCTCTCTCAAAAATAAGCATTTAAAAAAAATTTTTTAAATAATACTCTAGAGTACCATATGGTT
The DNA here is from genome assembly GCF_006229205.1 of Suricata suricatta. Classification (NCBI taxonomy): domain Eukaryota; kingdom Metazoa; phylum Chordata; class Mammalia; order Carnivora; family Herpestidae; genus Suricata; species Suricata suricatta. Next base: position 136,998,025 of record NC_043703.1, on the reverse strand, counting down.
TAAGGTAAGGATATGTGTCTGATGGTATGGAGTATGGAAGAGACAGCTATGTGACCACAAAACCCTGTTTTATTTTTTTATTTTTCCTCCCTGATATACAGGGAGAGCAGTTTTCAGTCCATTTTAGTTATAGGAGACCATAAATTTCAGCCCTGACCTCTAAAGCCTTCTGTGTTTGCCCTGCATGCTGCCTTTCCTCTTGTCTGCTGGCTGGAGTAAGGGGTTGCAGTGGAGGCCTCTGAGGTCTTATGGGTTGGAGGAGGAGCACTAGAGAGATGGAGCCTGGGCCTCTAAATGGTTGCATGGACCACAGCCTCCGCCTGGCCTTGCTAGACAGTGAAGTAAATGACAAATGAACTTCTATTGTATCAACCCACTGAGATTTGAGGGTTATTTGTTAAAACCATCAGATTCTCCTGATCAAAATAGATAGAAGTCCCCAGAGGGCAAGATTTTTTTTCCCATTACATTGTTTGTCTAGGCCCTAGCACATGTGCAGATGGGGACCTTAATGTCTTTGAAGATTGAGAAGAAGAGAATGATGAATGGCATGGCACTACAAGGAGGCATTTGGTTTTCAAGAAAAGTACAGCTCAACATTACTATAATGTGACTGGTTTCCTATAAAAATCTTGATTACCTGCAAAAAAGAAAGGGGAGGAGAGGATGATAAAATTCTACTGGAAATGGTAGCAGAAACAATAGGCTTGAAAACAGCCCAAGTCTAGTGAACATTCCCCAGAGCCTTCTGGTTTATAATTGTGAACCCATCTAGAAGCAATTATTTCAAATATTCTTGAAACTAGACCATGGTGTACATTAATAGCACAAAATCCTTTTATCTCAGCACCAACTTACCAGTAGAAAATTAGATTGGAAATAAAGCATAATCAAACTTAGTAAAAAATAAATAGAGGTACTTGACCAGGTTTCTATAGTTTTCTAAGAAATTGCCTACCTGGTAATCATAACGGAATGAATTCTAACAGTCCTATCACTTATCAAGAGTCAATGCTTTTCCATTGCAATATATCCCATTAAAAAACCCATTCTGCTATGTTAACAGTAGGAACCCAATTTTTATGATCAGACCTCAACATTTTATATCTCATTGAGTCTATTCTTTTCCATACATTCAGTGTATAGTGAGACTTATTTACAGAAAATCTATTTTTATGAAGTTATATATGCAGACAACACAAAGGTTCATTCCTGCTTCCCTCTCCCTGGGTCTTCTCAGAGATCTCCCAAAGACACAAGCTTCCTGCCCTGACCTTAAGAACTTGTCATCAATTTACTTGGTAAAAAGAATGGATTTTCCAGAAACATCTGGACTTTCTGACTGGAGTTCTCTCATTTGGGAAGCTCCACATCTTATAAACATGAAATAAGCACTTTCTCATGGCCTTACAGGGAAATGTTGCAGGGAAATCACTGCTTCAAATTATTTGAGGAAGTGGGTCGCTTCCGCCATCTTTGGTTTGGCCCCCAGGGGAATGGCTAAGAAAAGTTGAGCTTTACCCATTATAATGGCTCACTGACATTGAAGAGGACACAGTATCTTCATACATGTATTTGTAGCTGTGCAAGTATGAAAAGGCAAGGCCCAATAACTATTTCAGGAAAGACACAGAGAATGGACATACATAAGAAAAGACTAACTCCCCCACAAAAGATAATTTAATAATCAGTTCATTAACTTAATAGCTGCGATACACTAATTTATTGATGACTAAGCCCACATAGAAACTCCCTCTGAGACTTAACATATTGACATTGGCAGAATTAGATTCAGGCTCACTATAGCCAGCTGTGAACAAACTAATAAATTAACTCTACCTCATGTCCCCTTATTCCAGATACCTAACGGTGAGTTCTAATATTTAGATAGATGGTAAAACAATCCAGATATGATTGGAATTCACTTCAGATATTCTCTGAGGAAATCAGCCTTTTATCTTAGCGAAGCCTTTGGCAGCTCAGTGTAATGCCCTCTTTGGAGTAGTTTTGACTAAATCTAATTATGCTGCCTTGTTTGAGTCTCCTGCTATTTTCTATTTTTTTCTGCTGTTGTTTTTTTACCCTTGGTGTGAGGGGAGTTACTTTCTTAGTATCCCTATTATAGAACAAATTCTCCACAACCCCATCCATCTCTTGTGTGTATAAGAAATCATCAGCACAGCACCTCAGCTTTCAAGTGGATTTAGTCTTGACCAGGGATTAACCATTTGACTGTCTACATAGGATGACTATATACTTTATCTTCCAAATTGGGACACTTTTTAGAGCAACTATTATTGATTACAGCTTGACAGCAAGCATAAACCAGGGCTGTCTTGGATGAACTGAGACAGGTGATAACACTATTGGGAATTCAAAACAGAGCAATGTGCTTCTAGGTCTCAGATATTATAAAATCTCCCCCAGGACATTCATTTCTCTCAGGGACTCACAAAATAGGCCTGTGGACTTTACATCAGTTGGAGACAGGGTAGCAGAGCAGCTGAGCACGAATGCTCTGGCTCCCCAGCCCTGCCACCCGTGCTCCCCGCCTTTGAAAGACAACTAACAGTATCTCACCTATAGCGTGAGATCTGATGGACTCCAATTCCAGAGCTTTCTTTTCTGAAAGATGTAGCTTGGGAAAATCCCATAAGCTTCTGTGTCTCTGTTTCCTCACCTGTGAAATGATGATAATATCTGAACATGACTCATAAAGCTGGAGAATAGCATGAGTTAATCGTTATAAAATGGCTATCAGAGGGTGTCTGACATCGTAAGCGCCCAACTGTCCGTTGGCTGTTTTAGTGATAACTCTCTTCCTTCATGAGAACACATCGCCTGAGCCCTGCCTTCCAGCCTTGTCTACCTGCTAATACACTGCCCTCCTGCTTGTTATGTAGCACAGCTCTCTGTCTAAACACTCTGTGCTGATATGACTGGTTATTTTACACAGTGCTGGTTGCCTAGGCATTTTTGTTTCCTCATTATTCTTCATAGGCTGGTTTCTTTTTATTTTCAGGATTGTCAGAAGACTGCCTCCAGCCAAATGCACTGAGTACCCTTTCACCATTCAGAGCCACTGCCATACAATTGAGTGTTAAAGAGCACGCCAGAATGAATCTGCAACTTCACTTTTAGTGACGCATCACTTTATCTCCATATCTTCTTGGGAGTTTCACGTCAGGCATTGGTTTTAGTTTATTACTGCCTGAAGGTTACAAAAGAATGCATCTTTAGGATCATCATTAGTATCTTCTGCTGGAATATACATGACTTTCTGTGACAATTTAATAAATCTTGCATGAAACCTGGCATGGAGCCACCTCTTGCCAAAGAAATCATGGGGAAAAGGTGTTATCCAGGTCTCATAAGGAACATGACCTTCATACTTATTGTGTGTTGTGCCCTTAGATAAGGCATCTCATCCCATCTGAAATCAGGGGGGCGAAAGACCTGCCTTCATCTCTCAGCAGGTATTAGCAACTGTAAAGTTGAAATTATTTATATGAGCCATCACTGTTAGAGGTAGGAATGAAACAAACATGCACTATTTTGCTCATAAGCATTTGATTTATTTACATTCACTAATTAAGATAGTTAGGCTTTATTTTCATATTTTATTCTTTGTGGGAAATAGAAGAGGGGATAGAGGGAAAATGTTCTTATAGCATCAGACCACATCCCATCCCGTAACCATGATTGCCATCAACACTAACAATCACAACATTTATTCTGCTTCTGGCATTTTGCATGCCTAGTCTCATTTAATACTCAAAATAATACTAGATAGGTTCTGTCAGTAGTGTCATAGCACAGGCCATGGTACGAGGAAATAGAGGTGTATTAAAGTTAAATGACTTTGTCAATGTCAGTGAACTGGAACATAAAACCAGGTCAGGCTGGATCTAACACCCATATTAACTATGAGGTTATACCTTATGTCTTGTTGAGGGGAAGTGTGGATTAACTTTGCCTGGGAAGACTCCAAAAAGCACATGTTTATTTAGGATGAGTCAATAGGAAGGTTTTTAATTCATAGAGAGCAGCATGTAAATACAATCATCACCCCCATCCACGGGGAAATGTTCCAAGACCCACAATGGATGTCTGAAACCATAAATAGTATTGAACCTTCTATATACTCTGTTTTTTCCTCTATATACATACATACCTGTGATAAAATTTAATTTATAAATGAGGCACAGTAAGAGATTAACAACAACTCATAATAAAATAGAACAGTCGTAACAATATTCTGTAATACAAGTTATGCAAATGTGATCTCTTTCTCTCTCAAAAAACCTTACTGTACTGTAGTCACTTTCATCTTATGATGTTTGGGAGCTGATAAAAACCCATGTGATGAGCTAAAGTGAGGTGAATGACATAGGCATTGAGACATAGCGTTAGACTAGTATTGACCTTTTGACAGTAAGTCAGGAGGATTATCTGCCTCTACGCAGTGGGTTGACCACAGGTAAATAACTACAGGAAGTGAGGCAACAGGTAAGGAGGACTACAGTATACACAAAGCTATTTCACCCAAGTAAACAATCAATGAGAATCCTCATATACAATTGTATGTGCTCTGCAATACTCTGTACCCTTGGTCAGGAAAGGGCTAAGTCGGCACCCAAACAATAACCTAGGCTGGACCCACTGCCATTTACTGAGCATTTATTATTCTCTGCCTTTGCACTAAGTCCAATACTAATAGCATCTTATTTCAACACCATCCTGATAGGCATTTTGTTTCAGGTTTACAGACACAAGCCAAGATTTACAGACGATATGTGCCTGCTGTCACATAATGATTAGTAGCACAATCAGTGTTTGAACAGAAGTATTGTTATCTCCAAGTCTGTGTTTTAATCTGCATGACATTGGGCAAATCCTTGTTTAGATAAAATTTTCTTCTGCCATTTGAGCTTTGCACATTTTGCTCTTTTTATTCTTGCCTTTTATCCAAATTTGTTGAAACTCACGGTTATGCTTCATTTTCCTTCTCGATGTTTAAATTTATCCATATCCATGCTTCCCAAATAAGTCAAAACCTGGAACACGATTTTCCTTAAGTCCTCTCTGCTCTTGCCTTGGTGGTATCATCTAGAGTGTTCATTCTTCACTGTAAAAATCATAAAGCTTTTGGGGTGCCTGGGTGGCTCAGTTGGTTGAGTGTCCTACCTCAGATCATGACCTCACTGCTCATGAGTTGGAGCCCCGCATCGGTCTCTATGCTGACAGCTAGGAGCCTGGAGCCTGCTTCAGATTCCGTCTCCATCTCTCTGCCCTTCCCTTACTCATGCACGCTCTCTCTCTCTCTTTCTCTCTCTCTCTCAAATATAAAAATAAAAAATATAAAAAATATTTTTAAAATAAAGCTTTTTATAAAATCATTGCTACTTTAAACATTACTAAACTCAGTCAACTCTTTAAATGTTTTTATTTTCCATAATCATTTATCCCTTTATATTAATCTTTCTTTTAGAGAGAGTACTTCTCATAGAAGCACTTGAAAGAGGATTTTCAAACGGCAAACATTTTAAAATTTTATAATTCTGAGAATTCTTTACTAAAATGGTAGTTTATCTGGATATAAAATTCTAAGTCCAAAGTTCGTTTCCTTCTAAACTTTGAAGATACTCAATCCAGTGTTGCTGTTGAGAAGTCTGCCATAAATCTGGTACTTGTTTGGGTCTTTTCTTTCTCTCCATGAGCTTTTAAATTTTCTCTGTCTTTATGCTCTTAAGTTTAACAATAATCTGTCTGGATATTGATTGTAGTTTTCTTATCTGTCTTGTTCAGCACTCTATTAGCCTTTTTATCCTGAGCTTTAATACCTTTCTTTAATCCTAGGAAATTCTTGTTCATATTTTTTCCTCTGTTTTTGCTCCTTTCTTGCTGTCTGGGAATTCTATTTTATAGATTTTGACACTTTTATTTCTATGTTTTATGACTCAACATTTTTCATGGGTTCCATCTCTTCCAGAGGCTTTCCCTTCCTGATGTCTTCCAGGAATGTTTTGTGACACAATTTTTTTTGGCTTCCTAGTTTGTACTTCAACTGTACCCATTCTGTGGTTCCAACTGGCTCTTTAGTCATTTCTTTTTCTTTCTTTTAAATCTTAATTGCAACAATTATGTTTTCATACCCCCAATTTTAAATTAGTTCCTTTTCCTGCTCTGTAATCTCAAAAGTGCCCCTTATCTCTCTGTGAGGGTATTTACTAGGGCCATTTTAAATTCATATTCGATTTCATTAGCCCTGCTTCCTCCAAAAAGGCTTTTAATTTCAGTTCTCTTTCCTATTTGGACTTTATGTCCTTCAAATATTGAATCTTCTGTGGGGGGAGAGAAGCACATGTTTTACTCCTCTGGAGCAGTGGCTTTGGCCCCTGATAGGGTTCCTTCAGGGAGCAGGGATGCTGGGGAGGTGCCTGGAGGCAGAAAACTTCTAGTGCTACCATCTAGACTCACCCCTTTCATGCCTCCACCCAATTTCTCTGCCTGTTCCTAATCTTATAGAACCTTTGCCCTGGGCACTGCTCTCAGCAGCAATGGGGCAACCATCCCTTGTTACAACTGCCGAAGTCTGGAGGAGATGGGAGGAATGGAGGGTACATACAGAGTCTAGCTTGTCCACTTGTGTCCCTTGCAATTGGCTCTTCCCTAGAAAATTACTGCTTCTCCCAGCTGAAAAGCTCCTATTCACCGGGACCATGCCAGAAGGCCTGGTAAACTGCTGTGACCCCCACATTGAGCTTCCAGTTTCAGGCCCACCCAGAAAAATGTGAGGGAAAGAAAAGAGACAGTGTTATAAAGTTTTCCCCCCATCCATCCTTCTTTGTTTCTGGACTCTCCTCTCCCACCAAAAACAAGATCTGTCCTCTCTTACTCTTTAAGCAAATTTCAATGTTGTATTCGTTACCGTGACCCATCGACATCTCTGTGTCTCCTGCGGCCAGGGCCAGCTGCGTGGGTGATGGTTCAGTGTAATTGCACAGACCCCATTATTAAAGGGCTCCCCGCATGATTTAATGCCCTGCTCTTACCATCTCGAAATTCTGAATGTCTCTGGAACAAGAGGCCCAGCATTTTCATTTTGCACGGGTGCCCACAAATCATGTAGCCGGTGCTACCTATGGCATCTCCAAATTTGGCTTCAGTAACTCAGGTCAGATTACCAAGTTATCCAAAACTGAAAGAAGGTAGATTTCTAGGAACTTCCTCCCCATGGTTTTCTGCACATGATTAAGTATTGATTGTTTAACAAAATTTTAATAAATTACTGGGATGGGGGTATCCAACCTAGCATCTGTTGGCTGTTACGGTAACTAAAAGAAGCAGTGCCTGTACATCACCTTCCTCAACCTTCAGAAAAGCTGGAGTGTCCTGATGTATGTAGGTTCCCATCTAGTAAATATCTACCCCTTTCCTTTGGTTATAGATCCAAGTTTGGGAACCATAAACTTTGACAGGAAAACCTCTGTTTGTTTTACCCTGAAATGATTTATAAATGTATGCAAAACCATGCACATACACCTAGGAACATTTTCCTGAGAATAAGACCAATCGATTCACAATTATCAAAGACATCCAAAGGGGCGCCTGGGTGGTTCAGTCTGTTAAGCGTCCAACTTCCTCTCAGGTCATGATCTCATGGCTCATGAGTTTGAGCCCTGCTTTGGGCCCTGGGCTGACACCTCAGAGCCTGGAACCTGCTCTGGATTCTGCGCCTCCCTCTCTCTCTGTTCTTCCCCTACTTGTGCTCTGTCTTTCTTTGTCTCTGAAAAACAAAATAAAACATTAAAAAAAATTAAGAAGACATCAAAGCAAGGAAAAGATTCTGTGAAAAGGTTCCATGTGCATTTTATGAGAGAGAGAGGATTCAGTTTCTTACACAGACACATATACACACACAGCACATAAAAGATTTTCTCATCAGAGACTATATTGTTTTATTCTGGAGGTATGAAAAATGACAAATCACTAATTATTGATAAGGAATATTTGACATGAGAATATACTGCATATTGTGTGTTTTTAATGTCAATTTGAAAGAGGATCATCAAACCAGTTCTGCCGCAAATGGTCCAATATTAACCTTTTTTACCAGGTTCCCTTTCTAATTGCAAAATTTAAAGAAAAAAGTCATTTTTAAAATTTCACTCTGTAGCGTGGGGACAACAATAAAAGTAACAATTTATTGTACCAAGTTTCCTTTATGTTCATTGTGTGCTGTTAGTGTTGTCTATTACCAAAGATTTCTTTAAAGTAAGGAAAGATTTAAAAAAAAAAACTTTTAGGGAGGGGGTGCCTGAGTGGCCCAGTCAGTTAAGTGTCCAACTTCAGCTCACATCATGATCTTGCTGTCTTGTGAGTTCAAGCCTCGAGTTGGGCTCTGTGCCAACAGCTCAGAGCCTGGAGCCTGCTTCCAATTCTGTGTCTGCCAGTCTCTCTGCATCTCCCATGCTTATGCTCTGTCTTTCTCTGTCTCTCAATAGTAAATAAATGTTAAAAATTGTTTTTTAATTAAAAAACTAAAAAAAAAAAAAGTAAGCAAAGAACATTCACTTTCAGTGTTGCCATCTCTTCTGCCTTGGCCACTGCTTCTCCCTCCGAGGCACCCGTCCCCACCCAGCCAGCCACTGTATGCAGCCCCACCTTGGCATCGCAAAGTTCCTGCTGCTCTCGTTCATCAGCTGCTCTCAAGAAAGAAAAAAATGCAAGTCATGGCTCATATTTTTCTAGTTCACCTTGATAATGATCAGAGTTGAAAGTTAGAGATGTATAGTGATTGGCAATCTGATGCATTCCCTAGCGTTAGAACCTGCACAGAGCTTGGTAAAAGCGCATAGGAGGAAGAATGAAGGAAAAATACACATCAGTAACAAGAGCTGACATTTAAAGGGTGTTATTTCCCTGAAAACAGGAGTGTTTTATAGATAGTTTCAAAACAACACTATGCCTGGGAAGCTATCATCACCCCATTTGAGGAAACTGAGGCACAGAGAGATAAAAGTATTTGGCCTCAGTCTAATCACTAGTCAGCCAAGGACCCAGGACTGGACCCAACAGCTTGATTCTAGAAATTGATGTTTATAACTTCTAGAGGATATCTACTCCCAGAATCAGAGCTCCCAGTTGGCATAAAAACACCAGAATTACCACATGTCTGGCTAATAAAACTCTAACTAATAGCAAATACATTAGACCATGTGGTTAGTCCACACAGATTTATCACTGGTGAACATGGAGTCTCCTAAAGGATTTTTGAAAGAATGAAAGTACTTTACAGAGTCCCGTGAGGTTTCCAAGGAGCTTAGGAAATGCCGCCCTGGGGAAGGAAGCACAGACTGACTCCCTTCTACATAAGCAATGCCCTCACCTCTGTACCCTTGAGTTCATAGCCAGAGCCCAACTCATAGCTGGGCTTGAATAAACATTTGCTGAATTGAACCAAATTAAGTGTAACCTTGTGCTTTTCACATCTCGGCAACTGAATTTCTTCACCTGTAAAATGAGGAGGTAACTCTAGATCCATGCTTTCATCCTAACAATACATGAGAACCAGATAGGGTGTGGGACATATACAAGCATTGATGTTTCAGCACCATCCCAGGGATTTGGGTCTGACATAGGTTCCAGGCTTTGCTACTCTGTTTTTTTTTTTAACTACCAGTGATTCTTAAGTGAAGCTAGAGTTGAAAATCGTTGACCAGTGTTTCTCCAAAATTTGCTGCCTGGACCAACAGCATCAGTCTTTATAAACAACTCAAGGTCATACCCAAAATACTCTTCCATTTTACATAGAGATGCAGACAGATGAGGCATATTTTCCACAGAACAATAACACAATTCCTTAGCATATTTAATTTCTTACAAACTTTTAGACACATGTTACAGTTGGTTGAGTACAACTGCCTGGTGGAAACCTTGACCTAATTTCCCAAACCACTTGCCACCCACTTGAACCAAATCTCCCGGGAGGGGGAGGTGATCGATATGCTGAAACTGACAAGCCATAGGCAGCTATTCCCTTTCCCCTCCCTTACCTCCTGGAGGCATTTCTAGCAGCCTTGCAACTGTCATCTTTAAAGATGTGTACACAAGGAAAAATGAGAAAAGGGAGAGATTCCAGTTGAAGCAAATCCCCCTTCTCATCTGATCAGACACTTAGATTTGGAAATCTGTAAGTATGTCCAGGTCTGCATGATCCAAAATGCTTCTTAAAGGTCATTTACATAATCCTGTCGAGAATGCTCTCTGGGCAGTGGATCAAAGGCATAGCCTTTAGTGCTACTACCATCTTCCAACCCCGAGATTAGCTCCTTCGCCTGTTGGTGAGCTAATGGCCACTTTCCTTTCAAGCTAACACAGTGCTGGTAATGTTTTTCTCTGTGGATTTGGGATTTTAATTCACAAGATTATGCAACCACATTTTTTAAAGAAGCAATTTATTTTGAGGGCAAAGTGCCCTGTCTTAGGTTAAGTAGTTTTCTATTCAGCTGTTTTGCTAGCAAGAAGAGATAAAGCTTTCTGAGAGCAAAAGTATGTGCATCTTCCATACCACTGTGCCTTTCTGATGATTTTAACTCAGATGAGATCATCAGTCTCATTTCTGAAATAGTCCCTAGGGAATGTTTTAAATGTTTCAGAGAACAAACAAGTCTCTGGTGTGATATTCGTGTTCATGACATTTTTGCACTTGTGAAGAAAGAGATAAACAATTACCACAGTGGTGGGAAAAGACGTATTTTTAAACCCATAGGTGTATGGATGGAGAGGAATGTCTCTACGTGTCTATTATGTGTCAGGGAGGCAGTGTAGCCTCACAGTTGGAATCAGAGAAACAGGAGCACAACCTCAGGGTCTGTCACTTACCAGTTGTCTGATCGTGGGTAGGTTACTTATCTTCTTGCCATTTTTGCTTCCTTGTCTCCAAAAAGGTTAGTAACAATAAGCATTTCATGAGCTGTTGTCAGTATTAAATAAGTCATATAAAGTTCTTGATTTTGTGACTCAGTAAGTAACTTCTCAATCAAGGTTATTAAAAGGATGGTAGTGGCTGGGGAGCCTGAGTGGCACAGTCAGTTGAGTGTCACACTTTAGCTCAGGTCATTAATATCACGGTTCAAGAGTTCAAGCCCCTGGCTTCCATTTTCTGTCTGTCTCTCACTCTCGCTCTCTCTGCCCCTCCGCCACTGATTCTCTCTCTCTTTCTCTCTTTTTCTCTCTCTTTCTCTTTCTCTCTCTCTCAAAAATAAACATTGAAACAAAAAGGATGGTGGTGGTGGTGTTTATATCTATGGGTTTTCCGTGTACCATAGTGGTTCCACGTACCATTGTGAGTCAAAGACATCCTTTGATCTATTTATTGGATGGTGACACCATTCACATTTATCTGGTAGTGTGCTGATAAATATTTAACAATCAATTTTTAGGCAAGGAGTGGGGTCAGGGGAGGAAATCCTCTGATGTGTAGCATTTCCTTGATGTAAATACTACCTCTGTGGCCAGTATCAGTCTACTGACACAGTATGACATGACTGAACAATAAGTTAGAAAGAGATACACACTATACTGGCCCTCAGGCGCTGACTCCAACTCACCCCTGTATTTATCCAACAGCTCTTGGTATCAGCAGCATGGGACTGCTCAGCATCACACAGATCGGTCTTCCTTAGAAGAAGCTAAATGGGTCACAGGGATTAAATGTGTCCATTTTTGCATTATACATGAAATAGTTGGAAAAAAAAAAACCCGATGGCTATGGCTAAGACTCATCTTGGAAAGTCTGATTTCACAGAAGAACGATGTGATATTGGAGCAGAGAGGGGCCAGAGATACCATCCAGCCTCTGGAGCCATTCTGATTCTGAAACAGAAACTGAACACTAAGAATTATGACCTTAGATGATCCATCCATGTCCCTGTTGCCAGTTTCTAATTGTGGTGCAGTTAGAAACTACGTCTCCTCGGGCGCTTGGGTGGCTCAGTTGGTTGAACATCTGACTTCAACTCAGGTCATGACCTTACAGGTCATGGGTTCTGGACCCACATTAGGCTCTATGCAGACAGCTCAGAGCCTAGAGCCTGCTTTGGGTTCTGTGCTCCTTTTCTCATTACCCCTTGCCTACTTGCTCTCTCTCTCTCTAAAATGAATAAACATTTAAAGAAATTTAATAAAAGAAAGAAAGGAAAAGGAACTACTCCTCAACTCCTGTCCTCTTTCTGCTACTGCTGCTAATAGAAGCTGTGCAGTCTCCAGTTATGTAGGGGCAGAACTCGATAACAAAGGAGGAATCCCTACTTATTTGCTGAGATTCATCTTTCTATCCACTCAGAAAAACACAATTGCAAAAAATTTTTTAACCAAGATTTTTCCCAAATGCCCAAATATGGGCTTAACTTTAAGGCTGCTCTGTGGTTGAGTAGATATAGTTGAAGGATACTCTGGGCATAAGTGAAAAGGAACTGACCAATGGACTCTCAAAGATGGAGGCCACTGGTAATACAGTTGATCCCTGCACAATGAGGAGGTTAAGGGCACCAACCCACCACCCCCACACAGTCAGAAATCCACATATAACTTTTGACTCCCTGCAAATTTAACTACTAATAGCCTACTGTTAACTAGAAGGCTTATTGATAATATAAACAGTTGATTAACACATATTTTGTATGGTATATGTATTATATACCATATTTTCACAATACAGTAAGTTAAGGAAAAGAAAGTGTTATTAGGAAAACCATAAGGAAAAGAAAATACATTTACAGTATGTATTACATACATATGTATTATCTGGGAAAACCCACTGTGGCCCTGCACAGTTCAAACCTGCATTGTTCAAGGGTGAACTGATTTCCATCAACAGTTTCAGTGCAAGAGTATGGAAGAAAGCCTGAATGACAGAGAGAGAATATGAGATTAAGAAGTGAAGATAGCAAGGGGCGCCTGGGGGATTCAGTAGGTTGAGCATTTGACTCTTGATTTCAGCTCAGGTGATGATCTCGCAGTTGGTGAGTTTGAGCCCCATGTCAGGCTCTACTCTGACAGTGTGGAGCCTGCTTAAGATATTCTTTCCCTCTCTTTATGCACTTCTCTTTCTTTCTTTCTCTCTGTCTCTTAAAATAAATAAAAACTTAAATTAAAAAAAGAAGTGAGAATAGTAAGTATTAACCACTCTATTAAGGAAAGGGACCTTTTTTTAAAAGATGGGAGATACTTAAACATATTTTTAAGCTAATGTAAATAATCTAGTGGAGGGGAAAGTTTTATGCTGAGGAAAGGTATAGCCACAGGAGTAATATTCTTGAATAGATGAGACCATGTGAATTCAATATACCAGATGGAGTATTAAAGGCAGTTCCTCCACTGTGGCAGGAGGAAGACAGCATACAGAAACAAAAATGTGAATGGGTTGGAAAATGAAGCAAGGAAATATGTTGAAGCTCTCTACCAATAGTTTTTATTTCTACAACTGAAATAAGATGCAACTGAAATAAGATTATCTGAGATCAAGCTAAGACTTAGAATGGATCAAGGAATGTGGAGATTGGATAAGAGAAAGTAAATATAGCTATGGTATCAACTGACCAACCTAGGAGGGAAGTGAGATTCTCAAAGGAAGATCTTGGATGGAGGGTAGGGTATGGGAGTGCACTGTCCATGTGGATATCATGTGATGCTACCAAACATGATGACAGAATTAGTAGGAGGAATAAAGAAGATACACCAAGTACTCATATCTTTAATGAATCAGGGAGGGTGTCTGGAAGGGGAATAGTTGATTCCCACATGGAGGAATAGTAGCAGATGGTGGAATCTAATGCAGGTGTATCAGACAGGCTGTCTATAGTGAAGGTCAGAGGAGTGAAACTCTTTGAATAAAATAAAGTAATAAAATGACACAGTATGCACACACATATACATAAACACACAAGTGTACATACATAAAAATATAGCAGTGTACAAACACACATGTAAAATACACACATGTAAAATAACCACAAATGCACACGCTATCCTCCAACCTTCCTACTGAGTATAAAAACAGATTTAAGGGTCCCCTGAGTGGTTCAGCTTGTCAAACATCCAACTTCGGCTCAGGTCATGATCTCACAGTTGGTGAGTTTGAGCCCCGTGTCGGGCTCTGTGCTGACAGCTCAGAGCCTAGAGCCTGCCTCAAATTCTGTGTCTTCTCTCTCTGCCCCTTCCCTGCTCACTCACTCTCTCTCTCTCTCTCTCTCAAAAATAAATAATAAACATTAAAAAAATTTTAAGAGGGGGCGCCTGGGTGGCTCAGTCGGTTAAGCCTCCGACTTCGGCTCAGGTCAGATCTCACATTCGCGGGTTTGAGCCCAGGTTCAGGCTCTGTGCTGACCGCTAGCTCAGAGCCTGGAGCCTGCTTCCGGTTCTGTGTCTCCATCTCTCTCTGCCCCTCCCCCCCTCATGCTCTGTCTCTGTCTGTATCAAAAATAAATAAAACATTAAAAAAAATTTTAAGAGTCCTGGCTCATCTGATGACTTTGCAAGTATTTGACTGTCAATAATCTGACCTCATACATATATGGAGAAAGTTGGAGATGTATAAGAAATGGGTTCCAGAAACTGTATCTCCCTATCCTCTCTCCACATCTCAGCCTCTGTGCTCACCTGCCTACTGAGTACCTCACCAGCTTCTATATTCAAGTTGTTCAAAACAGCTACCATTTTCACTCGGACCCAGAGCCTCTCCTGGACTTGAGCATGTTTCTAAAATAAGTCATCCATCCTGTCAGATGCTAACTTTCAGTTAGCAAGTCAACTGTGAGTATGTTTAGACTTTCCTCCTTCAAACCGGTTCCTCTTTTGTCCATCACCTAAAGGCCGCCACCCTCATTTGCCCCCCAAACCGCCATCATATCGTCACCCCAACTCTCCCGGTCTATGATCTCCTGAGGTGCATAGCCGGATACCACGGCCACTTAAGTTCTCTGAATCATGACGATGCCCTTGGTCAAAAACATTTATTAGTTCCCCCAAATTTATCAAATAAAACCCACACATACCTTTATAGACTGTCAGAGCTGTTAGTGCCTAGAGCTCAGAGATCTTGTCATATATATCTTAGGACCCCTCTTCCCACCTAACAGGGTGATTATGTACAGCAGGCACATAATAAGTGTTTAAATAATGAATAATACACTTAAAAATTATTAAACCTATCAGTGTATAAAATGAAAATAAAGTTCTCCTTATGAGTTAATAATTCTGTGAATCAGAACTTCGTGTGATCCTCCAATGCTTAAGAAGGCTAAGAAAAGATGAGATCAGCTGACATTATATTCTGAGCTACCTAGATAAATACCATCCACTCAATACAATATACATAGGAGCATGGCATTAAAAATGAATGAATGGATTCATTTGTAGAAACAAATAAAATGACTTTTTGTGCATGACATCAGCACTATTTTCCTTAAATTATTCAACCTACGCCATGGTCAGTTCTAACAAAGGGTACAAAATCAGGGCTTTTATATGTGTAAATAGATTAGACTGTCTGAAACAGACAGCTGCAGACTTTCCTTCTATATTTCTCATATATGTGTCCAACCTATGAGGAGATGATTGACAGGATGGCCCCAAATTACTTCCACTTCCATAAGAAAGTACATATTAAACAATAATGGGAAAATAATCTCAGTGCACCAACTCTAGGTGAAAACTAAGCTGAAATCAAAACTGACAGTTCAGTTCCAAAATGCACATTCCATCTAATGGGAGAGAATGTCGGCAGAAAATAATTACCCATTATTCTCACACTGTTTTCAGTGAAATTAACATGAAAATCTTTCAAGTTGTTGTTGCAGGAAACCTCAACACACAGGTTAATCTTATCTTTAATTATAAAAAAAGCAGTGCACACATTTTTTAACATGCAAATTCAATTGTATATTACTCAGTGTGAGGAAGGTTTGCCATCATGGAGAAAATATCTTTCTTTCAGAACAATGGTACCAGGTGCTAACAAATGCATTTCTATTTTTGGTTGTCATTTAATTCTACCCACAAAGAAATGTGCAGACAAAAATAAAGATAAGAGAAAATTACATCTAAGTTTTGTTTCATTTGGGCATTAACTACCTAGATGGATACATATGAATCTTTGTGGGAAAAGAACTTTAATTTTTAAAATGTGTTATAATAGGATGCCTTAGACTTACATAGCATTTTACAGTTTATAAAACATTTTAATTTCCACACCCCCTTTTCTGAACTTGCAAAAGTTTTAGGGTCCATTGCACCGAATTGATGCATTATGATGTCATCAAAAATGATGCTGCAGGAAAATATTTATGACAGATATTGAAAATAATGTCAATCATACAGAGATTTGGTATTAACTAGAGTAGGAATGGCAGAGAACCCTCTGGGCTACTTTCTCGCATTTTCCTTCTGGCTGCTCTGACATTATCTCCTCCGAGCTGAATGGCTCAATAGCACAAGACAATTGCAGGAGGGTTTTGTTGTTGCTGTTGGTATTCCCATTTTTGATCTACAATAATCACCATAGAATAAGGTCTGTGACTTCTCTGCTAACTCCCAATTTACGTAACTGTTCCTTCAGGAGACACATTGTACGATGATCAAATATTCTGGTTAGAGCCAGGCTGCCTGGGTTGCCACTTAACTGTGTGTCCTTGGGCAAGTTACTTAAGTTCTCTCTATAAATGTGTGAAATGGGGATGAGAATATTTCCTACCTCCGAAGATTGCTTTGAGGATCAAATGATGAACATAAAACATTTAGTGACCGGCAAGTAGTAAATAGTCATCTTTTTATTTTCTTCAAAGTACAAGACCAGATCTCTTGGTGGCATCATAAATTATGGATTATAGAGGAAGACAATGCTCTTGTGTTAAAGCAACAGGAAGTCTCTTCATGCCTTTGTTGTTCTGTAAATGTTAGAAGGGGCACAACTGTGCAGAGTTGACAACATATTAAAGTGGAATGTACATGAAAGCTTATGAAATCTTTGTGAAAGCTCTCTCTTCTACAAGTGGAGAGAGGTTTGGGCCAAACCAATGCCAGGCAGAGCCTACCTTTCATTAGACAGTGGATGTCATATGATCACACGATCTATGATTCTATTATAGACCAGTCACTCTCTCCCTTTAAGTAGCCAAAGGACTTCAAAGAACTATGATGACTAGAAAAAGGGAGATGTCTCTCGTGGCTCTACCAATTGGAAAAAGTCTTAACATGCTGACAAGTAAAAAAAAAAAAAAAAAAGGCAGGTTACCAAATTACAGCATTTAACCTCAGTTTTATAAAAAATTAATAGCAATTTTTGAGTGATGGGTCTATGTGAAAAGTATTTTTATTATTTTGGGATAATTTTAGGTCTACAGAAAAGCTGGAAATATAGTAGAAAGAGCTCTTATAAACCTTTCACCCACTTTCCCCGGTGTCAACATCTTCCATAACTATTGCTAAAATTGGGATACTGATATTGCTACCTTACTATTAACTAAATCCCAGGCTTTATTTAGATTTTGCCAGTTTTTCCAACGATACCCTTTTTCTATTCCAGGATTGTACTTTGCTTTTAGCCATCATTTCTCCTTAGTCTCTCTGGTCTATGACAGTTTCTTAGTCTTTCTTTGTTTATCATAACCTTGGCAGTTTTGAGGAGTACTGGCCAGGTCTTTTGTAAACTGTGCCTCAATTCAGATTTTTCCTCTTCTGTTCTTGTGCTTATACTGAAGTTATAGGTTTTTGAGAAGAATACCACAGATATAAAGTGGCTTTCTCATTATATCAACTCGAGGGGGGGGGAACGTATATGATGACAGCATGACTTATTGCTGGTGATGTTGATCTTGACCACTTGGTTAAAGTGGAGTCTGCCAGGTATCTCCACTGCAAAGCTACTGTCCTTTCCTTTCCGTAGCAAAATCTGGGGAGAAGGTGCTTGCTGGTATTGGGATGCCATGCTTGAAGGCCCTCTCTGAAGACAGAGCTAGGAAGTTGTATGGGTGACTTTTATTTTCTCCTTTTTTGTTGTCTAGAGTTTCTAAATTTCCTGTTACTAGTGTTGTACTCATTTCCTATTGCTGTTGTAACAAATTACTACAATTGAGTGCCTTAAAGCAACACAAGTTTATGTTACACTTCTGTGCTTTACAGGTACAAGATGGAACTTACTGGCAAAAATCAAGAGGTCAGAGGGCTGTGTTCCTTTCTGGATACTCTAGGGTAGAGGGAGAATCCACATTTTGCCCCTTCCATCTCCTAAAACTGCCCATGTTCCGTGGCTCCTACCAGCTTCCTCCATCTTCAAAGCAACTACAATGGGTCAAGTTCTTCCCACATGGCATCACTCTGCCCTCTTGTTCCATTTCCCTCTTCCACATTTAGGGATATTTGTGATTACATTGAGCCCACTGAGATCATCCAAGATAATCTCTGCATTTCAAGGTCAGTTAACTAGCAACCTTAATTCTCCTTTACCATGTAAGGTAACACATTCCCAAGTTCTGGGAATGTGGACATCTCTGAGGGTTGAAGAAGCATTATTCTGCCTATTACAAATGTGAATTCTTTTGTAACAAGAAAAACACATAGGCAATCATAAACTAGTCATTCATAAATCTCTCATCCAACCAGTAACATTGTTTTCTCAGCAAATTAGAAAAAGCACCCTTTTGTCAAGAAAATGTATTCCCATGTAGTGAAATGTTGTCATGCTATATTGATTTGGTTGGAACAAGACAGTAGTACATAAAAGCCTACAACATCTATTGTATTGCAATACATCTATAAATCCACAATGACTATTACACAAATGATATCTATTTAAATACAGTACCCTAGGTGTACTAGGTACACCTTTTCATACGTATGTTAACTTACTCTAAGTTCTCCATAGCCTGCTGGGTGAGGATTAACATCCCACTTAATTCTGATGAGACTTTAAGTAACTTTACCAATACCACGCAGCTACTAAGTGTCAAAATTAGAATTAAAACTCAGTAAGCCTAATACCAAAGTCTTCTTTCTACAGCCATCACCCTATGTCTTTCAAAGATAAAAGAAAGCAAAGACCACTGAGCTCCTATAGATGCTGGAAATGCAGGTTCAAGAGATTGATTCCAAGCGTTTCTGCTAAACCAAAGTCACCACACCTCTTTTTCCATATCACCCCATTCTGCCACTGCCAGATTTTATTTAAAATAAAGATGAT
Organism: Suricata suricatta; assembly: GCF_006229205.1. NCBI lineage: Eukaryota > Metazoa > Chordata > Mammalia > Carnivora > Herpestidae > Suricata > Suricata suricatta. The sequence continues at coordinate 136,978,785 of NC_043703.1, read as the reverse complement.
TTTTTTTCTATCATGCCAACAGCACTACTACTTCTAAAACTGCCCTAGTGTCAAATGCAATAGAACATAGAAACCAAAACTCTAAGTGGTTAGTAAACAAGCTTCAATAAGAAATAATTTGATAAACAAGCATGAGGGGAAATGTTTGCCCTTATTAGTTCAAATAAATATAAATTAAAACAATATTTATGAAGCAGTTAGACCCTAAAGGCTGGAGTTTTTAATAGCTCTCAACATTTGGAGTAGTTCCTGCAGAACTGAGGTACTCATTTACTCCTGGAGACAATGGAAATTGGTACATTTCTGGAAAGCAATAGAAAAACAGCAAGAACTATACAAATTTTCATGAATCTTTTGATCCAGACAATCTAGGAATTGAGACAAGTAAATTACTCAACAGTATAAAAATACCTCCATGCATAGTATATTTATTGTCAAAAACCTAGAAACACCCTAAATGCACAACAAAATGGTTTAGTAAATTATAGTATATCAACTTGATGGAAAATTATGGAGTTATTAAAATTGCAATTATAAAGTAAATGTAGAAATACAGAAAATGTTTATGGTTTAGAGTTTAAGAGGGGAAAAAAAGAGAGGCTCATATTCTGTGATTGTAACTGTAAAAATAATGTATTTGTGTAGACAAATACTGAACTTTCTTAATTCTAAAAAACATGTCAACAGTGTGAAGTTGGGATGCATCTTAACAATGTGTCTTGGGACACCCAGGTGGCTCAGTCAGTTGAGCATCTGGCTCTTGATTTCAGCTCAGATCATGATCTCAGAGTTGTGGGATGGAGCCCATGTTGGGCTCTGCTTAAGATTCTCTCTCTCTCTCTCTGCCTCTGCTATTCTTCCCCACTCACGTGTTCTCTCTGTCTTTCTCTCTAAAATAAAAAAAAATAATGATAATAATAAAGCAATCAATACTCATGCTGAGAGCACCTTTTCTTTTTGAGAGGTACATAAGGTAATAATACATTTTAAATTCAGTGAAATGTGGCTATTTTAGAAAATAGCCAGATATGAAGCTGTTATGTTGAGAAATTCTAGCTGTCTCATTTTGCCTATGTTCAAAAATAAAGTTTTTTCAGTAACAACTTTAAGACTATAACAAACAAATGGAGCTAAATGAGTCTGATGGGTGGTGGAAAATTCTAGAAGTAGATTCATCCATAAGGGCTTTTCATAGGTGATGAACAAGCCATCTTTTAAGAGGAGAAAAAGTATGGAAGGAATTCTGAAGGCAGGGGCCTATTTTTAACAAGAATGAAGAGGAAAGGGGTTTCAGATGTTTCCTGATCTACCTTGTGATTTGTATGATGCAATTTTCATCTATATCTAACTTAAAGAGGATCAGGAACCCTGTGCTGGGGAGTGAAATTTAGAAAGTGAAAATGACGGTATCTGTCTTTCTTATCATCTTTTATTAAAAGTGGTTCTGAATTCAGACATAATTAAATTTGACATGAAGTATTTGAAGGTAAGTAGTTTTAATCCCTCACAAAAATTCTTGCCAAAAACAATGATATAAATCCACATGGGTTCAGAAAGAGTCCTCAGTTTTTGAAATACAAGTAAAAGGTGAAGACTATAAATGCAGGAAAAAAATGGGAACAATGTTAGGAAATAAATATCAATAAAGTAAAATTTATCACATTTAGAGAGTTTTTAATCAACTTCGTTTGAGAGTGAACAAAGAAATAAGATGTCAATCCATTCATTTTCTTTTGCTTTTTTTGTGAGAATATATGAAATGAGATTTATTTTGATCCAAATGAAGTCAAGAGTTTAATGCAACCCAGAAACAGTAACCTAATTGAGAAAACCATTTACATTGGGGAAAAATGTCTGAAATCTATATCATCGGAAACTAGAAATCCTTATTATAGTAATTGACTCTAAATCTTTTGTGGCTTCCTCCCTTCTTCCTTGGCAGTGGAATCCCCATTTTTAGTGGGGTACATCGACTACAAGACCAGTTTTGATTTCCCAGCTTTTCTGCAGCCTGTGGCCAAGCTTTAAGCAATGTGATGTAAATCAAAGCCTTATATGACTCAACTGGACCTCTTTGAGACCACTTCTTATTTATTTATTTATTTTTATTGAGATATCATTGAAGCACAATGTGACATTAGTTTCAGGTGTACAACATAGTGATACAAGAAGCCTACACATTATTCTGTGCTCACCACAAGCATAGCTGCCATCTGTCATTGTACAGTGCTGTTACAGTCCTACTGACTGCATTCCCTATGCTGTACCTCTCATCTCCGTGGCTTATTCATTTTGTAACTGGAAGCCTGTATATCCCACTCCCCATCACCCATTTTTCTCATTCCCCTTCTTCTCTCCACTCTGGCAATCATCAATTTGCTCTCTGTGTTTATGGAGACCACTGTTAAAAGGGACATGTAGCCTTTCCTCTTCTTCCAGTTCCCTCTGTTACCAACCTCCAGTGGATGTAATGCCTAGAGCCCCATGAAGCAACTCGGTTCATGGGTTGGCACTGGTACCAGCAGCTGGCAGTAAGACAGGCAAAGTAGGAAGAATCCTAGGACACAATGACACTACAGGTCTGCTCTCTTAGCTTTTTGGTCACCCCTAGATATCCACTGCACATCATCTGTCTTGCTTAAGCTGCAATTATTTATGGTATTTGATACTTACAGTTGAACTCAAGTCATAACTGATATGTCAAATGTATGTTATGTGGCTCCTGCTTTGTCAGGAACTGTTGCAACATTCTTCAGAAAAAAGGTTCTTTTTTTTTTACCTCATTCTCCAAATTGAAGAATCAATCCACAAGTATCAACATCCATTAAATGTTGCTGTGTTCTACCTTTATGAATTGCCATGAAGGGAAAACAAGATGAAGAGGAATTGAAAAATAAAAGACGTATAGTTGGACAAGGTGGTAAGGAGGGAGAAAGTCAGCAAGTGGAAGGTCTGCTCTTCCCTGTATGATATTTATTAAAACATCTTTAGCAAACTCGAGAGGCAGGAGACAAACTTTTAAAGCTTTGGATTTGAAATCAGAAAACATTATTTGTCCTGGTACTGTGACTTTGAGATCTTTCTGTAGCCACCCTGGGTCTCTTTCAAGGGTTGACTAGATACTAATCTCTACTAGATGGGACAGCTTTAGGGTAAAATGAAATAGTGCTTGTAGAAATGTCCATTTTAATCACTTTTGTGGACTTGAATTTCTTGCAAATAAATTAAGAATGCTCTCCCTACTGAGTCTTCTCCTGAACGCTGCTCTTTGTCTAGAATACATTTTCTGATTGACATTTCATTGTCATTTTAAAACTTTCTGAAGTCTCACTTCATTGATATAATTCTTAGAACCATTTTCCCCTTGGATTACAAACTAGGTATTCCATGATGATGCATTTGATTATGGAAAATTATGTTTACCCCTCTTACATCCCTAGTGCTTATTTCGTGGTCAGTTTCTAAAGAGAAATAAACTTGGGGTTTACTTTCAACTGGCTCCTAGCAAGTTAATTCAACTCACGTTTGTTAATCACCAACTACGTGCATATTACTGTGGGAGCTAAATAGATACTTTCTGAGGATGAAGATGAGGTTGGTGGAGGTGGTGATAATGAGGATAATTTGGTATACAATGTAACTAAGGGTCAATTAATAATTAATAATGCACCCTCAATTAATAATGAAGAATCCCTCATGAGCTCATAAAAAATGCAATCATGAACTCTATGCCTTTCACCTCCCAAGCAAAGCCTGCTTGAAAAAGGAGATATTTATGAAGGACTTTTTGATAGTTTTTCCATTCTTCCTGGCATTTCAGGTTTTACCCTCAAGTCAAGCTATTCCTTTAGGAAGGGACACACTTTCTCTGAGATATAGTGGCCCTTGAAATGGGTCTTGTACTGAATAGGGGTGCTGTAATTTACTGAGAGATGATACTAATGTCACATAGCTTTGTGCAGTACTGTTGAGAATATCATCCACTGTCCTTGGGGTAAGCTCTGTGAGCAATTTTTTTAGAAAGAGAGAGAGTGAGCACATGAGTGACTGAGCAAGGGATGGGGATGAGAGATGATGGGAAGAGAGAGAGAGAAAATAAGAGAAAGAAACTCTTAAGCAGGTCCTCACCCAGTGCAGAGCCTGACACAGGGTTTGATCTCATGACCCTGAGAACATGACCTGAGCCAAAATCAAGAGTCAGAGTCTTAACCCACTGAGCCACCCAGGGACCCTCTATGAGCATTTTAGTTTAGATTTTAATCTGGTGAAATATTGCTTTCTCACCAAGGTTGATATTATGCTCTAAGACACTGAAACTATGTCCTAGTCAATGTTTATTCTCCTCTGAGTTGCCAACATGAGCCAATTTCTTGTTCATCTCTCACAACTATAAAGATCCATATAGCATGAACACAGGCTTCTTCTTATTCCTTTAATCTTCCTGCCCATCTTAACTTTCCTCTGATGCAAACTTACATTTGCTCTAGTCTTAACATTTTTCTCTATTTATATTTCACTGTACTGATATATGTGTTGGCCTTAAAAACTTAAGATTAGTTGTGGAAGACAAGAAATTGATTAGTAAATTAAATTAACTAAATAAGGGGCACCTGGGTGGCTCAGTCAGTTAAGAGTCTGACTTTGGCTCAGGTCGTGATCTCACACTCTGTGGGTTCAAGCCCACATCAGGCTCTGTACTGACAGCTCAGAGCCTAAAGCCTGCTTTATACTCTGTGTCTCCCTCTCTCTCTGCCCCTCCTCCACCCTCTCTCTCTTCACTCTCTTTTCTCTCTCTCTCTCTCTCTCTCTCTCTCTCTCTCTCTCTCTCAAAAGTGAATAAATGTTAAAAATAAATTAATTAACTAAATAAATAAAGGTCCACATTATAGACAATTCAGACAAAAAATGAACATCTGAAGGATTCTGAGGACCTGAGTCCTGAGGTCATTTCACTCTACACCATACCTGTCTATCCTAATATGCCAATATTGATGCCAAGGAGTCTTCTTAAACCACAGCAAATCAGGTCATGTACAATAAATATCCTGTACAATATCCCTGATGCCATGGAGTTAGAAACATTGACCTGAAAGAAAATCTTTTGCTTTCCAAGTAAATTGGCAGAATCCCACATGATGAGAACTCCTGGAGGTCACTGAGCTCTGGCCTTACCATGTCACCAAAGCAATCTCCACATATGGCAGCAGAAAAACAAGTAGACTTTGGTGCCTGGCCTGCTCCAGGTACCTTGCCACATAGAGCATAGGTCCCAGATTATAAAGTCACTTGCTTGGTCTTCAGCTTGTTAAGACAATTGGAAAGTTGATATTTGAATTCAGGTCAGTTAATAGCTGACTAGGGCCAACTTTTCCTTATAACTGCATACCTAATCAGGTAATAGCTAATTAAATATTAACTAAGCACTTGATATTTGTAAGGCACAGTGCTAGCTGCTGTAAGGGACATAAATATGAATAAGTCATAAATTTAATGCTGGAGAGGCTTAATATGGAGTGAGAAAGGCTGAATTCATACTCAAAACCCCACAAATACACAAGTAATCCATTTTTCAGATGCAATGCAAGAAGTATAGTGTTTCCATTTAATAGAATTAAGAAAGGTTTCATGGAGGCTATCAATTTTTTTTTGTTTATTTTTGAGAGAGAGAGACAGAACATGAGTGGAGGAAGGGCAGAGAGAGAGAAGGAGACACAGAATCTGAAGCAGGCTCCAGGCTCTGAGTTGTCAGCACAGAGCCCCCGTGCGGGTCTCAACCCCACAAACTCTGAGATCATGACCTGAGCCGAAGTTGGATGCTTAACTAACTGAGCCAACTAGGCACCCCAGAGGCTATCAATTTTAAGAGAATTCTTGTAATGTCTAGAGCAGATCAATCAAACAAGAGAAGTGAAACAGGTAAGGGAAAAAGAATGAGCAAAAGATGAGAAATGCTCAGAAAACATCCCCAGCTAACCCACTGAGACTGCCTCTATAAAACTGGAATAAAACAAACCACTCATCCTAGCCTTCTGTAGAACAGTGGGGAATAACAGTAGGAACGGGCATTGGCATAGGCTCTTAAGTATGATCTTAATTCAGGGGAAGGTGAGGTTTCTTGAACATTTCCAAGAAAGGGAGTGATGCCATAAAAGATTCCTTGAGAAGTTCAATCTGGAACCAAAGTGAGGGATGAGCTGGGGATAAAGAGGCAGTTGCAAAACAAGAAACAAAGCCAGTCTTCTATGTGTTTAACATCTCCTCACTGAAGGGCTAGTGTTGATTCTATACCGATTGTGTGCCCTGAATATAGAATCACACACAGAATCACTACTAATTATCCTTGGAATAATTTGCTACTAAAAGAGAGCTTTAATGATAGCCAGCAAAAACAGGTTTCTGAGATAAAGAAATCTGATCATTCCAGTCTTTGGATTTTTTTTTTTTAACTCTAGCAATCCAACCAGCAAGGGGTCTGGTTTCCTGAACATTATTGAGTGGAAATGTTTATTTCTGAAAATCCCTGCCTTTGCCTTCAAAATTATAAGCATATTGGTTCCCCTCTAATTCACTAAGTGCTTTTGCTCCATGACCACCCAACTGAACAGCAGAAAAACCTTCAACAAAGCAATTTCCGTCACCATCGGAACCAGTCTGAAATTTAGACTTAATGTAAAAAATAATTTATATCCTGCTTTTCAACTACCTTTTCACAGACACCAAAGAATAATTCTATTAAAAACACAATTAGCTGCGATCATCATGCATATCCAATTCCACAAGTGTTTACTTAAAGCCTTCTTTGAGCACATTGCTTTTTAAACATTATATAGTTCCAAATGTACTTGGATGTGTTTGCCAACAGGTCATTTCTGGACTTAGTTACCCATCTATTGTTTCAGATGGTACCCTTGAGCATACCCTTATCCCCAGTTCTGCTGAAGCTATCCTCCTGACCTCTATGCAGCTCAGGGTACCCCACTCACTCTAGTTAGAAGGAGTAGATTTGCAAAGTTTCACATTTCCCTCATTGGTAAGAAATAGTGACCTTCTTCATTCATTAGATTTTTGAGAACTTTTTTTTAAATCTCAAAGGATAATATTAAAAACCTATTCCTGTGTATCTCTCTCTCTGTCTCTCTCTCTTGTCTGTCTCTCTCTCACACACAAATGATCACATACTGACATTTTAAAATTTTTTCAGGATGCCTTACCAACTGAGCTACCCAGGCATACAATTTTTTTAAGGAAATAATACATTAAAAATCAAATTAAAGTAATCTTTAATTTGTACAAAGTCTTGTAATCTTTTTCCTTTTTCTCAGAAGCAACTCTTACCAGCACTTTGTTGTTCAACCTTTCAGTTCACTGTGATATATGTATGTATGTGATATCTGTATGTATATATACATATATATCCCCATTGTTTTATATTTTATATTGATATACTTTATATTGATATATATGTTTTATATATTTCTTTTATCCATTAAATATGTATATTTATTGCTTATATTTATATATTGGATGTATATTTATAGATTCATAGATAATGCATACTTTTATTTTTGTTTTGCCATCCACATTTAAATAAATTACATCACCAAGTCATATTGTTCTGCAATATTTCCACTTAATATAATGTTTGTGAGATCTATTCATGTTTACAAAGAGAGATTGTATTCAATTTTTTTTACCTCTGGATTACGTTCCATTGTATGAACAAACCCCATTATATTTATTCTGTTGCTATATTTCATTATATTTTTTCATTTAGATTGTTTCAAATGTTTGCTCTCACAAACAATGTGGAGTGAGAAACATTTTGCGTGTGTCTCTGTTTATGCAGTTAGATGAGTTTCCTCTTTGGGGTATAGATTTAGAAATGAAATGTGTGTGCACTTCTAGTTCTTTCGGAAACTGCCAGATTGTTCTCCAAAGTGATGAAACCACTCGTATTCTATGAGCTATTTATCTCTTTTCATCTTTGCTGATCTGATGGGTGAAAAGTGCTACTAATTGTTGTTTTCACTCCCATCCCCGAGATTATGAGCAAGGGAGGCTCAATGAAATTCTCCCTTCTGTGACACACTGGGGGGCTGGCCTTGGCTACAAAGAGGTGACAGCACTGTCAGCATCCCTGTCCTGTCCTGGCAGGGACTTGTGCTATTGTCGGGTTGCATACTATCACTCACAAGGCTCAAAAACATGCCAGAGTGAGATTATCAACCCCCCAAAGTCCAGCACAGAGGACCATGCCCAGCAAGCCTTCCAGTGATGGATAATAGTTCAAAGCAAAAACCTCCTGGCCTCCTATGTGCAGTGGTACAGGGAAGAGCAGCCTGTGATGAAGACTGTCTATATGAGAGTCATGTTCTGTTCAAAGCAGTAAAATTCCATCATGCTCAAGTACAAGTCAGAAATGGGCCTCGTTTGTAATTAGGGGTCTTGTCATTCTCCTCTGAGTGGTCTCCCCTTTCCCTTTGTTCCTACCCTCCTGAAAGCATCCAGAAAAGTCTCTTCTTAGCCTAGCAATTCATGGGGAAGTAATAAAGCACAAACTGGAAATCAGATGTCAATCCTGGGCCCGGCACTGCTGGTAAACGAACTAATGCAACACCTTAGGCAAATCAATTTTCTGCGGAGTCTTATCTTTCTTACAGGATGATAAATTAATGCCTAAGGCAATAATCTAGGATTTGTAACCTCTCATGTCCTAGCTTTCCATTCCTCACCATCTAGCTAAGCTTAGGATTTGGTCCTGTCTGTTCCTCCACCTATCTCTCTGTGTCTCTCTGTCTCTCTATCTGTCTTCATTTTCCCTCACATACATTCACATATACAAAGAGAGAGAGAGAGAGAGAGAGAGAGAGAGAGACTAAGAGATCACCTATTCCAAGTTGCTTGTTTACTAGTACATCCCACTGGAGGAGAGATGACCCACCAGAGACAATAGAACCAGAACTGCGTCCAAAGGAGCCAGCTCCTGTCCTGCTCCAAACCTGCCTTCTCCTGCCTTTACAGCCAAGCTCTGAATTCCTTCCTTGCTGGTTCCCTTCTGAGGAAAGCAGGGACTTTCTATTTCCCTCAACATCCCAACAGTTGATGTTCCTTTTGCCATTCATTCTACAAAGAATTAGACTAGAGGATTTCCTTCTCACCAGGGACTCTTGACTTGCTATTGACTTTCCATAATCCTCTCTGATGGGAACCATACCAAGTCCAGAAGTGTGTCTGACTCAATCAGTCAGGGAGAGCACAAAACTCATCTAGGCTTTATGTGTCTGTGAGGTTAGGACATGGAGAGCGTGGCCGACAGACTGGTTCCATGATCTTTGTTTCTTGGTGTTCATACCCTTGTATAACCCAGTCCCTCTGAGTGTAGGCAGTATCTGTGACTTTATTCTAATCAACAGAATTGCTTATGGTGATGGGATTTCACTCTTTGATTACATGATGCTGATTTCTATGCATTGAAAGAAAAAGGTCTCTACACTATTCTTTCAGCCCTTTGACAACAGTCTACTACATAGTCTCCCTCCTCTGCCAAGGGGAAACCGAAACTCTGGACACCTTCAGCATGTGAAACAGGACTATTCAATCACAGACAAGACTTCAGAGCTTTCTTGGCATTCTCAATATTTGTACTTCACAGAAAAAAATGTAGAAAAAAATTATAGTAAAGTGTTTAAAGGTGCAAAAGCCCAAAGCATGGCTCTACCCTCCCAGCTAGAGGGGCTCCAACCTCTAGTCCCCAGATGCTTCTACTGATAGTGATACAACCCAATTAGGCTAGTCTATTGCAAGTGCATTATTTCTGTAACTAGAATAGAAGCAGAGTATTTCATTATGAGCCACACTGTCCTATGTAATCAGGCCCCTAATAATTTGTCCCATATTTCTAATCTCCTGTCATACTTTCTTTTAGTGCCAGTACTCACCTTGCTTCCTCTTGTCATGGGCATTTGCACATGTCGGTCCCTGACATGCTATTTCATTTTCACAAAGTTAATTCCTCTTCAGATCCCAGCTCAGGTGACACTGCCTCCAGGGAAACCTGTCCTTACCTCTGTAACTAGACCTGATGCCCAATGATAGGCCCTCAGGATACAATAGCTCTCCCCTACTCAACACCTGTCACAGCCTAACTGTCCATTCACCTGTATCATTATTTGCTTAATGCAAGCTTTCCCCCCACTAGACGTGTTCTGAGCCACACAGGTAAAAACCAAGGCAAGCTTTGACTTTTCTCGTTGACTTGACATTAGCTTGCAAACATGGAGCCTGGAGCTTGGCACATAGTATAGTTTGGTAAACATCCATTCAGTAAAGAACTGAATATGACTTATTTGTCTAAAATAATTGAGGAGAAGATGAGCCCAAGCCCAAGAGTTGGGGGATCTGCCTGTGAACCAGCTTTCCACTCAGTTTCAGTGTGACATGGAGCAAGCCATTCCAGCCTCCCATGAATCAGTGTCCTCAGCACCTGTGAGTCTTTAGATCTCTGATTCACTGACAATGTCACCAGTCAGTTAGTTGGCTGTTACTGACATCGTTACCATAGTGCTTTTCTTCACTCTGCCTCTTCAAGGAAGCTAGGATGGGAAGACCTTCCTGCTTCATTTCCTCAGAGCCCTACAAATTCTCAATAAAAACTTCTCAAAACAACTACAGGCTGCATGTAAACCACAGAGTCCCTTGGGGCCTAAAGTTAAAAGGTCATATTGTGTAGAATAGTCCTCATAGTCATCTGGGAACAATAACTAAAACATATAAATTACAAAACCTGGATGGCCGGCAGCTGTATCCATGGAAACAGATGTTGGCTTGGCCAAAGTGCTTTATAATGATTATGATTAATCATCCTTGAAATCACCGTTATTTATTGGTGTATAACTGATGGAACCATGTTGGAAGGGCTATATTGTACAGTTTTACAAATTTCCAGTTGCTGGAGCTAGGATGTTGGCCATAAAATAGCAAAAGTGTTCTTTAAAATATACTCATTAAATATCAGTCAAAGAGAACAGGAAAATATAAAAGCCATAGCTTGGAATAATAGTCAATAAAAATGTTGTGCCAACACAAGTCACTAATGTTCAAAATAAATATTCTTCCACGCTTCATATAAACTTAGCACTAAAAAAAATACTTAAATAATTGAGAATCTTCTATGAGTTCATTCTAAATCTTGTTCACAATTCTGCTTTATCTGTGTTTAAGTCAGAACCATAAATCTGGAAAAAGGTTATGGGTTCATTTATCGTTGCCTCTTCCGTTAGCTAATCTTCCTTGTCACTAGTATTTTTCTACCTTTACTGTGTTATGGATATTCTGAAGTTGGTTTCTTTTGTACCCCATCCATTAAGTGCGATTTATTGTACCTTAATCACATGTATAATTAAAGGATGACCAGAGTTTGGGAAAAGCTTCATTCAAATGTGTTTTGGATGGAACCAGTGGACACCTTATGGGAACAGGAAACATCTGGAACCATCTTCGCTTCCTCATAGCCTTCTACAACTCTGTGGCCCCACCCTGACCAAGAAGCCAAATAGGCATCTAACAAAGCATGCACAATCTTACTTTCCTTCACCTGTGTAATGACATATACCTGAGACACAAGAATACTGAGGGACGTGCCAACAGACTCAGAGGCCACCGTGGGCTTGGGTGCATTCCTAATGCATGTTTTCCCAAAACATGTCCAACTCTTCAAATACATATGGCATTGTTTTCAGGGAGAGAAGAAGGCTGAAAGGGCCAGAGCCTCAGGTGCTGTTGATACAAGTCTTTCCTAAGCACATTCATAAAGCTACTGCCATATCATTCCTGATCCAGTGCCACAAATTAACAGTACCCCCCTGGGCCTTGGGCTATGCTCTTTGAACAACTCTGGGATTGTTCTGCACAATGCTCTGATTGTCTGTGGGGTGGAGCAGCTAGTGAGAGTTAGAGTGGGTGCTAAGAGTTGGCTATAGCAGCCATGCTAGGGTATGTTCTAAGGACCAGGTGTGTTGGCCACTTGATGTGCAGAGAGGCTCTGAGACATGTGTACAGCCACAGTCATCACAAATCTCCTGTCCTACTATATGCAGTAGATCTAGAAAATGACTCATATTCCTTTGTGCAGTGAGGAAGGACAGGGCAAATATGATAAATTGGAAAACTGATAAACAATGCAAAAAGTTTTAAAGGAAGCAAGATTTGTAATTATTCTCCAGTAATTTTGGCTAGAGTCCTTACATAATACATCATAAAAGGGCAAACATGCAGGGCGACCCCCACACCAACCCAAGGAAGCCTGTGGGACTTCTAATCTTCAATCCAGAGGATTGAGAGCTACCTAAAAACGTCATTTGATCCAATTCTCAGTACCTTAGAGAACTGAGAATTACCATTCTTGGTTTCTTGGGAAAAAGATTCCTCTATCTTATTTCAAAGCATATTCCAGAGATATACTATAAAATGTAACAAAGAGAAGCAATTATATAATGTCATCTATTTTAGTGGCCCTCAAATGGGGACAATATTGCTCTCTGTGACACCTACAGCAATATGTGGAGACATGTTTTATTGTCACAACTGGTGGAGAAGGTAAGTGTTGCTGACGTGTAGTGGGTAGAGGCCAGAAATATTGCTAATCTTCCTACATTGCACAGGATAGCCCCACAGGACACAGAATTATCCAGAACAAAACATCAATAGTGCCAAGTTTGAAAAACCCTTATCTAGACAAGTAACCAGTGTGGCTAAATTATTCCTCTGTGAAATAGTTAAGGGCAAAAGATTCATAGTTTGAATAATTGAACTAATCATTAAAGTCATCTGTGTGTACAGTGCCTTGGTCTCAGACCACTACATTTATTTCATTTAAGGATAATATTGATAATTATCAAGTAAAATTAACAGACAATTTTAAATTGCCCACCATGCAGGCAGACCCTGCCTTTACAAAGGTCAGTATTTGAGATGTGGGGGATGACGTGCATGTCAAACACCATGCAGGTGTTTTAGAAATGGAAGCAATCATTCTACATGGGAAAATTTCATAAGGGAAGATGACTTTGAACGCTCAAGCTAATTATACTTTACTTTCTAATAATAATACAACTTGCCCTTATCTCAGAACTCTTGATTTCAGTAATACCAAGCACTCTTCTAAAAACTTTGAAATTCATGAGTTCATCATACTTTCCAAATAATCCTATGAAGTATAAACTATTATTCTCAACTTAGAGATGGGACAAACTCTTGTGGTGACTTGTCTGTCTCCAGAGTGAGTGTGCATAACTGCTGTGCTACACAGCCTCCAAGAAAATGGAGCCAAGTGGTTTGGGCCAGAAGTATCACCTCCCAGTCACTAGCCTCTCCCCTCCACGGGGAGGAGCTGATGGTCTTAAAGTTCCCTACAGCATTAGCATTCATTATTCTAACAGCAACAAGATACTTATTTCACAAAACAACCATCTTGGGGTAGGCTCCACACTGTGGAAGGAAAGAGGTCTTCAAATAATCATAGAAATGGTAACATTTAAATAGCTATCTGGGATATTAACTATAAAAGGAATTTTACCTTAGCCTATATTCTCCAAATGGAACAAAACTAAAGTCCCTGTCACTGCTTCTCCAAGGTCAAATCAATTTCATCTTGACTGTACAAAAACAGTCTAAACTTAAAATTCATTTCATTCATTCACTCCTTCATTCAACAAATATATACTGATTATCTATGTTGTTTTGGGCAATGGGCTTTATACTTGGGATACAGAAATAATAAATGAGATAGGAAGCCCTTAATCTCATGGAGCTAACCAATGAAAATAGAGTTTTGAGATTATAACATCTCCAGGTAAATAGAGAAGACATAATGTTTCTTATCTTGGAGTTATTGCCATTCAACATTATTCATCTGAATTTCTAATTTAGACCTAATCTCACTATAAAATATTCAGTGTTTTCCCATGTTTGTTTTTCACATAGATGTAGGCATGACCTTTGCAAGGCATGAATAAAATTGATAAAATGTCCTCACCTAATTCTTCCTGAAGTATTTAAATAACATAGGAAGATATATTAAAGATACCGGTATGATTTTTCTTATCGTAATTCCTTTTATTTTTTCAGAGAACTTGTAAGTTCCATTCCAGTATAGAGTAACTAAAATATTTCCCAAATTTATTCCTGAAATAAAATATTTCAGGCTGAGAGATTTTAAAAGCAATTTCATTTTATATCATGTATCTTTTTCCACATGCTATTTTAGAGATCTCAGCTGAATAGCTTTGCTACATCACTTAAACTGTAATAAGGAAGATTTTATGTTTTTCATGTTGCTTCCTGCATCTGGAAACCCCTATTTTCTCTTCATCAACCAATCTGCAACTCTCTTTTCCAAACTCTATTTGAGATTATTTTATTTATGTATATGTGTTTATTTTCATGTTTTGCTCTTTCCTGAAAAGATTTGAAGCAACCTATATAACAAGACACATCGAAGATGACCCAATGGCATTCATTAAAAGTAGGGCAAAAGAAGAAAGCAAAACAAGAGTAGAGATGAAGCAGAGCCAGGAATGATTCTAAAAACGCATATCATAATAACCCACACATGTGTAATACATGGGCCATAAACCTGGCCCTGAATTTTCTGGCAACCAACATGAAAAGAGAAACTTTATCAGTTATATAATTCAGAGTGTCCATGAGATACTAACAATCCAAATTTCCTGGGGAAGTCTAATTGTTCTTGGTACTCAGACCAGACAGGAACTTGCCCTGGGATCCTCACAAATAGGTGAGATAATGAACAATCATCACAACTTCTTTACAATTCATACAAGATACATGAGGATGCTTATGAAAACAACTTGATATAGGCTACAACAACTTGACATATGCAGATATGATACAGAGAAAAGGAATTTTTCTGGAGAGGGGGAAAGAGAAGACAGAGATGATTGGCATAATAAAAAGCAGTGCTCCAGCTTCTACTTATCAGCTTGTATCCAGGGATTTAATTCAGAATAATTGGCATTGGAGGAACTTAGCAGTCTTCTCTAAATATTGTTCTACCTAGCTTTTGACTGATATTGGGTGGTGATGACAAAAAATTGAGAATGGCTATTCTTTGGATCATTGAGTTCATCCTCCAGTGCCTAGGCAGACTCCAGAGCTGGGGCAAGAGTCTACATCTTTTTGCAGAATCTGGGTACCTCCTCAAAGCGCATGTCCAATTACTTCCAGGCCACCTTTCTGTAAGGTATACTTAGGAAGTCTGTCAAGAAAAGCTAGGATGACTTTGAGAAAATTATTCTGAATCCACTGAAAACCCAGATTAAAGCAGTGACGGCTCAAAATTCTATCCCATTTAGTTATTAGCTTGAATTAGCCAAAGATAACCAGACACACACCTTGAGCAAACTAAAACATCAGCATAACGCTGAAAACATCCTTAGCTTTGAGAAGAATACTTTCTATTATGTGTTCCAAAAGAAACCACTATGAAATGCACTTCGAGGAAATAGTAACAAGTTGTGTGGGATTGTTATTCTCATTTTTTAGCTGGTTTATAAATATATATCTAGCAAAGACATAACTTGTTTGGAAAAAGAAAAAATAAGAAAAAGACTCAAAGACTTATCGCTGGCCTTTCTTTTGGACAATAATTGGCCAGTGGGGTCAGAAGCCTATTCAGGCCACTCCTTGCTTGAAATAATAGAGCCCTAGCACTCATGTAAGAAAGAATGTGCTACTTTTTCTCTACAGCCAGGAATGGGGGGGGGGGGTTGAAGTGAGCTCAACCAGATCATTAAGAGCCAAGTTTTAAGGAAGAAAATCTAAACATAATCTGCAGACTATGGTCTTCTGTGTTGAAGGACTCTTCCTATTGGCTCTGATCTGAGCAGAACCATAATAGGGCCAGGGTTGTAATAGCACCTGTACCTGGGTCTCTGTCTAGATTGATAAATATGTATATAAGAATAAAGATCATTGGGGTGTCTGGGTGGCTTAGTCAGCAAAGCACCAGATCCTTGATTTTTGCTCAGGTCATGATCTCATAGTTCGTGAGTTTGAGTCCTACTTCAGGCTCCATGCTGACAGTGTGAAACCTGCTTGGGATTCCCTCTCTCTCCCTTTCTCTGCCCCTCCCTTGCTTCTGTTCTCTCTCTCTCTCTCTCTCTCTCTCTCTCTCTCTCTCTCTCAAAATAAATAAATAAGCTTTTTACAAAGATCAAGGTTTTGTCAATAAGTGCAGCAACAATTTGCTATCTCTAATATATTTCTTTAGGAGAGAAGAAAGAAGATGGCAGTGTTCTATAAAGAAATAAGCTTCTCTTGGTGTTTTCTGTTCCTCATATAACATATATGAAAGCTTGTAATTTGACAACCAAGTGCCTGGCATGTAGTTTAGGGCTATTGTCCAATAAAAGAAGGCTACCATTTTGAATATGGAGTATTGTTTTTTTAGAATATGGAATAATTCATACTATTTATCCAGTACAGTGACACTGTCTCCGTAGCAAAAGTAATGTTGGGAAAGTTAGTGAAAGAGGATTCTTCCAAAGCTTTGAGAAGGATACAGGGGAACTTCTCTAGAATCTATTTAATATTTAATAATAATAGCCTAACTCAGATTCTGACACAAACTATGCTTTGATGTAAGTGTTTTTGAGGTGCTGATAAACATGAAATAAGTTTTAACTGAGGTTCTAAGTGATCATGTGAGATTTTTGTTTCCTGTGGTCCCTCATTAACCTCACTGTGGAGGTCTTAAGTCATCTCACTCTCTGATAATGTGGAAATGAGATCCCCTCTTGAGAGTTTAAACAGTCTTTAGCTAATGGGAGGCCACCCTACGCACTTGAAAACCACTTTCAACCTGTATGAGTTTCCTAGGGCTGCCATAACAAAATAACTTTATTACCTATATAAAGACCCTATCTACAAATAAGGTCATATTCTGAGATACTAACGGTTATG
Source organism: Suricata suricatta (assembly GCF_006229205.1). Lineage (NCBI taxonomy): Eukaryota > Metazoa > Chordata > Mammalia > Carnivora > Herpestidae > Suricata > Suricata suricatta. The sequence continues at coordinate 136,961,805 of NC_043703.1, read as the reverse complement.
AATTCAACATATCTTTCGGGGGTGGGAGGGATGGCAGATACAATCAACCCATAACACCACTCTAACGGCACTTAGTCTGCAGAATTGAGAAAGATTCATCAGAACTGACTGTTTTAAACAGTAGCAGGGTGGCTTGCCCAGCCAACCCTAGGTCATCCTGAAACTAAGGAACAGTGACTTTTCTGTCCCAACCATAAGAAAAGGATAACTCTGTTAATCCCTGAGGACCCAAAACATAGACCATGGCATATGGCCCTCTGTTCTTCACAGATGAGAGGCCACATATCAAGTTGTTACTGATTTCACAGAACATGGAGCCACACTACTTGGGTTCAAATTCCAGCACCCGCTTCCCATTAGCTGTGGAACCTTAAAACAAGTCTCTTATTGTTTCTGGTCTGCAGTTAGCTGGCCTGTAAAAGGGAGATAATAATAGCACTTTCTCACAGGGATGCTTTGAGATTTATATGAACCGATATGTATAAAGCGTCTTAGAACAGGGCCCAACCCACAGGAATACCATGTTAATGTTCGATAGTTTAAACTATTTTAAAATCAGACATTTCAAATCAAGATATTTCTAAGTATGAAGAGTAAAATGCTCACATTCTCAGTAGAAGACCGATTATCAAGGATGCTAGATTTTTTCCAGGAACCCTCTTAATGACCCTCATCCCATGTCCCTTCTATCTGCTTGTGATTTCTATTACTTGTATTGTTCCTCCTTTACAATCATCACTAAGAAGCTTCGTGGTCTAGTTCTGGTTCACTCTGATCATTGTCTCGAGTTGCTTAATTCAACTAACATCAATATTAGAAGGCAATTGCTTCTTGGACTCGTGTCTTCATCTCTGGACAACTTACCTCTTCCAGATTACACTAGGCAAGTTCCTCAAAACAGGAGCCAAGTTATCCATTTCTTCTACATCCCATAAAACTTAGGACAATATAATAAGTGTTGGATAAACCCCAAATGGTTAGAAGGTAAATACAAAGTAAACATAGGCGCTAAGAAGAGGATCCTTTATTACAGACAAATCTGCATATCCAAGGATAATTTTTGTGAACCATTATTGCTCACAACTATTCAGAAAACTGTAGCAAGGACATAGAAAACAAAACCTAAGGAAAGACTATGGCTGGGAAGAATTGGCTTCAGGCCTAACATTGCTCTATCATGGTTCTGGCAGGTAATCAATAGGAAACTCTGTTGCATAGACATAAATCATAATTGAGTTTTCATCAGTCCTGGGCCAAATCTGTGCCTGTACAGAATCCAGGATTCCAGTGCCAAGGTGCCTTATCAGTGCATATGCAAATATGCCTTTTGATGAAATCAAAGAACAGCAGAATTCAGACAAGACTGCAGCCGTGTGCTGCCAAAGCCAGGTAGACAATTGACTCTTCACATTGGCTAATGACTACAGAATGTTTGCAATGTCTGCAGAGGGAGGCATTTCTCACACAGGGCTTCTCCTTAAATGCTCATGGGGATTCAGAAATGGGAAAAAATCAGCTCACAGTGGTCATTCATCCTAAGAGCCCATTCAAAAAGATCTTTTCCCAAAATCCCTGAAAATTGAAATGTGTTGAAAGAGTATTAACTGATACTGAAAATAAGCTTTATATATACACAGATTCCTCAAAACAGAAGGAGGAGAGTGGTATTAAAGACTACCTCCTCTGTTGGAGAAGAGGAGTTAACACACCTGAAACTCAAGGTAATTTAAATTGAATAAATCTGATTCTGTGCTCACTTATTTTGAAGATCCATGATTAAGATGCATAAATTAGATTATAGATTTATAAAGGAGCTGTACTTTTGAAATTCTTTTGAACATGTCTTAAAACACTTTTTTTCTTTTTTTTATATCAACCACCAGAAGAACTTTTATAATCCACCTGGGGTTGAGTTGCTTAAGAGAAAATTTTATCTAGACTTACTCAATAATTCAACTGCCCCTACCCACCTTACAACATACACACAAAGAAAAAGATTCTCTAGATCAGCACTATCCAATACAGGGGCCACTATCCAATTTTAAATCAAACATAATTTGAGTAGGAAATTCAGTACCACACTCATATTAGTTATATTTCAAGGGCTCAATGACACATGTGGCCAGTGACTACAGTACCATATGCTGCAACTATAGAAAATTTCCGTCCTCACAGAAGTTTTCCTAGCCATCTATGCAACTTTACACTGTTCCTTTCAGGTCCAGAAAAATCTAGGCGTTGTATCATTGCAGAAGGAGGGGCTTCTTTTCTCTCCAGATTCCCCAGAGAATCCTGATCTCACTAGTGCCACACTTTTAACAAAAAGCATTTAAAGACAAGGCCACAGGTTTGCCACCCAGATGAATATGGAAAGAATTAACAGGCTTTTGATTAGGCCAGCTGGATTGGAGAGGAGAGGCACATCAAATTTGCTGTGGGGAAATACAGATGCAGGATGTCAGCAGGACACCAGAATAGGACATTCCAGCTCTCATACCTCCATAGAAATGTCAATCTTGACAATTATCCATGGACAGGAATACCTTTGTGGAAACCAGGGAGTCCAATGGAAAGATTACAGAACCTCCTTTGAGCAAGCGAACAAAAATAGACTCATTGATGAGTGTAACATTAAAGTTTCACTTTACCTGTGTCACGTCTCCCCCAAGGTGGCACCATTCAGTGCCAAGAGAGACACCTCAGCCCACGATTTCTCCCACAAGGAAAATTGTACACTTTGGTGAATTTTATACTATGTAAATTTTATAACAGTAAAGCTTTTTTTTTAAAACCACCAGGATTCTAAAATAAAGTTATTTAAAAAGTTTAAACAACCTGGGAATATCTTTTTTATAAAACTTGGAAATACTTGCTTCACAGAAATGAACAAAATTTTCAGTATTTTTGCAGAGGACCAGAGAAAAAAATGTACATTTGGCTCACTCTTTTGCAGACTGACTGCAAAAACCTTTGCTTTTTACTTCTCACATATTTAAACATACTTGATACAATGCATGAAAGGAGTTAAACAATTCAAAGAACATCAGTTCCACAATGGCATCAGCAAATAGCAGGTTAACAATAATGCTTGATTTCTATCAACCATCTGGTAGTTTCCTTATATCTCTATCTTGAGAAATGAATCAGCTGGTACAAATAGTATAGAAAAGCAGGGTCTTTCAGAGTCAAGATCAGAAAGGATATTTGGCCCATGATTAACATTCTTAGAAAGCCTCAAAATTTCAATTATGATATTATTTCTAAATGAGTTTATAGGACAGTCATAAAGGTACACAGGCATACTTTTAAGATTTAAAAATGGGGGCACCTGGGTAGCTCAGTCAGTTGAGCATCCGGCTTCAGCTCAGGTCATGATCTCGCACTTTGTGGATTCGAGCCTTACATCAGGCTCTGTGCTGACAGCTAGCTCAGAGTCTGGAGCCTATCTTTGGATTTTGTCTCCCTCTCTCTCTCTGTCCCTCCCCTGCTCATGCTCGCTCTCTCTCTCTCTCTCTCTCTCTCTCAAATAAATAAAACATTTAAAAAATCTTTAAAGATTTAAAAATGTTTATCATGTACCTTGTGATGGTTAATTTTATATATAAACTTGACTGGACCATGAGGTTCCCAGCATTTGGCCAAACATTATTGTGAGTGTCTGTGAAGGTGTTTCTGAATGAGTTTAATGTTTGGATGGGTAGACTGAATAAAGCAGATCATCCTCCCCAATGTGAGTGAGTTTCATCCAACCAACTGAAGATCTAAATAGAACAAAAAGGCTGGATTAGAGGGAACTCTTCCTGCTTGATCCTTTGAGCTGGGACATTGGTCTTTTCCAGCCTTTGGACTCTGATCGAAATACTGGCTCTTCTTAGGTCCCAAGTGCTGGCTTTGGGACCAAAATGTGCTCCATCATCAGCTCCCCAGGTTCTGAGGCCTTTGGACTTGGACTTAAACCATTTGTTCTCTTGGGTCTCCATCTTGCCAATCCCAGGTCTTGGGAATTCTCAGCCTGTATAATCACGTGAGGCAATTCCGTATAATAAATCATAGGTGACAGATTGATTGGTGGATAGTCTTGACTAATATCAATACTAAACAATCTTTAGTTTTGTGTTGCTTTACCAGATCACCATCCTTACAATAGCCTATGATGAAATGTTATTTTTAACACTTTAATTATATTATTGATAGTGTAATTATATCACACTACATAGGGTTAACTGTGCACTACATATATGTTTCATTAAAATAGCATTTATGATATACTACAACTTTTATAACTTTAAATTGGCTTTCCTAGAAGTTTTCCATCTATAGGGATCTTATATAATAGTAATAGTTCAATTTTTTCTCAAGCTTAGAGAAACTCTGATGGAAAACCTATGTATAAGTCAGAATGCTTATCATTAACTTATATGAGCTTGGCCAAACCTTGCTTGACTCTGAGGTGTCTCATAGTAACCAAATGGCCAATGATGGTGATAGTGTCTACTTTTATTAATAAGGTTCTTATTAGGACAAAATAACAGACATAAAAAATGTTTTCAATGATAAAGCAGTATACAGTAGTGATATAAGTTTACTGTGTTTAAGTAGTTGAATGGTTAATATTTTAGTACTAACTGAAATCTAATGACATTAGAGAGAAAACCTTAATGGTCAGCTGAACTAGAATAAAATCTACAAGTTAGAATAAAATTTGAACATATTAAAAGTATAGAATGCAAAAAAAACCCACATTAGATCCTTTCCCACTCCTTCTTTAATTTACAGTGTAATGTGGGAGAAGTGAACTTGTTATATTCATGGAGCAGATGAGCTATTAAATTAATTTCATGTAAACAAACCAGATAAGAGGGGCATGTTTATTGACATGAAAAGCCACTCTACTTTTACATAAATTACTACCATACAAGATGCTTATTAATATAATGTTTTCATGTATTACCACCAAGGAAAGTGTCTCACAGAGAGGAATCACCTATTGTTTGAAACTGCCAGAAACTCTGAAGCACGGTGCCAGGTATAGCGCAAGTGCCTCCTTAATATTTGTAGACTGATTGGGGCAAAAACAAACCTTCTATGTATAAACAAGAATATTAAATATAGGAACACACAGATCATTCTTTCACTTGGTATCTCAATACTATGTCTAGTTTGGAGCCTGAAACATGAGTATTTGGAGAACTTGGAGTAGCTCCAGAGAAAAGCAATGAAAATGATTAAAGAGTTGGAAAATGGAGCCTATAAATCATGACTAAAGGAATCGGGGCTTATTTAACCTGAAAGGAAATGCTACATGACTCTACCAGATTCTTCTATCTAAAACTTAGAAATGGTGAGATGTGCCATGACCCATCCATACAGCTGTGCAAGCAGAAAGAAATCCAGAAGCAACAAAGATATTTTCAAAGCATCACTATTATTTCTGTTACTATCTACCTGTCTCTCTTCTCATGGTTTTCAAAACAATTAACAGCAGCCCTAGGACAGGCAGGGCGTGCACAGTAATTCATCCCGTGCACATTTGTCAAGTGCAACTTGTGGGGCATTTCAGAGAGAAAGGAGTTGGCACACAATCTCCAGGAACGGGAGGGTAAGACAAGGAGACTCCCATGCAAGGAAATCCCAGGATGTCCAGAGACCTCCCCTGTTAGAGAATATGCAAAGCCCCTTAGTGTCTCTGAGGAAGGCACACTCAGGTTTACCTGGGAGACAGGAGGGGAGAAGGAGCTGCTTCCCAGGGGTCTTGATGCTGCAACTGTGTTTGCTGGGCAGAAGTAGCCAGGAGAGCAGTAAGGCCATTCTATGTGAATGGAAGAGCAAGCCCCAAAAATTCAGGCAAGACAAAGTAGATTTGAGAAATGCTCTCACATCCACTTCACAGACAAGAAACTGAGGCTCAAAGGTCTCAGTGGCTTGTAAAGGGTTAGCAGCAATGAAGATCAGAGCTGGGACTAGAACCCACAATTCCTGATTTTGAGTTTGTTAGGGCCCTTTACAAATCCTTGTTACTCATTAGCAATGCTACCATGCTGTAGCTTGTCCAATAAATAACGTCTTTCCATTAGAACTGAGGCTGTTGTCAGGACGCCTGGGTAGCTCAGTTGGTTGAGTCTCACGTTGGGCTCCTGGGCTCCATGCTGAGAATGAAGCTTCCTGGGCATTCTTTCTCCTCTGTCTCTCCCTCCTTCTGCCCCTCTCCCCAACTTGCTCACTAGCTTTCTCTCTCTCAAACTGAAAAACAAAAACAAAAACTTGAAGCTGTTATCTATAGAAAATCCATCCTGTTGAGTAATTTGGTGGGGGAAGGGGAAGACAATGTCATTGCGGTCACATGACACAAAGTCACTGAATTCTGTAAACATATAACACAGATGACTTACTTACAAATATAAAGAGTTTAATTTAGCCAGCCATTTCCTAAAGAATAAAGCATCTCATCCTTATTTGTTCTGTTACATACCACATGGTAAAGACAAGACAAATAAACTGGAATTAAAGCTTTTTCCATTTTTTATTTTAAATTAAAACAAAATACACCACCACTCGTGCTGTCAGATAAAGCACTTTATGCTGTTGATCCTGCTGCAAACTCATACCCTTTTTCTCTTTTGTGTTTTATTTTATTTTATTGTTCTTAATGTTTATTTGCTTATTTTTTTAACTTTAATGTTTTTTATTTATTTTTGAGAGACAAAGAGAGACAGCGCAAACAGGGGAGGGTCAGAGAGAGAGGGAGACACAGAATCTGAAGCAGGTTCCAGGCTTTGAGCTAGCTGTCAGCACAGAGCCCGATGCAGAGCTCAAACCCACAAACGGTGAGATCATGACCTGAGCTGAAGTCGGATGCTCAACAAACTGAGTCACCCAGGCGCCCCAATGTTTATTTACTTCTCAAAAGATGGGGAGAGGGAGAGAGACAGAGTCTGAGCTGGGGAGGGGCAGAGAAGGAGATAATCTGAAGCAGGCTCCAGGCTCTGAGGTGTCAGTACAGAGTCCAACACTAGGCTCGAACTCATGAACCACGAGATCATTACCTGAGCTGAAGTCCGAGGCTTAACCGACCGGACCACCCAGGTGCCCCAATCTCTCTCCTGTTTTAAATGGAAATATTTCATATGCCCTTGGTCAATCTAATAATAATCAAAAAATTATTCTGAATCAACACATACAAAATTCAGGGAGAGAAGCAGCTTATTGAGTCCATGTAAATCCTGAGATAAAATAAGAGTCAGCATATTGGGGAGGGAGGAGGTGGCAATTTAATGAATCTGAATTTTTTATGTCAGAATAAATGACTGAAAATGAAGAAAAAATATATTTTCCTTTCTTTTTACTTCTGTTTCAAAGGTTCAGCAGACTAAATTTCACAGAAAACAAATATTGGGGGAAATGAAATAATTATTAGAGACATCCTGGTATTTCTTAAAAGGTTCTCAGGCAATCTCCCAGTTAAATGAGTTGCTCTAGAAAACTTCACACCAATATTCCTACCTGACCATATTTCCTAACTGACCTCCTTTTATCTTGCTACATGACTGGAAATCACAAAATTCACTAAAAGAGGATGAACTTTCCTGGTTCTATTTCTTGAGTGTCCTGATTGTAATTATGTCCAATTGTTTGTGGCAGCTGGATGATATTATCCCTGCTTCTCCTCCTCTCCTTGCACAGAAGCTCTGCAATAAACAAGGAACAGGGGTGCCTGGGCGGCTCAGTCGATTGAGCGTGTGACTTCGGCTCAGGTGAGGATCTCGCAGTTCACAAGTTCGAGCCCCTCATTGGGCTCTGTGCTGACAGCTCAGATTCCGCAGCTTGCTTTGGATTCAGTGTCTCCTTCTCTCTGCCCCTCCCCCTCCCATTCTCTCTCTGTCTCTCTCTGTCTCTTTCTCTCAGACATAAATAAACATTAAAAATATTTTTAAAAATAAACGAGGAACACATAGTTGTGCTTGGTGGTTCACACCTGCTGTGATTGCCTCTAGTGCTTGCCTGCAGGAAAGCACTAGAAAGTCTCTGAAAAAGAGGGCAATTTCTTAGCCATTAGTTCATAAGGATACTGACTGCCCCAGTATGATTTATAACATGAACATCATGACCTAGATGTCCTCAGAAGGCATTAGTCTCTCCGTCCCCTCCTGAGTTATTTTCCTTTGAAAGAGTGCATCCAAGAGCTAATAGTTTTGAGTATAAGCTTTAGTACATGTTTGAACTCTTGACTTCATGTCAGGCTAACCTAACAATTTGGGAAATCCAATCTCATCCTATTGTGAGCACTAGTCAACTCTGACACCACAGAGGAGAGTGTTTGAGTTCAGAGATCAGCACTAGCTGGTGCCCATACACTGGCCGGGAGAGCATGCAAGCTGGTCTCTGCAGGGGTGGGTCTTCAGGGTAAGAGTTGGAGGCAGAAGCCCCTCTAACCTGAAGCTGCCGCAGGTGCATGAACCAGAGGAGTAGTATAAGCCCTATCCTAAAGAAAATCACTCAGGTTAAAATAGGAGAGCTGCATCCAAACAGGTCTCCAAGATAAGGAGGTCCTAAGGTAAGAAACAGGGCCTGGAAAGAACAGTGAGGTGAGCGGGAGGGTGTTTGGGGAAAATTCCATAGAGAGGTTTTTATAGATCCTCAGTGGCATATTGCACGGAGGGGCTGAATTTATTTGAAGGTCTATGGATGGAGCTGACCTTGCCATACGAGAAGCCCCCACTTGCAGGGCTGGGTCTGGTTTGCCTGGGCTGGTGCACTCCCAAGGCAGGGGTGTATCCTCATGGCCGTTCTGCAGCCCCACCCTTTCCCGCTGATGCGTGAATGTGGCAAAGGCACTTTTTCAAACACATTCAGGCTGTCTCAGGGAAACTGGCTCTAATTATTAGGCTCTGGTGCAATTGGTGGAATTTCAGCAGAGAGGCCAGGGCTGGCAAACCACAGTGTGGACATACATGAAGAAGAGTGATATAGAGTCACCTCCCTCAGGTAAGTCCCATTCATGTGCAGCCTGGACACGTGGTATCCATGGGTCAGGAGAAAGGGACCACAAAGGTCTTTAGAGTGAACTGAAATTTTACCAACTGCCAGCGTAACAGTGGTACCAGGAGGTGCGGAAAGAAGTAGAAGATATAGTCCAGCCAGAGAAAAGCAATGAAATTTCTTTTGTATATGAAATCCACAACAGCTACTGAGTGGACCAACATACAGCCTTTAAAAGGTACAATTATGAGTGTTTGTCTCTCCGTCTAGGCTGATGTGAGCACTCTGGCCATCAGTATATAAATTTTGGAAAGGTGAAGGGAATCACAGATAGCCTGGGCAAACTGGGATTTAAGTGACCAGGCTGTCTTAGCAACCAGCCAATTTCCTTAATGAAGAGGGATGTCCTCAGGGCATAGCAGCCTGGTTAGGAGAGTCAACACAGGGTGTAAACCCTCACTCAGTTTGTTATGAAGAACACCTATATCTATCAGGGTAGGCGAGCTTATGCTGCAGTAAAAATTACCCCCAAATCTGAGTAGCTCAAAAATTCATTTCTCACTCAAGGCTGTATGTCCATTAAGGGGTCAGCCAGAGGACTCTACTCTTAATTCTTGCTCAGCAACCCAGATGGAAGGAGATTTCATCTGTGTGCAGCCGCGTTTGCTCTGGCAGAGAAATGAGGATGTGGCAAATCGCACACCAGCCTTTAAAATTCAGCCTTCAGGTGACACTCATGACTTCTGTTATCATTTCACTGGTCATTCCAAGTCATGTGGTCACATTAAAATCTAAGGGGGCAGGGAGATACAACCCTTTCATGTGACCCAAAGGAAGACTAAAAGGTATTTCATGAGCAGCACACATGACTACCAAAGTGTTCACTCACTAAGATGTGTCATGGCTGTGGGTCAAGGGTGGTCTGAAGTCATAGTGTGTCTGAACAGTTCACTGTTTGGAGGACACGTGGCAATATCTCAATGTTCCATGCCCACCCCCACCTCAGTCCTCTCCTTGACCTGGGTATAAATTTTAGGTGTCAGTTTCTGTGGTAGGCAAGTTAATGGTCCCCCAAAGATGTTCATGCCCTAATCACAATACTCTATGAATATGTTATTTCATGTGGCAAAAGGGACTTTACAGAGATGATTAAGGTAAGGATCTTGGGATGAGGAAACTATCATGATTTATCCAGGTAGACCCAATGTTTTACCATAAGGGCCCTTATATAAAGGAGACAGGAGTGTGAATCAGAGAAAGAGAGAATTTGGCTTTGAAGATGCAGGGAGGGGCTACCAGCCAAGGCATGCAGGCAGCCTCTAAGAGCTGGATAAAGTAAGGAAATAGTCTCTAGCAGAGCCTGCAGAAAGAACATAGCCTTGATTTTAATACCATCAGAGCATTTCAGACTTCTGAACTCCAGGGTGGTAAGAGGCTAAGATTGTGTTGTTTCAAGCCACTAAGTTTGTGGTAATTTGTTCCAGTAGCAATGGGAAACTGATACACACCCCAGGGAATACGATGGAAGATGGCAGTGTTCAGAAAGGTAGGGTGAGATGATGGGAGGCACTATAGCAAAGGTGCAGTGTTGGTCCGTGTTGAGTGTCAATTCCACTGTCACCACTCAGTCCCGTTGACCCGGGAGGACTGACGGACCCAACTCCAAAGGTACCTCTGCTGAGAGGACTTGGTCCTATCACTCAATTTTGTTTGCACTGAGTAAACACCACCCCCCCCACACTACAACATCCATTCCCTCCTACTTTTCTTTCTCCTAGCTCTCCCCTCTCCACACCCCCTTCTCTCCCAGCTTCAGTCTCAGCTTTCATTTTACCCAAAACCAGCAGCAGGAGCCACAGCTGAGCAATGTGCTGCCATAATTTTAAACTCCTCCCCATGCATAGCATCACACCATTTTAGCATTGGTGGGGATCTGAAAAATACAATAGGGTCAGCCACACACCCCAAACTTAAATCTCTTCTACAACTCCCTCCAGAGTTAACAGCCAGACATTTCTTGTGAGGGGGAACCACACTGTCTTTCAAGATAGGCTTTTCCATCTTTGCACACCTAGAAAGCTTCAGATTGGTATAAGCACAGGGAATTCTCTGCATGGTTACTACTCATCGGTCCTCTTCTGTCCCCAGAGGTGGCTGGAACATGGAATAGTTCTGTTCCCACTTTTAAGCGATAAGTCTTGAAACACTTAAAGAAGTTTGTGAGATTTAGGAAAGAAAAATTGTTTTCCTTAGAAACAATGGCTAAAACACAGGAGTGGTTTGTTGGGAATCTTCTTCATATCAGTTCATTTCCACATGAGAATAATGCAGTTTTGATGAAATAGGTGGAAGAATATTAAAACCTAGAGAGCTCCCTATTAAAGGTCCCACTTAAAGTCACCGCAGTGCAAGTTCTAGGGCATTGATGGGAGAGGCGGAGAGCACAGCCCCTGGGAGCCAGAAGGTGTGAGGCAGCCCAGGAAAGAAGCATGGCTGAGTTCTTTTGGACCTGGCAGCCCACTCTGTCCTCTTTATGACTTCTTGGGATCAGAGAGACTTCCTTTCAAAAATGTCTTCTAGAATAAATCAGCCTCATTGTTGGATTATCTCATACGCAATAGCAAATCAAACAGAGGGCTGTGAAGCAATTGTTTTGTTTTGTTTTGTTTTTAAGAATTACTTGACCGAATTCTATATTGTTCACTTGCTTCCCATTCAAATCCATTATAGGTCTTTCTCTGCTCCAGTCCTCATCTCAGGAAGCTGACTCCTATGGTCAGGATGACCCAAACTCACGTGGTTTCCGACTGGGTTTGGTCAATATGAGATGCTTGCAGCAGATATGAGGGTGGGAGGAGGAGAGACTGGGTTACATATTCTCCCTTCATAGACAGACTGATTCTGGAGGACGCTGTGATAGATTTCCACTCCCTGAGCGTCAGCTCGCTCCTGCAATGAACAGCAGTGAGCAGCACCAGCAGACAACATCCCCTCCAGCATGCCTCTTATTCCGTTTCATAGAATGCCTAAGAGAGGCATTCACCTTGAAAGGCTTTCCCCAGCACTTGTTTTTCTGCCTAGTTTCAAAGTTGGGATTTCCAGCAAGTTCTGCCAGTGCAAAACCACAGCAACTTCTTACCATCCAATAAGCCATGATTGCCTTGTTCCAGTAAGTACTGACTCTTAGTATTCTCCTACCCCAGAGTGGGTGGTTCTTCCTTGTATGTTCTCCCTGAACTAGGGGTAGTGATGATCATTATATCTGCCATCCATATACTTCTTAGAATTCTATTCTTACTAACCAATCCCTCATTCCAATTCCATGTTATAATTAACAATACCTGATGTTAAATGACCATATGATTTCACTGCCCTGATACAGTAGTGAACAACCCTTGGTAAAGTTTTTTTTTAATAAAAAAAAGGTTTTTTTTTTACCTACATAGTAGTTGCATTTCTAAGAAATTCAGGAATTATATAAGGATGCAAAATATAAACTTTTTGTTAGTATGTAAAAAGGAGTTAGGCTGCAGACCCAGAAGACTGTAAATAGTTGTTTGTGTGTGTGCAAGCCTGCTGCTTACAGATGTACAGACCTTGCACAAGAGTCCTGTTGTGGGGCCACTGTGCCCAGTAGATAGAAGTCAGTGGTGCTTCCAAAATACCCACAGTCCACAGTCTGTACAATTATATGCATCAGCCTTATATTATAGAAATACCCATTCAGATATTTGAACATTGGACAAGATATAGAAAAATTCTTCACTGTGTAGGGCCATACCACCAATTGCAATACACCCATCATCTTTTATTTCCACCCATTCTATAAGAGTACCACATCCCAATCATTCTGACAACTGAAAATATCCCCATACGTTTACAAACTGCCCTGCTGGGAACAACAACTCACTCATGCCTCATGCTTCATTTCTCGAATCTCCTTTTAAGGGCTCATTCTTGCTCCAATCACACCAATCTTCTTGATATTCTTTTTTTTTTGTATTTTTAATAGTTTATTGTCAAGTTGGTTTCCATATAACACCCAGTGTTCATCCCAACAGGTGCCCTCTTCCATGCCCATCACCCATTTACCCCTCTCCCCCACCCCCATCAACCCTCAGTTTGTTCTCAGTATTTAAGAGTCTATTATGGTTTGCTTCCTTCCCTCTCCTTAACTATTTTTCCCCTTCCCCACTCCCATGGTTCTCTGTTAAGTTTCTCCTGTTCCACATATGAGTGAAAACATATGGTATCTGTCCTCCTCTACCTGGCTTATTTCACTTAGCATAACATCCTCGAGTTTCATCCACATTGCTACAAATAGCTAGATTTCATTCTTTCTCATTGCGATGTAGTATTCCATTGTATATATAAATCACATCTTATTGATCCATTCATCAGTTGATGAACATTTAGGCTGTTTCCATGATTTGTCCATTGTTGACAGTGCTGTTATGAACATTGGGGTACATGTGCCCCTATACATCAGCACTCCTGTATCCCTTGGGTAAATCCCTAGCAGTGCTATCGCTGGGTCATAGGGGAGTTCTATTGCTAATTTTTTGAGGAAGCTCCACACTGTTTTCCAGAGTGGCCAAACCAGTTTACATTCCCACAGTGTAGGAGGGTGCCTGTTTCTCAATCTTCTTGATATTCTTAACTAGTCTCTATTCCCTCATTCCTCATGAGCCTTCGCAACTTATTATTTCTCTGCATGGAGGAACACTCTTAGGCTAGGTAGCTCCAAACTCTCTTTCACTCCCTTCATATTCTTGCCCAAATGTCATCTTATCAGAGCCCTTCTCTGGCCACCCTATATACTATAGAAATCCCACACCCACTGCACTACTTTATGTCCCTCTTATTTCACCTTATTTTTCTTAACATCATGACCATTGTCAATAGCACTGTACATTTTATGGAGTCGTCTACTTTCTGTATCTCCTCACTAGCACTTAAGCTCCTTGAGAACAGGGACTTGACCTGTTTTGCTCACCATGGTATCCTCAGCCCTGAGGACAGTGGCTTAATTGTATGAGGCACCCAATGATTATTTGTGCAATGCTATCAACTTTGCTTATAATAATACATATTCAGTGACCCTCTCTTTCGCATTTATCCAAGTCAATGAATTCAGTCACTTTACTTCCCTTATCCTCCCCTCCACCATCCCAAACTTGAATTGCACTGCCCCAAAGTAAAAAGAATCAGAGTCAGTGAGTCCTATCTTAGAATACTACAACACATCAATGTTTCTTGGATGAGGGGATAAATGCAGAATAGCTTTAACATGAGGAGGTGTGTAGTTCCACTAAGTTTATTTAATATAAATATGCCTTCCATATGGGTTTCGAAGACAAAGGGTAGAAACTGTACCTGGCATGACACAAATCACAATATCATTATCATATTTAATCTGTACAAGCATCTTGAAAAATGGAGAAAACTAAAGCTATTTCACCTAAGAGAAAACTTATTAAGTTATATTAAGTTTATATCAGAGAAGAATTCAAAATCATATCTTTCTGGCTCCAAAATCTATGGTTATTTTACCACATCACTGATATAAGACAATGAAATGTGTTGAACACAAGTACAATTTCCTCAGAATTTGAGTATCATTTTAAAGATAACTTTCTAGAGATATCCTGATTCATTTCCCAAAATATTTATTCAATCCTCATTAATCTAGAAACTCTTAAAAATAAAGTCAACTCTCCCTCCTCTTTAGATGAGTTATGTAAAATTTTGGCTTGCCCATGGCAAACTTTTGTTTAAAGTCAGTTTATTAATGAACAGCACCAACTATGCTTAACGAATTGTTTTGTTGATATTATTGGCAGGCCATATTCTGCCTACTTAATTACTGTGTTCTAAAATAATCAATCTTTTTTGTTTTACCAAGGCCAAGGCAAATTATGAGACAAATAGATGTTTCTGTGCTCCTCTCATCCCTTCCTTGTTAAAATCTGGCTAGAAAACAGAGAAACAAAAAAAAGAAGAAGATAGGCTTCAAGGAGAATTGCTTACTTCACAGTAGGCCTGATCTCTAAAGGTCAATAACCAGAATCCAAGTAGGCCAATATCCAACCCAGTAGCCAATGTTCAGCTGGCTCTGGCCCAGTGTTCTTAACCTTAAAGTCAAGGAGACATTAATCACTTCTGTGTGCACCATATTGAGTGTTTTCTACATTATTATTTAATCCTTACAATATGAAAACTTATTGTTAGCTGCAATTTTCAAATGAGATGTTGAAAACCTTGACTGAACTTAAGTAAAAGGGAGGTAGAATCCTGCCCAGGTCCATCTGATTCCAGGGTCTGTGCCCTTGACTACTGAACTGTGGATCAGGACAGGAATATTCCCTGTAAGAGAGGGCAGGAGCATCTCAGTTCCCAGTGCTAGTCTGTGGAAGCAGACACTTTAGCTAAGTGATAGATAGAAGGGAACCATGATCAGCACCCCTTGACTAAGAGCAAGACACAACCAAGTGGGCCCAGGCTCTAGCTAAGTGTACTAGGGCTCAAGGCAGGCTCCAAATTCCAGTCAGGAGGTAGAATGCCAAAGCAAGAAAGAAGACAGAGGGCAAGACCCTCAAGTAAATGAGCACAACAGGAGTAAGGAAATATATGTCAAGTGTATAAGTGTCATGGGCTCATCCCAGGCATGCCAGTCCCCTAGTGACATATATAATCTGTGATCCCACAGGGCAATGTGTCTTGCTTCAAGTACTGCACATAGCATCTTGAAACCTCCTGAATGGAATTACATTGAAGGACCTAACTGCAGAGAGAAGGTTGCCAAAGAAGACATTAGAGTCCAACAAAAATTATCAAGACTCTGACACATACACATTATCTACTTCACTCATTCCACTAATATTTCTGGAGAACACCTTATGTACCAGACCTTTTTTGAGTTTAGAGTTTTCCTCTCTGCAGATTTACACTTATTTGGAACCACCTTATTCCTGAGTTGTGTTTCCTGAAACTTGACTGTAGTTGAAGTTTTCTAGGTAGAGGAAGAGAAGAGAATTCCAGGTCAGGAAATAAGTGTCATGAACAAAGAACCTGAAATGTGAAAGATCTCTATATGTTTTGGGGAAAGGTGAGAAGCGCACATGGGTGAAACATAAAGTTGGAGATACGATAAGTGAGGATGACAGAGTCACCATCTTTACTTTACTCTGTGGGGAAATTTCAGATCAGGGATGGAGATGATGTAGAAATAATTGGAGGCAGGTAAGGCTTTTGAGTTATACTTCATATCACACTCCGTCCACCTGGTTGCTTTAGCGTTCAGTCCATCTCATTCTCAAGAGGAATGTGCTTTGAAATCCACTCATTTCAACTTAGGATCCATTCCAAAGAAGGTTTGATTTCTGGGAGAAGAACCTGGATGGGTTCCCAGCTTCTCCTCAGCCCTGCCTTCATTCACAGCATGATTTCCTTCTTCTCTTTGATGTGAATTTTCAGAACATCATTGGGTGTAACCGATATTCCAGCATGAGTTCAATAAACCCATCCAAAACAAAATTCAAATGTTCTCACAATAGTCCTCATTTTAGATTGGCCATGTCTTGATCTGATTCACTTCACAAATTTGAGAATCCTCTTTTTCTGGCCATCAGAGTGACCACAATAAATCAATGGTTGGCCCTAAACAAGAATGCCCAATTAAAGAAACAAGTAAGGACTGAAATCCAGTACTAGTTCTGTTCCTGAAGTTGTGGGGCTGACAGAAGGCCATGTCCACCCTCAAAGCAAAGTATCTGGCTTTTTCCATTCAAAGAAACTATTTAAGTTATCAGACATTTTGTTACCCAACAGGAAAAAATAGGCCTCTATAATGCACTCCTATTTCAGTAGAAAAGAATCATAACAAAAGAGAAATAATTTTGTCTGGAAGAAAACAGTTGAACTCTGGCGCAGTAACAAAATGTGATTTTATACAAAATAATACAATGCACACAAATAAATGCCTGTCATATAGTAAGCAGGACAATGATGGCAACTTATTACTCTTATTATATACTATAATTATCATTATTTTTAATTATATTATTATTATTTTCAGGGTATTGAGAATATTTGTGTAATTGACTTACAAAGAGTTACAAGTGAGAGGGCACATGGGTGGCTCAGGGTTAAGTGTCCAACTTCGGCTCAGGTCATGATCTCCTGGTTTGAGGGTTTAAGCCCCTAGTTGGGCAGCACAGAGCCTTGAGCCTGCTTCTGATTCTGTGTTTCCCTCTCTTTCTGCCCATCCTCTGCTCATGCTCTGTCTCTCTGTCTCAAAAATAAGTAAACATTTAAAAAAACTCAGAGACTTAGAAATGCATCTATGGCTAAAGTGATGTTTTAAGTTTTGCCGAACTGGGTGGGAAAGTACTCCAATGTTAAAATTATTCTTGTTTATTTTCAGGATGCTTAAAATGTTTCCCAGTTGTACATAATATATAAATATTATAATCTCTCCAAGTGGAAGATGTAGAGAGTGGGGGCAAGGAATCTCTGACACTAAGTCAAGTGTTTGAAATCTGTTCCCATTTACTACCTATGTGACCTTGAGCCGGTCATCTTACCTTGAGCATTTTTTACCTATAAAATCTGAGACTCAGACTACATGATTGAGGTTCTTCTCTCAAATTTTATGACCAAATCTACTCTTTGGCAGCTAAAAAAGATGGGGCTAATTTTAATGTATGTTGTCTGTCCCTATATCTTACATGTAACTGATTGCAAATGCCTAGAAGCTAAAATAAAGGGTCAAAAAAGTGCCATCTGTTTCTATTACCAATTACATTATGAAACTGCCTCAAGTTTTAAAAAAATTTAGTGAAAAACAGAAGTTGACAGGAAATGTGCTGTAAACAATATCACCCCCACACAGTTATTGAATAATTCATAACCAGTATGTGGTAGAAGCATAATTTTTAAATGACATTTTCCCCAAATACCTGAGTTTTCTGACATCAGTAGCAAATGATTTAGTTGGCACTACTTTGAAAACCATAGTGTTTAAAGATTAACGTCTCAAACTTAAATTTATTTTATTCTTATCAATTTCCTTTGAATCAATTTTACTATATTACATTGAAATGAAATATTTTCCATAATTGACTATCCCTCCTTATTCTTTTTCATATGTCCTTCATATATATCCTCTATCTGGTGTTTTTCCCATTGAAACATTCCATTTTTCCTCACCAATGAGACATTTCACTTTTATTCAAACAGCATAAAGTAATCTTGCAATTTGATAAATCAATTTAAGAATATTATATTTAATTTTAGAAAGAGAAATATTACTTTAGTGATTTTCAGTCTGATACAATGAAAAGCATATTTGTTTCACTTTATTTTACCCACCTGGTCACTGCTGGTTCTACCACTTAAGAGCCTTGTGATATTGGTCATTACCCAATCTTTCCACCTTGCAGGCTCTTTATCTGTCTGATGTATAAACATAACAAGAGTTTTGAAAATTAGAGATGAAAATAAACTCATGACAACATATTAGGTCTTCAGTATTTGTTAATCATTATTTTTGTGGAGATTACTCTCACCAGTGTTATTTTATTGAAGCCCTTGTTGACCTATTCAGATTTGCTACAGGTCGCCAGGGTAGGGCTGCCTTTCAGAGCCTGTCTGAGGGGATAAGGCAGAGAGAAGATTCTGGAGACGAACTGCTTGACCTCAAACCTGACTCTGCTGCTTACAGGTTGGAAAATCTTGAGTCAATTATGGAACTTCTCAAAGCTTGTTTTCTAATCTTCAAAAGAAGGATAGCAACAGCACCTATTTTATTGGATTTAGTATGGGAAAATTCTTTAGACTAGAGCAAGCCACTCAGTAAGTGATCAATAAATAGTAGCACTTAAAATTATTTTTCTTTACTATGAAAGTAACACAAGTTTATTTTAAAACTCAAAACAAGAGCTCTTTTTAACTGGAATAATAATTTTAAAAAACTCAATTTGTTTTACCCAAAATGACTGTTTCTCAGTTTGCATAATCCCAAATAAGTAGTCTATACTGCAGAGTCAGCCAAAATTCTATGTTGCTTTCTGCTAGCACCTAGTATGTTCCCAACATACTATGTAAATATTCCTTTCTCCTTCTACAATTATTATCTTATAGGAGAAAACCTCCACCATCTCCACAGAGTCTGAACTTTTCTTCTTCTACAAACTAAAGAAGTAAACATGCATACAATGGACTGAAATGCAAAACTGTTGGTGAATTTTGTTCTTTGGTCTGTGTTTGTAGTTCTGATTCTAGATACGTCCACAGACTATAACATCTGGCTGGAAACCTTTCCAATAATCTAGGTCTTTGGCATCACATTTACAAAATTGGATGATTGATTGTTCCTGCCATTTTTTTTAATCCAGATGTTTGGATTTCCTGAAGGCCTGGCCCAAGTGTTGGTTTGTTCTTGGAAAGAGATTACACTGTGAGCATCTTGAAATTCAGAACTTCTCTTGATAAACCTCTTCTGCAAAGTACCCAAGATATAAATGCTTCTTGATTTGTTATATAACCAAACTGTTAATTGAAAAGGCATTGAAAGGATTTGAAAGATGCTATACTCAGGAAATGTCTAGCAACAAGGCACAAAAATGAATAAACTCTCATTAAATGGCACTTATGCATTTTAGGTACAGACTCCAGATTTCCACAGATTCAATTCATGACCTGAAAAAGCTGTGGTTAAGTTTATCTTATGGTTGAACTGTGTTCTGTATGCCTTGTTGGTAGTTGAAATAAATTTACCCAAGAGTAAAAGTTATAAAGGATGGTAAAGCTCTAAAACCAGTCCATAAAAATCTATTTAACTGGCAACAAAGCTGAATGTTATTAACAATTCCCAGAGCTCTCCCTTGAGTCCTCTGGGTCCTGCTGTCCAGGGACTTTCAGAGACTTGGTATCCCAACCCCTAAACTCCTCTAACTGGGCCCTTCCTAAGCTATAACCCCTGATCTCAGCAACTCTAGACCCTGAAGGCTGACCAGCTGTGGAGAGTGGGGCCTCAGGGAGGCTCTGTTGCTAGGCAGCTCCTACCTCAGGAAAGCAAGATTTAAAACATGTGGACACACCAGTAATATTTACTGCCTTAATTTTCCCTCCAGTTTATACTCTCAGCATCTAATTTTATAACACCTGATATTTCCCACTTTTAACGTCTTATTTTTTCTTCTTAGTCCTTTTTTTTTTTTTTTTTGGTCAATCTTTTAAAGACCAATCCAAGGAATTTTAATTTGCAATTATAAACCCACAGTGGTCCATAAATTTGGTTCCTCCTTCCCTAACAGCAACAGATTGAGTCCTGGAATTACCAATAGTTGACCAAAAATATGAAAAATGTTGGTGATTCAATGTGAATTAAAGAAAATAAAAAGCAAAGAAAACTCGCATATACTGAATGTCACATTATCTTGAAAATGTATGCATTACATATCTTTATTCATTGATTTCTCATTCATTCTCCTCTCAGGCGTCTATTCCCAGAGACTTCCCTTTTCAGACATCCATCTCCAGCCTTAGGTGTCTCTCCTCTGTTTCTATACTTCTGTATGCCTCTCTGTGTAATTGTCCTTATCACCTTACATTCAGAATGTCTACTTAAATACCTGTCTCTTCAATTATACTGTATCCTTCTTGAAGGTAAGAACTTTGACTTAACAGTCCTTTTATCCCCAACACTTAACACCTATTTATAGAAGGTGCTCAAAAGTTTTATGAATAAGTTAGCCTGTATGAGGCACCAAACACTGTGCTTTATAAATATTTGTATTTATAATATAATCTATAAATATAAGTATGTTAAAATTTTAGGTATTATCAGAAAATTATAGATATTATCACATTTAATTCCAGCAAAAACCTTATAAAATGGGTACAACTATTGCCAGTTTAGTGGAGGTAAGTGAAGCAATCAGCAGGGGTCAGAACTAGAACTGAAAGCCAGGGAGAGAGACCTCCAAAGCCCAGTGTTTCCCGTTGTTTGTATGAGCTACTGGCACTCCAGGATGGTGTATGATTCACTTTTTTTCAAAATAAGCCCATCTACTTGTGCTCTTCCATTAACAGGTAATCAAGAATTAGTTATATTTGCTTATAACTATCTTGTCTTAGACATTACACTTAAGAGTCTAGTGCACATTTTTCTATCGATGCCCACATGACAGGACTAACCAAGTAGCTTCAGTGTAATAGCTGAGTGATAACACCATCAGAAATCTTATGTGTCCTTAGTATGAGCTGTATAGGCTATATACGAAAAAACCCTACCTTCCTTGTTACATATAGAATCTGGTTTTTGTCAGCTGTTAAAAGGGTTTGGAGATAATGTGAATATCCTTTTGACCCTTGTGGGCACCATCATCATGAATTAATAGATGAAATATAGTCTGCACACACATTTGGAAAACACCACTGACTTGTATTCCCTGTAGTTTTACATTTTCCAGTCACAGATTCCAGGATCAGAGAAGTCTGGAATAATTAATAGCAACAGCTGAAAAAGACAGAAAATCAGAGCTCACTCATTTCCAAATGGCAACAACATGATTAGGAGAATAAGTTTCAGCACCCCAGTGCCTGGTTGCAGAGAGTGACAAGATTAAAAGAGATAAGACATTGTTGCCAAGGTGACTCCAAGACATATGGTCAAAGCATGGATTTCCAGTCAATCCTTTAGTCCAGATGCAAGCTGAGGGCTGCCTTTGGGGGACCAACGTGAAGGCTGTAGATTAGCAAAGAAGTAAGAGACACCTGGAAAAAACAGGGCAAAAATCAAAGCTTGTCTCTCAGTGAAGAGAAAATCCAGCATGATATGAGCTAGAGAAGGAAGAATACTCTGGATTCCAGCCTAGCACGGAAGTTGCTCTCATGGTGTCTGAGGTCAAACCAAGCACTTCCGTCCTCAGGGACCTAGATTTACTCAATGTGTTTGGATAATTAGATCATTGTAAGAAGGGACTCATCCTTGTGTACCCATTTTAATCCCTGTGAATTTTTGACTCCAGCATTCTTTGTGAAATATGGCCCATTTTGGGATACGTATGGAGAAAACCCATGTTCCCAGGTGATCTAAAGAATCTCATCCAAATAAAAGACCCCACCCTCCTTCTCAGGTAATTCAAACTCCAGTGACAATTTCTCTGCTGATGTATGTCCAGGTTTAGCGCCCAGTCAAGGAAGGCGTTTCTGTCTAGACCCCCTGCCTCTGTGAGCCTAAAACCTTGACCCGCTAGAGGAATTGGGAATTGGACTCCTCATACAAACAAAAATCCTTTATCTAAAATCTGATTTTTTTAAAGTAGGCTCCACAACCAGCATGGAGCCCAACACAGGGCTTGAAATCATGACCTTAAGATCAAAACCTGAGGTGAGATTGAGAGTCAGACCCTTAACCAACTGAGCCACCCAGGCACCCCCTAAAATCTGACTCTTTAATGAAGAGGAAAATCCTTCCTTCAGTCCAATAGTAAGGCTGCCCACTCTTTCCCTCTTTCTCCCTCTTTCCCTGCTATTATTTTTTTCTGAGTAATATGACAACAGGTTGCAGAAGACTGTGCTTAGTATTAACATCTATCTACAAGTTTAGACTATAAATTCAAACAATAAAGGAGGGTTCATGACCACTGAGAACAAAGAGTAAAACAAAGCAAACAAAAAGCTTCACCTAAAAAATCTAACAAGATGCAGATCTTG
The DNA here is from genome assembly GCF_006229205.1 of Suricata suricatta. Classification (NCBI taxonomy): domain Eukaryota; kingdom Metazoa; phylum Chordata; class Mammalia; order Carnivora; family Herpestidae; genus Suricata; species Suricata suricatta. Next base: position 136,939,107 of record NC_043703.1, on the reverse strand, counting down.
CTAAAACTTTCTGAATGCCCACTATGTTATGCAAAGCGCTTATGTGCTGTGTTGGTGAAAACTTTTTTTGAATAGCAAATGATGGCAACCCAACTTCAACATACACTGCATGCAAAGTCAAGGGAATTCATCAGAAAGCCTCTAAGGAATTGCATCAGACCCAGAGGGAATAGAGCTGGTTCCTTCTGACCCAGACCATTTCATAGCAAACCAGAAAAGGTCTTCTCTATTCCAGTCTGATTTTGTTTATCTACTCGATTCTTCTTTCTAACTGCAGCCCTTCCTCTGCACATAAGTTCACAGCACAGACCATGGTCACCAATTATCACTCAGTTGTAGGCTGACCTGTACAAATACTCAAAGGGAGACATCTCTCTGTCTCCCGGTCTGTTTCTCTCCCTTTTAGTTTCAGTCTAGGCCTTAAATGACTCACTGAACTAAGTAACCCAAAATTACGCCTGAAGATAGTAAACTATCAATAATATAATTTAACTGATTTCAGAAAACATACCAGAAAACTTTCATGCTGTCACTAAGGATCAGATGGCAAAAGAGAAAACAAATGATATTACACTAAAACTACAAGGTTTCCAGGGCACCTGGGTGGCTCAGTCAGTTGAGTGTCTGACTCTTGGTTTTGGCTCAGGTCATGATCCCACAGTTGTGGGATCCTGAGCATGGAACCTGCTTAAGATTCTCTCGCTCTCCCTCTGCCCCTCTCTTCTCTCTCTCAAAATAAAAATTAAAATTAAACCACAGGATTTTCAGCATTGAAAAACAGAACAGGTTGCAAATGCATGGCTGGAGTAACAAGGACCTAGAAGAACAGCGAGAAAACAAAACTATGACTAAATATGTGTGTGTGGCTGTATGTGTGTGAGGTGGACCATCTGGGATGCAGACAGAGATGAAATTAGGGGTGCAGAAAGCTTGGGGCAGAATGAGGCCTGTGAGAGAAGACAGGAACAGAAGGCAGGACTGGGCAGGTGGGTGGAGCTTAGACCACCATGTGGATTTGACCAAGTCTCAGACAAACTGAACAGCTGCTCCCAAGCAGAGATTACCTGCTCCAGGAAGCCAGGGTTGGGCAGAAATGGAAAGGCCCTCATACGCCTGCCATGCTCAGTGATTGGGGGCTGCCCAAAACTTACTGGACAGCAGAGCTGAATCCTGAAGGTGGAACAGCAGGAAATGGTCTAACTGCACTCCCCTTGCAGCTGAATAGCAAATGCCTTCTGGAAGAGAACTTTAAGTGGCACAGCTCCACTTTCACAGTCTATAAAAGTAGAATGATGGGAAAGTAGATAAAAGCCTGCATTTCCACCAGCACAGAGAGCACATTCATTTTCTTGCACCTTTACCAACACTGAATATTATGATATGTGGTTGGGTTTTTTAGATTTTCAAGTTTTCGGTACATAACATGTTCTTATTGTTAAAAAAAATTGTTTAACCTCATAATTACCTGCCCAAAATCGACTCATCTTTGTAAGAGCACCCCAATCTCTATTCTAGGGGAGTCCCCCTCTCCTGAACATTGTACTGTACTTGGTCAATGGAAGAGAAATACTGGGTATTATGTCTGAATTGTACACCTCCCCCACACCAAACTTCATATGTTGAAGTGCTAACCCCTCTTCAGAATGTAACCATATTTGTAGATAGTCTTGAAAAATGTAAATTAAAATGAGAGCACTGAGGTGGTGCATGCTTCTTCAAATTTTTAACCTATAAACCAAAATTTTAATACATTTGCACTTGCCTTCTTCCTAATTTAACTTTAGCAAGTTACAGTTAAGATTTGTGAAACTGACTAGTTGTTTTACAATTTGTTGTGGTATTTGAGAGATTGAGGTTTTTGGTCCATATTTCCACTCCTATTTTCAGAAGGAATAATACAAACACCTCTCTTTCTGTGCCAACCCACCAACCAGAGACCAGAGCCCAGAGGAAAAAAAAAAAAAAATTACATAATCTCAAAAAATTTCCGTTGATACAACTAACTGCACGGTACCTGGATGTGCTTTTATTTGAATACTAGTACGTTAATAACACTGATTAATGATGCATGCTACCTAAAGTAAGTCTCTGATAGGGTAATTTCCCTTGGTCTAATTCTGACTGATATTTTTCAGTGACCTTTTCAGTCATCAAAAAGATGACATTTTAAATGTCTTCAGTTCAGTATCAAAATCAGGAACTTAGTACCAAAACTCCAATGGCAATATATGGGATTTTAGAAAGCTCAAGGCAGAGGCACTTGGGCGGCTCAGTTGGTAAGTGTCCGACTCTTGTTTTTTGTTTTGTTTTGTTTTGTTTTTTTGGCTCAGATCATGATCTCACCCTTGGTAGGATTGAGCAATCCCCCCCAACCCTGTGCTGTCAGCCTGCTTAGGATTCTCTCCCTTTCCATCTGTCTCTCTCCCTTTCCCTTCCTCCCTCACTCACTTATGCTGTCTCTCTCCCAAAATAAATAAATAAAAACTTTAAAATCCTCAAGGCAAACTATCTAAACAAACAAAGGATAAGGAAAATAGGATGTAGAAAACACACAAAGCAGTACTCTTTTTATAAGACAATAGATGTATATATGTATGTGTGTGTGTGTATATATATATATATATGTAGAGAGAGAGAGAGAGAGAGAGAAAGACATACACATATTTATGCATACATATGTGTGTATCTATGTATTTAAATACAAGGGTGCCTGGATGGCTCAGTTAATTAAGTGTCTGACTTCAGCTCAGGTCATGATCTCACAGTCATGAGCTTGAACCCTATATTGGGTCTGTGCTCAGAGCTCAGAGACTAGAGCCTGCTTCATATTTTGTGTCTCCCACTCTCTCTCACCTCCCCTGCTTGCACTCTCACTCTCTCTCTCTCTCAAAAAAAAATAATAAACATTAAAAAATAAATAAATATGTATTTAAATACATAAAATAAGGCAGGAAAACAAATACTAAATTGTTGAATGCTTATCTCTAAAGATGAGAGCTTAGGAGGGAGGGGTGAGACCAAGAAGGCCTCTCGTATTTTATTCTACATATTTATCTACGGTGTGGAACTTTTACAGAAAAAAATTTTCATCATGTCTTACTTGTATAATAAAAGATTAATTGACCGAGTATATAATGTACATGTTAAAAACTTCAAATTTCACATTAGGCTTCAAGATAAAAATTTTATGCCCAAATTACAGGAAAAATTAGTTCCATGCTTCACTGGTCTAGTCAAACTTCCTCAAAAAAAGTGTACTTGATCCTTAAAAGTATGTCTGCCAAAATGAGGTATACACAGGGAAGGAAAAACATAATGGTTAGGAGATTATAGAGTGGATTTCACATATTTGGAAGAAACCAAACTGGTTAATGCAGAGAACATATTAAGGGGTAATTGATGACTTTGCAAATATTTTAAGCAACATCACGAAAGGGGTGAAAAGTTTTAACTAAAGGACACAACTAGAACCAGTAGAAGTATAGGGAGGCCGACATTAGGGCACTAAGAAAAATTCTAACAGAGTTTCCCCCAAACGCAGTGCTCTTCCTTATGGGGTAATCAATTCCCCATCTCTGGGTGGTGCTGAGTAACCACACAGTAAAAAGAATGCTTATACTTTGGTATAATTTTAACTAGATGAGGTTCAGGCTCCTTTCTCAAGTAAATTTTATCTGGAATAAACTTCCAGCCTAGATTCAAGTGATCATTATCATGTTCTGCACTTGTTTCTAGGGCTGCTGTGAGAAACCACCACTAACTGAGTGGCTTATAACAAAAATGTATTGCCTCACAGTTATTGAGGCAGAAAGTCTAAAATCAAGGCATCAACAAGGCCATGCTCTCTTGAAAGGCCCTAGGCTAGGATGCCTCCTGAATGTTTGAAGATTCAGGTTGCTGACAACCTTGGCATTCCTGGGCTTGCAACACATCACTCCAGCCACACCTTCACGTGGCCTTCTCTCCTGTGCACCTGCATATCTGGCTACATAAAGATAGTAACAGAATATTTACTATTGAAGCTTGAAAAGATGTGAGTTCTTTGTGTGCAATCTTTCATTTATGCATGTGAGAGGGTTTTCTTTTTTTTAATATTTTTACATTGTAGTACTTGTTTTGCTTGTTGGAGGTGTTTGCTTATTTAGTACATTCCGTCAAGGACAGAAATTACATGCTGTCTTTTTTTTCCCCATAGGAAGTGTCTTGGGTTTTTCCCTTATTATTTTCTTTACTTGTTTTTTCTTTCCCCTATTCTTTTTTTGGTGGTGGGGGTGGTTATGTTTAAATGAAGTTGCTTTTACAACACCAAAGAATCATCCATTTCCTACATAAAAGGTAGCTACTTTTTTGCATGGACCTCAAG
>NC_043703.1:136820942-136934644 GCF_006229205.1 Suricata suricatta | reverse complement strand
GAGAGAGGGAGACAGTGCAAGAGCAAGTGGGGCAGGGGCAGAGAGAGGAGACAGAGGATCCAAAGCAGGCTCTGTAGTGACAGCAGCAAGCTCAGTGAATGGCTTGAACTCACGAACCACTTACAAACTGCTCATGAGCCCCAATATTATGGGCTGAGCTGAAGTTCAACACTTAACTGACTGAGCCACCCAGGCGCCCCTTGCATGTGTATTTTTTATAGGAGCTTTAGAGTCACTTCAATTAGTCCCCATGCCTTAAGAAAAATCCTAATGATATTTTTATTAGGATTACATTAAACTCATGGAGTAATATAAGAAGACAACTCTATGATGTTGAGTTCCCAGTCCTGGAATATGGTAAAGGCTTTCCAACGGTCCATCTTTTTCATATCTCCATGTAGCATTTAATTTTTTTCACATTCTTAACTTTATTTCTATATAGTTTATATTTATTGTAGTTTTGCTTTTTTGTCATTTGGAAATATTAAAGCTATTGCTTTTGATTCTTGGAAAAAAAAAAAAGAATTAGAAGCAGGCTCCAGGCTCTGAGCTAGCTGTCAGCACAGAGCCCGATGCGGGGCTCGAACCCACAAACTGTGAGATCATGACCTGAGTCAAAGTTGGATGCTCAACCGACTGAGCCACCCAGGCGCCCCAAGAAGGTGGTTTTCAAGGGACAGAATTGGTTTGAAGTCCTGGCTCTGTCATTACCAGCCATGTGACCCTGAACAATTTACCTAATCTCCGTACATCTGAGTATCCCCTTTTACAAATGGTTAAACATGATCCCACTGGTTGAAAGTATTTCTATGTGCTGCAGGAATCCCAGTTCAGGTGTTTGCTTCAAACACTGCCTTGATTTATAGTTATTCATGTTAGTTATCTTAGGACACGTGCTCACTTCAGCGGCACATAAACTAAAAAAGTTATCTTAGGACTCATCATACTAACTATCTTACTAGTTTTTCATTATATATTATAAATACGCAATTATATAGTCATACAATAAATGAGGGCAGGGACTGGGCAGGGACTTTGTCTTACCTGTACTTCCATTTCTCACTGTAGTTAATAAGAGCTTGTAATTACTGAGTTAATAAATAGTATAAGTTTTCTGAGATGTTCCTAAAAAAAAAAAGACACAGCTCAATGGATTTTAACTCACCCTATTTCAGCATGACTGTATCCTAATTGAACTAATTGCATCTGCAAAGACTTTATTTCCAAAAAGGTTACATACTGAAGTTCCAGGTAGACCTTTTTTTGAAGGGGAAGGAGGGGAACACTATTCACCCCAGTACATGTTCAAAAACTATCATGAATTCTGAAACACCATATGCTGGATAAGTTTGTGGTATACTTGAAGCCCAAGCTTATGCCCATAATCCTGAAAGTAAGCAGAAGAACCATACAGATCAGAAATGGAAGGACCCTACGTGGGCAACGCAGAAGAGCTTGAGGTCTGGAGCAAGACTAAGGGACAAAGGAGTTCAGATTTTTCTGAAGCAAAGTACAAGACAAGGGATGTTCTATAAAATTGGCACGATTTTTTTATATTTGGAAATTTTCTATTTTATGTTCTTAGATGCCTTGGTACCATAGATGTGTGTGTATGATCTACCTCTGAAAATATATATATTACTATTAGTTCACTTTCCTTGGTATCAAAGATAATGTTACCAAGAAAACAACCTATTTATGTTTATAGATATGGACTTTGGGCCACTTTCTTATGAACAGCCACTTCCTGGCATCCCACTGCAGATGATTATTGAAAGCTGGAATGATTCCCAGGAAAGTATATTGGAATTTACTTTATTTTCTCATTAAAGTCAGGCAATTGCAGTATATAGTATAAATTACACCTCCACTTAAATTACATGTTTTCCTTTAACCAAGGGAGAATTCTTTTCTATTGTAATCTTCACAAGTCTATCTATAAATCCAGAAATGAAAGGGAGAGTTTTAAAAAGAATTCCCAAATAAATATCAGCATGAGATTTTTCAATATGCTAGCATTACATTTAATCTTGCCTCATTGAGAAATGACTATTCCACATAAGTGATTTTTCTACTTAATTGTCAGCAACTCCTGATAAGTTCTTTTTCTCTGAAAATTTTAACCATTTTGATGAGACTAACCCCTTAAATGTATTACACTTGCCTGCATTGCTGAATAGAGCATACTAGATTATATTTAACTTTTTTTCTCATTTCAATTGAAAGTTACACATGTTTAGTGGGCTTAATGGTGGCCCCCCAAAAAAGATAGGCTCATGTCTGGTATGGACTGAATTGTGTCCTCCGCAAAATTCATGACTTAAAGCCCTTACCCCATTACATTAGAAGGTAACTATATGTGGAGATAAGGTCTTTAAGGAGGAAATTCTGTTAAAATGAGTCCTGTACAGTGAACCAATCTGACTAGCATCCTTTTAAGAAGAGGAAATTTGAACACACAAAGAGACACTACAGACAGGCATACATAGAAGAAAGAACTTATAAAGACGTAAGGAGAAGGCAGGTGTCTATGAGCCTAAGGGCAGTGGCCTTAAGAGAAACCACACCTGTCAATACCTTGATCTTAAGCTTCTATCCTCCAGGCAATAAATTTCTGTTTTTTAAGCCCCCTAGTTTGTGGTGTTTTGTTTTTAGCAGCCCTAGCCAATGTGTATGATGTCGTAACCGCTGGAACCTGTGAATAGTACCTTAAATGGCAAAAGAATGAACATTACTTTATATGGCAAGAGATGTAATTAAGGATCCTGGGGAAAAAAGAGCTTATCCTAGATTATTGGGTAGGATCTAAATAACATCACAAGTCTTCTTATGAGAGGGGCCACTGGAGTTTAGAGACAGACACGGAGCAGAACACGATGCAGCCACAAGCCAAGGGACATGGACAACCACTAGAAGCTGACAGAGGTGAGGAACAGGCTCTTGCCAACTTCTGGCCTTCAGAACTGAGAGAAACTTTTTTTAAGTCCCTGAGATTATACTAATTTGTTATAGGAGTCAAAAGAAACTGATACAAAAGTATACTTGGTTTTGATACTCTGATACCCTCCTGACTTGTAGCACAAGGCATTTGTATTTGACTCCAGGCTACTCTGTGTCTGCAACTGGACTGGGAGTAGAACTGACCCTTGAACATGGTTTGGATTGCACGGGTCCACTTATATGTAGATGCTTCTTACAGTACAGGACTGTAAATGTATTTTCTCTTCCGTGTGGTTTTCTTCATAACACTTTCTTTTCTCTAGCTTACTTTCACATAAGAATGGAGTATGTAATACATATAGCATACAAAATATGCATTAATCCACTGTTTATGTTATCAGTAAGGTTTCTGGTCAACAGAAGGCTATTTGTAGTTAACTTTTGGGGGCAGTCAAAAGTTATGCACAGATTTTCAACTATGCAGGGGGTGGGAGCCCCTAATCCCCATGTTTTTGGAGGATCAACTGTACTTGTTCTTTTTCTGATAATATCACTAACAAATATGTTGTTTTCACTGATTCATCCATTCAATATAAACTCCTGCACCACACATGATTTTTGAGAGTCAAGCATATTATGAGCTTCCCTACTACCCCCACCATCTTCCCTTCCTCAGTTTTTCTTATCTATTCCTTTCTAATATTTATTAAATAAAGGTCCATCTGCTTTAAAATTAAGTTTGTTTGAAATTAATATTAGACATTAAAGACAACTCTATCTGCGCAAAGTTCACAAGCATTATTTCCCTGTCCTGACATAATCTATAACATTCAGTTGGCTTCCATATTGCTTACCGCATTTTTTTAAAGTTTATTTATTTATTTTAAGAGAGACAGAGACAGTGAAAGTGGGGATGGAGCAGAGAAGGAGGGAGAAACAGAGAATCCCAAGCAGGCTGCACAATGTCAGTACAGAGCCCAATGTGGGGCTCAAACTCATGAACCATGAGATCATGACCTGAGCCGAAACCAAGAGTTGGTCTTTTAACTGACTAAAGCACCCAGGGACCCTTAGATTCTTTACCACATTTTGAGGATTCCAGAAGTTTTCTGGAAGTCTAATCACCAGCTATGGAGACATTAATGTAAATTTCTGAAAGTAACTTCCTAAAAAACTTATTTTACTTTTCTACAAAAGAAAATTCTATACTATAAGTATGATATTTAGTCTCTTTGTTGATTTTTCCCCTGTTTAAAATCTGTGCAATCTAACATAATCATTTTAATTCATTTGAAGCCAAAAGAAAGAGTCTGGCTTACCAACATAAAAGTAAATTTATTTCCAAAAATTAAATTTGCTTCTGTATAATTTTAGCTAAACACAAAATTACAGTGCTTAACAAAGAAAAAACTCATTTGGAAAAATATTATAATGCTTTAGAAATGTTGCTATGTTAAAGTAGCAACCAAGGTCATAACATAATCAACCAGCCTCAATCTCATAAATATTTAATATGTAGTTACTTGATGTCATGTACTCTGCTAAGAGCTAACTGCTAGGAATTCATATATACTATGAACATATATAGGAGTATAAGATTATTTCATATACTATATAATATTTATGTATATCATATGCATATTAATATATAATATATGAAAGAATCTCCGGATCTACAGAGTTTTGGGAGAAGTTAGTGGAAGTAGCCAGTTGCCTTAGACTCTAAATAAAAGGAATAAAAGGACAGGAAGTGCCTTATGAGTAGTAGCCTCTGATCACCTGGGAAGGGCGGCTGGAAAAACCTGGGGAAGAAAACTGCCTGGGTCTTGGGAGCAAAGAGAAGGCAATAACTAGATAGGAAGGAATGAGAAGAGGGAGACAAAGCAAAGAAATCCACAATCAAGTTGAATCTACAGTTTAAAATCACACATGAGAAACACTGAGGCTAAGAAGTAGACAACAAGGGTCGCCTGGGTGTCTCAGTCAGGTAAGCATCCAACTTTGGCTCAAGTCATGATTTTGCGGTTTATGAGTTCGAGCCTCACATCTGTCAGTGCAGAGCTTGCTTCAGATCCTCTCTCTTTCTGCCCTTCCCCAGCTCATGCTTCCTTTATCTCAAAAATAAACATTAAATATAAATACATAAAACTTTAAAAAGAAAAGAAAAGTAGACAACAAACTCAACAACTGGGAGAATTCATTCTATATCAGATAAAAATAAGAATGCCATCTAAAAATCACTTTAAAATAAGTATGCTTTAGGGTCCTCAAGAACTGAAGCACTTATTTTAAAAAATAAGAAATTACAAAGTAAAAAGTGTTGAAACAAAGCAAGATTGAGGTGAAAAAAATACTCAGGAGAAAAGAGAAATGAAAAATATAGTCACTGAACTATTTTTAAAAATTCACTACTTGGCATAAAATCTAGGCTAGATAAGAGAATTGGTGAGTTACCAGAGCACACTGACCAGGTCAAAAAGCATGCAACACAGAGAAATGATGGAATAAAAATATTACAGACAAATACCCCCCCCAAAAAAAACAGTAAAATAAAGAAATGTGTGTGGAGAGGGAGTATTTGAAGAGAATGGTTGAGAATTTTTCTAAACTGCAGGTTTCAAATTCACTAACTGCCTAGCCAGAATAATACAAATGAATGAAACATCTTTGAGAAGCAGTGTATCAGGAGAAAACATCTTAACTACAACCGGACTTAAAAGTGGGTACCAGGGTGGCTCAGTTGGTTAAGCACCTGACTCTTGATTTGGCTCAAGACCTCATGGTCAGGCCCCTGGATTTGAGCCCAGAGAGAGGCTCTGTGCTGACAGCAAGGAGCCTGATTGGGATTCCCTCTCTCCTTCTCTCTCTGCCCCTCACTTCCCCACCTTCAAAATTAATAAATAAACTTAAAAAATTCAACTTAAATTAAAAAAATAGTTAAGAGATGTTCCTACAGATGAGCCAGAAGGAACTGATAGAATTCCCAGCAACAAGAGACCACAGAGAGTCTCCAAAGTGCTAAACAAAAATTGCTGAATCAAAAATTCTGTATAGAGCAAGCCTATCAATTGAGAGTGAGGGCAAAGCAGGTGTATTTTTAGCTCAAGAATTTTTAAAGAAAGAAAAAGAAGGAAAGCCCTTCTTCTTCCTCCCATTCTCTGCTCCCTTTCAGCGATCCCAGCTGGAGTTGAGCCTCTGCCACCCCAGGTCATCAAAAAGGCATAACACACTATGCAAACTGGTGCCAGTCAATCCTCCACTACCTTTTACCTGGGAGCAGTGAGGATGGTAAGGTGCTGACCTTATGCTCTGTTCAACAGCAGCACCCAGATGGTGCAAAGCAGTGGACAGCTTTCACAGGAAAGTGTGGGTGGGGCTGAGAGGGAGTTGACTTGTATCCAGCCAGCCATCTCAATGAGGCAATGTGAGTCAACCTCCCACTTTGCCACGGAGTATGGGCAAGGCTCAAGGACTGTGAGATAACTAAAAAGGTATTAATATGCACACGATGGGAATACCAGAAGGAGAAGAAAGATTTTCAACGTTGTTAGCCATTAGGGAAATGCAAATTAAAATCACAATGGTAGCTGCACCTACCAGCATGGCCAAAATAAAAAATAGTGATAACACCAAATGATGGTATAGATACAGAGAAACTGGGTCACTTGGACCAGTATATCATCTTCTGTATATATCTTCTGGAATACATTGTAGTATCTATGATATAGCTTAAGTAAACAATTCAAAAATGCTTTTCTTGATTTTTAAAATTTCATTCCTCAACATTATCTATTTGCTGATTTTTCATTAGTTAAAATAAAACCTGGCTCTTTTAAAGCTTGCTGCCAAGTCTAATGTTAATTCTATTTGACCAATTAGTTTCTAATCTCTTGAAATCTTTTCCAAAGTTATGTCTTAAAAGGAGGTCATTATCCAGATTCTGGATAGTACCTGGAGACAAAAGCATTCATTGGCCAAAAGGAAATGAACCCATGACAAAAAAAAATTTTTTTTGCTGCCTATGAACATTTTGAGTTATATGAAACACTATTCGAAAAGCATAAATCAAATGGTAAAATTAGATCAAGAGGCAACAGTATAGAACTTTTAATGCCATACTTAGTTCTAGTATTTTTACTTCTACCCTCTCATTAGTAGGCTTCATGACTTAAAAGTTCATCATAAAAGATTTTTCAATCCCAATTTTCCTGACTTTAACACAGCCCAGAGGCTTGAAGTTCTTTCTTTTTTATTCCTACTGGAGAAGTATAACAGTTATATTATTCCTGGTGAGTTTTCCCAATATTAGTATTCAATCTGAGTCAATTCAGATAACAAATCTTTGTGCTACATCTGCACTCAAACTAGACACTTAATTTTCAAGATACCATATTTTAATCAGTCATCAGGGACTCTTATCTGTCTCCAGTCTGGCTGTTTCAGAGGTACTTGGCATTAACAGAGCACTGAGGTGATTCCCACTCTAATCTCAATGTGAGTGAATTAGTGTATCTGAAATTGCAAATATAAAATGACCCTGAGTGTCTAACCTAAGAGGTGGTAGGGCCAGGACCCAGTCTGCATACACTTAAAAAGGGAATTTTTTATAGGTATAGAAACAAAATGCTTCCACTTTTCATAAGAAAAAATAACAAGAGAACCATCCATATCCCCTAGATAATCATTGATTCCAAATTTCCACTTTGAATCATTGTCATAATAGCCAATCAAAGATCAGCTTTTTAAAGGTAAGTATGTACCTATTGGGAGCTGAATTTCTAGTGGGAAGAAGAAGGGTCTTCCCTTGCACATCCATGGGACATACTGCCAGTACTCCAAATCCAAGGAGAAAATTCACAGCATGAACTTTGCATTCCCATTTCACAGGAAAGTTGAGGCAAAGCTCACTCTAAAATATGATACTGGATAAATAAGGGAAACTTCAAACCACCTAAGTAATCAAGTTATTGGTAAATGGAAAAGATCTTTTGGAAGGAGGATGACAAGTATCCAGCACAGAGATCTACTTTTATGAAGTACTCAATTAATATTTGCTAAATTAAACTGATGATGTTGATCCAGGACCAGTGTGTCCATCAACGTTCAATGCCTGGGTTGCAGAGAGGGGGAAAAGAAGGAGCCCTGATTTGTAGTGTTTACCAATTCTTATTGATGGAAATACTTCTACTGTGGCCCAATCAAGCTTTCAACATGATGCCACTGAACACAGAGTTGGGAGGAGATGCTAACAAACAGCTCATATGAGCTGCATCTGTCACTCCACTGGGACCAAAACAAAAAGGAAGACAATCAAAAAGTACTTCCTGAGTATCAGTTAGATGCCAGGTTATACCTTGACTGTACTAAGCAATTTGGGGGCAAGAAATGTTTTTCATTTACTTCTGTATTCCTCCAGAATATTAATTACAGTGTGAGTTACATAGTAGATGCTCAAAACAGATCTGGGGACAAACTAGTAATTCACTCTTCACTCACAGTGTTCATGCTTAAAGTCTATTCTGTACTATTCCTTCAAGATTCACCCCAGAGTTCGCCCAAACCTCAGCCTACATTTTTCAACCCTTTTAACAACTAGCAGTGAATCCAACCAATGCTTCCTTCTTTTCCTGGTCCTGCCAGCTTATTATTTAATCCAATTCCTCTCCTGGCTACATCGTCTCCTGGCTTCCTATCTAGATTCCTCTCCTGGCTACATTTTTTCCTCCCTATTTCCTGGCCTCTGTGGCTTCCAGGTCCTTCTCTCCCATATGCCATCCTAAGTAGCTCCCACTGGGTCATCAACGCAAACAGAACCCAGATCCTTAGCACACTGTAATGCATCTTTTATGATTCTTTTTGATTTTTGACTCTGTCTTCTTTGAGCATTTCCTTTGGGGACTACTGAAATTCATCCAACTTTTCTTGATTCTAGTCCCTGACCTTGAGTCTCATTCCCCAAGGCTCTTACTGGTGCTAACCACAGACTCTTCCTGAGAAATCTCCCAGCTTCCCTTATTGCTTCCAGCTCTCCGGGTACATTTGCTCTTTAATTTGGCATTATGCTGAGTTACTCTTGGAAATTCCTTTTAATTAGTCATATTTGAATCTTATTTTATGTGAATATTCCCTGAGGTGTAATACTGATTGACTCTTTTATATGAGCCAAATTAATAAAATGCCCACTCAACTGATTTTCCTGTAGTACTTAGTCATCCTCTTTCAAACCAGGCTCCAATCAAAGCCACATAAGTTCAGGTCGCTGGGTTGCCTCACAATGATTCTTATTCTTTTTCTTAATTCAACCATGTTCTTCCATTCTTTCCCTAAAATGTAAAGAGCAAGAATGTCATTCCATTCTGCAAATTAAAGCCAGAAAGAAAATTGGGAAAGAAGTTGCAAATCACTTTAGGTAAACCCAGTAGGAAACATTTAAACTAAAGACTAAGAAAAGGTGTAGGTGTCATAGACTCTACTAAAACTTTCACTCTAGGATTCCTTTGGAATCTCCTTCTTCTGCCTTCCATAGCTCTGTTGTGGAAGTGCCAGATGGGTGCGGTAAAGGAGTCTAGCCCTACTCTCATAGAGCTTAGCAAAATTAGGACAGAGCCAAACTCCAAGCTTAGTCAAGTCAGGCAATGGCAAAACAGAATTGAGGTCCAGTCACCTGCTTGACTTAGGAAATCTGGCCTTTGGGATCTAAAGGAGTAGCAGACACAGCAGCTTGTAGACCAGTATAGGAACCTTTGAAGTCTGAGTTAGGTCACCAAGCCTGTCAAAAGTTGAAGAGTAAAGTCAAGGAGTGAAGGGAAAAACCTACGTATAGTCTTAGAAAGTAGAAGATACAGTTGGAGAATCAAACCAACCAAAATGAGGGGTGCCTGAGGGTCGCAAAGACCTACCGAACCCATGTCTGGTGGGCTTTTCCAATTCTTTTGATTGGGTTAACCCTTATTACCCAAAAGTCCTTGCACAAACATGACATTCCTGAGGCCAAATGTATTATTAATATTTATGAGTCAGTTAATCATTTCTGTGTGAGGGAGACTCACATGAAATGGTGAAGATCTTTTGGAATCTGGCACTCAAAATAAATCTCAACAAGAATTAGTAGAAAGTAATCTCAGTAAAATAAATAGTATGATAAGAGATCTGGAATCTTCTAAACAGGATTTTTAGGTTGGTTTTTAATTTTTAGAAAAATCCATAAAATGTATGGAAAACATTTTAAATTGAATCATTTTAAAAGCATTATTATTTTTTCAGTGAATGCTATTTTATAGTCAAATCTGGAATTTACAGTCAGTTCCAAAGTCAGGAGTACACAATTTTTTAAAATATATGTTCAAATAATATTTAAGCTAAAGAGCCCAATTTTTCCAAATGCCTAAAATGTACAAAAGACATACCAGTAAACTAAAGGGCTCCAACAAAAGAGCCTGATTTTATAGGGTTCCTAAATTGTCATTTATATTCCTCTTTCATGAAGTCACAAAGTTCTTGGTTACCTCAATACATTGTTCCTTCATAAGGTTGCTATAAATGTAGGGTTTTTAAGACTTTAGTTCAAAAATTATGAAGTCTGGGTTTTAGGTGTCTGTAGGCATCAAAGTACACTTCCCATAGGGTCAGCATTTTAGAAGCAGGTGTAGAACATCAATAAATTAAAACTTAAAGTAAAAACCACCAAGTTCTTTGAGTTATGGAAATTACAAAATAAAACTTTCCCATTCTGGAGATGATGTTGCCAGCATGTACTTTTAGTCATAAACATGTCACATTTCAACATTTCACACAAATCTCCATAACCACCCTCTTTTTTCATAGAAGGGTAGAATTTCTATGACTAGCCTTTCATGGGAATATCACTTAGAGGTCTACTGCAATGAGGTGGTGGTAAACGGTGTCAGGAAGACAAGTACCTCAAGGTCCAGTCATAAAAAAAGCATCAGGAGAGGTGAAACCAAGGATCATATGTCAATGAAGAGGCAACAAATCAGCATGGCCCTCATTCACTTAATGTTGTCACATTAAGACAACAAATGATTCAAGAAAATTCTACTGGGTGACCAGGCTTATGTCAGACCACCCCAGAAAAACTGAAGAAACACACAATGAATAAATCACCTAGACAAAAGCAATTACAATTCCCATGATCATCCCTGGCTCAACAAGGATAATTTGATCCAGTAAGTGGGGACCCAATATATTTAGTAATGTAATTTTGTGTTCATTTTTACATTACTTGGACTACCTCTTTTCCCACAGTCCATTCATTATCAGCACGCTTTAGCCATAAGTGATTAACACTAATATAACAATGGTAGAGTACAACCAATATTCTCAAACTTCGGCATCATAGTGTGTTTCTCTGAGCGTACATGGTTAACTCCCAGTTCTATTTATCTCCAGCCCTACCTCCAGTTAGGAAAGTCTTCTTGAAACAGCTCCCAAGTGGTCCCATGCTACCACGCAACAGACATCAGCTCTGTTTCAGGAATTTTTCTTGTATTCAGTTTAACATCTAGAAGACCTTATTTTTAAATATTTTTAAATACTTCTCATATTTTGGAGCAGATTTCACATTACCACTTTGTGAGAAAGTCAGTAGGCATCTGTCAATCACAATAAGTAATTCAGAGTTATTAGGTATCAAAAAAGGGCATAAGCCATTTATCACAACCTGAATTTGTTTGTATCTCATTGATCCTCCTTCCAGTACGCATTTGCCTTACTGTCTATGGAGCAGATATAATGAACAGGTTCCCATGAGCCAATTTTACACAACCTGATGTTAGGTAGGCAGTAAAAAGCAAAAGTGTCTCTCAATTTCACTTAGCAAGAACCCACTGAGTGCTTAAAATTTCCCTACACTGTGCTAAGCATATTGAGGCAAATAAATTTCTAAAAAAGATTCTTTGACTTCAAGTTACTCATAATCTTGTTTCAGTAGCTCATACTTCAATCAGCAAACAGAGGAGGTTTATGATTGATATAAGCAAGAACTCCTCCTAAACACACACACACACACACACACACACACACACACACACAGGCTCCAGCCTCTGAAATGTGAAGGAATGCCAAAACCATGAATTCCATCTTCTCTCTTTTCTTCCAAAAATGGCCCTATGCCTTCACAGCACAGTGGACCTTCAAATTCTCAAGGAAAAATGCTTCACATTCCAAGGAATTATTCTCACTTTTCCCTCACATCATTGGGTAGTTGTCATTTTTCTTCATATATGGAGGCAAGGAGGTGGAAACTGGAAATTGGGTCAGTATTATGGAGTTCAAGTGAAAGGACTTTGAAGAGTACATGTTGCTACAAGTATAAGAAACTGTTAGATAACTAGCTAACAGCAGGACCCTGAGGACATCAGAAGACTCATTTTCCTCCTCAGGAAAAGAAAATCATAGGAGCACATATCTGAGACTCTAATGGAAAGCTGGCCTATGGAGTTATGAGATTAATGAAATATTGATATAAAAAGAATTCACCTTACCTATCATTCTACTTCAGCTGTGTCCAGTATAAGCATAGCCAATACTAACTAATTAAGCAAAAGGCTCAAACGTAATTATCATTTAACCTGTGATAGTGTTCGTCAATTTCATTATAATGGATGATCCTAGTATACATGAACAAATTACCAACTTAAATTATTACCCACATAAATGCACCAAAGAATATGATATTTTTTATGTTTTTATTTATTATTGAGACTGAGAGAAACAAAGCATGAGTGGGGGAGGGTCAGAGAGAGAGGGAGACAGAGAATCTGAAGCAGGCTTCAGGCTCTGAGCTAGCTGTCAGCACAGAGCCCGACACAGGGCTCAAACCCACAAACCATGAGATCATGACCTGAGCTGAAGTCAGAAGCTTAACCGACTGAGCCACCCAGGTGTCCAAGAACATGATATTTAAAGGCACAATATTTGCTCATAGAAAAAGATACCCATATGGAACCCTCTCCATTAGCTACATCAGTGCAATAAGCATAAGCATTACTCACCCTAGTTGAAGGTAATCAATCAAAACACCAATATCTTATGAATCTCCCAGAAGCAGAAATTTATAAATTGAAATATTCAAGCTAACCTATCCAGCTAATGTATGTGAAGAATATATATGTGTGTGTGCGTGTGTGTGTGTGTGTGTGTGTGTGTGTGTATCCAGGTAACTTCATATCTGTGCAGGAAAGATAATAAGCATTCCATGCTAGCTCCATAACTTAATTCAATGGCAGAAGAAATGGAGATGATGCCGTGGAAGAAAGGACTATTAATAGAAAGTCATAGGTTTTCATAGCTTAAGTCTTTGTATTCACCCAGGACCCATCCATCCACATAACAAGAAATGTGATCTGCACACACATAAGATACATTTGATACAAAAGGCCACAACCACTAAAGGCATCAAACACTCAGTTGTAGGCCAGCTTAGTATATAAACACCAAGTTTGATTTTGCAACAACCCTAAAACAGATGCTTCATGGTTGTATCCACTTTACAGATGAGGAAATGGAGACTCGGGAGTTAAATGTATTGCCCAAGGTCACACATCAGGTAAGTGACCAAGACACAACTATGATGTAGGTCCGAATATAAAGTCTGTGTGCCCCCATGCACTATACCAAACTATGTGCTCGGTAACAGAGAAAGGGATGCAGAAATAACATTTGTCCCTATCTGGGTACATCTTGGATTGCCCTGCAGGGCCGGGCAGCATCTGTTCCTTCTTTGCACAGCACTGAGCTGGGTGAGCAAATGCTATGGCCTGTCATTTTGGTAAGAACAATGAAAAAGCAAGAATGCAAAAGATAGTAGAAGACTAACTCCCTGTTTTGCCCCTGAATTTATAAAAGGTCTGACAAATATTATGCAGGAAACAAATATATAGTCCTTGCAGCTTGGTGTTAGTACACAACTTCCGATGCATACTGTCAAGCCCACTATCTTAACGGACAAACGTCCAAACAAAGGAGGCCTTACATCATTGGTGGAGACCACACAGCCCGAATGTCATGTTATTGTAGGAGACAGGGCAGATTTCTGAGACTGCCACCTTCCTCAAACCCAGGGCATGCTTCTCCGTGTCTCCCCCGCATCTCAGACCTCATCAGCGTTGGAATTTTCTGTGCAGCAAAAACCAAAGGTAAAATAAATGCCGACAGCTTTCGCTGTCATTGCCTTCCTTGCAGTCATTTCGCTATTAGCTGTTGGCGGAAGAGACCGTGTAGGTTGACGAGATCTGAGGAAGGATGAGAGATGAGATGTCAAGTCAGGGAGCGCGGCTGCCTATGCCAGGCGGCTTTGACACGCGCTGCAGACAGCCCTGATCAACTCGGTGGGTCGGAGGAGACAGCGAGCAAACCCAGCCCAGCCACAGAGCTGGAGCGAGAGAGGAGCCCTTGAAAAGATCAGCATATGCAGCCTGCCAATTATGTCCCTCCCTCTCCACCCCCAGCCCCAAACACGAGTTCCTTAGTATTAACACTGCTGGAAACGGCTGCAGTGAGCAGGCTGTCAGGTGGAACACCACTTTCTGAATGTGAGTCTGGGTGTGAAAGAGGACCCCTAGGCACTGCCCTGCTCTCTCCCAGACCAGAATATTCTCTGAGGCCAGCAGCCCTGCCGCAGGGTCTTATCCTCCAGAAGTAGGATTGACATTTCTGGTTTTCCAATAAAGCAAAAGCACATCCTGGAACTTTTCAAAGTATGAAAACGTGGGCGCTGCACCATAGGCGTGTGCACACACACACATACACACACACACACACACACTCCAAAGTGACAACCAGGCTTTGTTTATGGCTTAAGTGGCATTCTCTTATTTCTCTTGCTTGAATCTCTACACCTATTACCTAAACCTCATCATTCCCCTCCACACAAATGCACTCAATCTCCCCATCAAGTCCTTGTCGTGATTAATATCAATTTTGATATCAGAGAAGTATGTGTCTGGGTTCAGTGTGACATATGTTGAAAGCTTGAACTCTTGTTTTTCATGACTTGTTTGTTTGGCTGCATAAGAAGAAATTGTTTAGCCCATCCTAGAAGGAATATGACCAGCACTCACTCCCACATTCCACTCCCCAGATCAGAACTGAAACATCTCCCCCACCACTCTGCAGGAGGTAGAGACTAGGAGTTCTTTCTAAAGATTGATACGTCTTGACATTAAGTTGGAGAAAAACAAATATGCTGTTAAAACATGACTTTCAGTCTACTGTCTATAAACTCTTCCAGATGAGTCTTCCACAACTACACTGGTCAAAAGGAAAGAATGCTCTTTTCAAGGTGGTGGGTACGTGTAGACAGCATTGTAGAACTATACATGAGGAAAGCTTGCTTAGACCCTGAGCTCTATAATATCTCTGGACCATCATCCAGGGGAACCAGGATATCAAGGAGCACCACGTGACCTCCCAAGGACAGACCCAACATCTGGCTAGTCATTCGGAGTTGTAAGGTCTTACTGTGACTGAGCTCTTCTCACAACTGCACCGAGAGCCCCAGGGCACTGGCACTCTCCTCCAAGGCTACGGATTGGAGCAAAGCATGGGAGGTAGGGAGTTTTGACACAGAAGAGCTTAAAATATTTGTGGCAATGTACCGCATGGGAACAAGAGGTTTGCTGAGATGTTCTCAGGAAAGTTTCCTAAGAAATGAGGGCCTCTGAGGCAACGAGAGGGTCCCTGAGTGTATGGGCACAAAGAATGACTGTTAAGAATCCCAGGGACTATGGCCCTCATTGAGATCATGACTTTGTCCCAGAAGGACTAGCATTGAACATACTCTTCTCTATTTCATACTCTGCTAATACTGAGAGAATCATATTTCCACAGCAGTAGGTTTTGTTAACATGAAAAAACATTCCTCACATATTTTGACCAGAAATATGGCCTTACAGATTTTCTGTTCCAGGGACTCAACTTTAACCTGCATTAGAATCACCTGGATGGCCTGTTAAAATGCAAATTGTGGGCCCTGCAATGAGTCTGGGATGGAGCTCCAGGGTTTGCATCTCTAACAAGCTCCCAGGTGATGGTGTTGAAACTGATCTAAGGATTACAGTGTAAGAACCACAGATCTAATCCAACCCTAAAATTTTAAGAGGAGACTATCAAATTCAACAGATATTCATTAAGTACCTGCTATGAATAAGGCTTTGGACCACATACTTAAGACAAAAAAAATTTTCTGGTATATTTAACTCCAGATTGCTTAAAGATTTAGATGTTTTAAAAATTTTATGTAACTTCTAGAATATAATTCCAGAATGAGAAAAGACTTTTTGGAAATGACACCAAAGATAAAAACAATAAAGAAAACCCAGGAACAAATATCATTAAGGGATTTTCTACATAAATTATTAATGTTCAGGTGCCTGGGTGGCTCAGTGGGTTGAGCATCCAACTCTTCATTTTGGCTCGGGTCATGATCTCATGGTTCATGAGACTGAGCCCACCAAGGGCTCTGCACTGACAGTATGGGGCCTGCTTGGGATTCTCTGTCTCTTTCTCCCTCCCCCATGCTCTCTCTTGCTCTCTTTCTCTCTCTCAAAATGAATATATAAGCATAAATTTATTTTAAATTATTAATGTCTAAGTAGTAAAAGAGAAAAAAGAAAAATTATGACATAATACAAAATTCTGAAAACGTATTGGCAATCCATCTGACAGAGAAAATGCTATGTCCTTAACATGCAAAGAATCCATAAGGAAAAAGCAAATAATTTCAGAGAAACATTAACAAAGAAATAATTGTACAATTTGCAAAAAAATAAACACAAGTGGTAAATTCCTTTATAAAACCATTTATTTATAGTGATAAGGAAAATTAAGGATTTTTTCAATAATAAAATTGGCAAATAAAAATACAGAATGTTGGCTCATCTGACTTTTGTATGCTGACAGAGCATTTATTCCAACAAACCTGAAAGCAGACAATGGCTTCATATAAATGCAGGTATCTTTGCCCTCATTCTGTCTCTGGAAATGATCTGAGTAGCAGAAGCCTCCTCTCTAAGCAGTGGCTTACAGACTCAGGCTCCTTCCTTTATTCTTCTGTTTGGTGCCTCTATCATGTTTAATACAGTGGCTATTATAGGTTTAAAAATCAAGCCAAAGATGGAAGTAGCATGGAAAATAGCATAGCAACTGTCTATGGAGGAGTCTTGGAAAGGCATGCATGCCACTCACATTCCACTGAGTAAAAATCATTTATACATTATGTGAGTTATATCTCAATAAAGCTGATATCTTGTTAAAGGCAGAAAGAGAATTTGGAGAATGTGACATTATGAAAGCAAAGGGAGCTATTCAAGAAGAGAGAAGGGATTAACTGTACCATATATTGTAGGGAAGTTGAGGAAGATGAAGCCTAAGGATAATGTACAGGGTTAATTATTGATTATTGTGAATCCTGAAAAAAACAGTTTTTCAGAATGATGAATATCCAAGGCTAATGGAAACTCATTAAGAAAGGACTAGGTTGAAGTTTAAAAATAGCAAGCAGTGCTTAAAGCTATTCTACTGAGTTTTGTAATGAAAGGGAAGAGACATAAGACTAAAATATTAAGTGATAAAGAGGGAGAATAGATTCTTTTTTTTAAGTGTTTTAAGATTTATTTTTGAGAGAGAAAGAGCAAGGGTGAGCAGGGGAGGGGCAGAGAAAGAGGGAGACACAGAATCTGAAGCAGACTCCAGGCTCTGCGCTGCCAGCACGGGGCCTGATATAGGGCTCAAACCTATAAACTGTGAGACCTGAGCTAAATTCCAACACTTACCTGACTGAGGTACCCAGGTGCTGCTCCTAGATTCTTTTTATAAAAGACCTGATGATGCATGCAATGACATAGCACCTGACTGTAGCAGTGTCTTATTGGAGCCTGAGGGATGAAATTCTGTGCAAGAGTAGAGGATTAGTCTTCTCATGAGAAGCTGTGTCTTCCTACAAAATCTTAGGGAAATAGAAAAATCTGGAAAAATACTGAACTGTTTACCAGATGGCTGTAATCATTTCAGTAATGTAACATTTAATGATATTTTCTAAGGGAAAGGGAAATGAAGTGTGTTTGAGAAAGGGAGAGAAATGGGACAAGTCTGGGATAATTGGCATTGGAACTATAATCAGAAAAAAACCCAAATGATCAGTGGTCGGGTTTTTTGGCAACTACCAAATCCATGAAGTGGGTACCACATAGATGAATGGACAGGGCCAAGAGAGTTTGGGTGCAATAAGTGTTAATTTCATTAGACACATATTGTCCCTCTTAATTTATGAGAGCTCACATTATCAAGAGATGACCAGAAGTCTTCAATGGGGACTGAATACAACTTTTTTTAAAGTTAGCCAAATCCCTCAAATATTATCTTCTCCTTCTCAAATAAAAAGACTAGTTTTCATGCCTTGAAATATTTCCCACCATAAATTTTGTGTCTTATCACAAGTCATCAACCATGTGACTCAGATGAGTCAATAGATAGCTTTTACAAAGCCCAATTCTTTTTCATTTGTTCTTATTCCTGTGTATTTTATTCATAAAAATCCCCACAAAGTTCAATAATTTGTTGGAATGCATATATTGATTCCAGGGATGATTCTATATAATATATGAGACCTACAAAATTTACAGAATGTATTAAACATTTACTGTCAAGTTTTCCTGCTCCATCCAAGAAATAGGGACTGTGATCCTGAGGTGATATAATAAAGGGAGGTGACAGTCCAAGGGGAAAGCTCTAGCCAATAGGGCAATAACACTAGTGTGTATTGGAAGCCTCTCAGCCAACTGGGTTAGTGTGGGTGGTGAGTTCTTGGTGGATGGAAGGGGTGGCTAAAAGGAGAGGAGAGGGGTGCAAAAGTTACTCTATCCAGGATGACCTTAGCTTGGAGCAGCTTGAACGTTATCTCATCTGCCTGTCTGCTTACGGGCCAAGGGAGGAACCCAGGGACAAATTGTTCTGGAGGCACAGGACTAACTCAAACTAAGGACTAGCCTCCTATGAGCTAAACTTGATCCCAGCAGTAAAAATTCCATTATCCAAAGCAACAGGAAATATGGAACTAATTTTTGACTGATAACAATATTCAAAGACTCTGAGCTGATTGAGACTCCAGTCACAAATATGGAAGCAAGAGCCTCCCTCGGACAATGGTCATGGTCACATAGACAGTTGTGCAGGGGTTCCCAGGAGATATGCTCAGTTTGAAATGGGTCTGAGGTTGAGGGCTAGTGGAGGGGGGTCTATGCTACTAGTGAGCTGGCAAGGCGTGGGAAATTAGTAGTGCCCTAACAACCAAGACACGTTAGCAGGATAGCCTAATCCCTATTATGAACCTGTCCATAAATCAGGAACTGAGTTATTTTTACATCAGAGGTTAAGGAGAAGCCAGCAATTTCAGGAGCACTTGGGTAACTGGGATCTTACTCCAGGCACATGAAATACCAGGGCTAGGTATTGGGGCTTCTAATAATTACTCATTCATTTCTCCAGCCATTACTCTGTGCCTACCATGTACTAGCCTCTGTGATAGTTGCTGGTATATAAAGATAAAAAGGGATGCTTTTCAAGTAGCTTACCATGTGCAGTAGGAGAAACCATGAAGAGCCAGTGCACAACAATTTCAATAGGGAACACTTCTGAAATAGAATGGGGGTCTCCCTGAATTTTGGAGGGCCTGGGCATCTACAATAAGCAGAAACTGATAACTCCTTCTTTCCAGATTGTCCTAAAATCTACCCTACTCGGAATATAACTCTCCATTTGAAAAAAAAATGGGGAAACTTTAAAGGAAACATGAACTAGTAATTGTATTACACAAGTCAATCCCACAATAGCCATATGAAACATAAAAAATTTCATAAACACCCAACCCCATCTGTATTTATTTTGCCTCTTGCAATAGCACATCACAACTCTGTTTCCATGGCTTCAAAACAGTCAGTTTGGTCAAGTCAGTCAAATAAAAATTAAGAGTTACACACACACACACACACACACTTAAATTGAAATGGTTGATATCTTCATCCTATATAGGCATAGCCTAAAACTCAATATTTATTTCTATTTGCTGGCTGTTTGGTTTAATACTGATTCCCAAGTCCCTTTTCTCTACTATTTTATAAAATGCACCACCTTTGCCTGAGTTAAATTGCATACAATATCTTAATACATCATCTTCCAATCATTAATTTTCATCAGAGAATGTCAGCAGGGAATTATGTCAGATTACTTGGACCTGATTTAGTCTCATAAATCCCTTCTAACCTCTATATAGCCTTTCATTCTATCAGACATTTTCCATCTCTCTTGGAAGCTTCTTAAATTTTTTTCTTGAAATTAAATTTGAACTTATCCAAACTGTTCCTGTCTTTATTTTTAACAAATGTTTGTTGAGTTCCAATTACTTGAAAAACACAGAATAAAATGTTGAGAGTTGGGGACAAATAGAGTCTCTGATTTATAGGTAAAGTGGGATTTTCAGTGTTGTTCTGTACAAAAGGCAAAAGTTATCTCTTATTGACAAGGAGCTGTCCTCAGCTGAAGCTGGAGCCAGCACCTCCCAGTAAGACTTGTTGAGAGACACAATGCAGACTTTCCCCCAAGTGTTAATCCCCCCACATCCCAAAAGAAGACCAAGGAGCCATATGAGATAAGTACTACAGTGCTTGTGAAGAAAAGAAGGTGCAATCAGAAATGCTTCCCCTCCAAAAAGCCAACATAATCATTTGTGAAGACTGGAGATTCCAGAAGGAAAAAGTTCGTGACATCTAGTTGTCTGACTGGGAACTTGCTCAGCCACAGAACTCTCAGACCCGTCCTGGAGAGGGGCATACTAAGGGATTCTGGAATGCCAAACATATATCATATCACCATTTTTGAGTCTGTTTCCCCCACCATGGAGGGGACTAAGTGGGTGCTTCCCAGGTTTCCTTAAAGTTTGGAGGCCATTCTTAAACATAAAAAATTGATGACTCTTTTTAGTTTAGAGATTCATGAAGGATGGAAACCATTGGAGCAGTGCCAAGGGAGTTTAAAGGATTTAGTGTTCCTAGACACCTGTCCCAGCTCTCCACAGCCCTCAGAGCATGAAGGAAAACATACCATCTCCACAGAAAAGTACTGAGAATAGATGGGCTGAGAATGCTAGACCAATTGATGGGATGTTTAATCCAAGAAAGGGGTTGAAATAGGTACTTCTGGTGAAATAAAGGGAGATATGTCTGCTCCTCCTAGGGGATGCCTCTGTGGCAATGAGAGCTGGAGTAAAGGTAAATACCACTGAAGAAAACTGAGCACATTGTCTCAGTGGAAACTTTCATGCCAACAAATACCACAAGCAACAGGTAGAACCAGACTGAGCTTAAGAAAAGACACAGATTCACCACTGACACATGGGCAGTCACATAAAAGATGTTTGCTTCCCCATATGTTCCCACATTGTCCACAACACCAGAGAAGTCAATGCCCAGGAAAGGACTGGGTAGAGGAAGGACTCAGCCTGTACCTCCTTCACATCCACCTGTCATGACCACAGCTAGGAAGATGAGATTTGATCAAGAGTAAAAGTAAAGCTTTAAAGTAAACTCGTTTTAGTCTTCATTCAAAAATATTATTCAATAAAATAAAACAATTTCATGCATAGGTCAATGAGATGATATCTATACATATAGAAACTCAAAAATTGCATCAAATGCTGTTACTTCCAAGTATTCAGATAACTGGCATTTCCCCCTTCCATTAAATTGTTTGTCATCATCCCTTTGTTAACCATTGAATACAACTTATAACTCAGAATAAAGCACATAGCATTTATTGGATTTACTAAAAATAAAAATTGATTTCAGTAAATAGGTTTGTATCAAAATACTAAAATGTATTTTGTTTTAATTTTTTAAGCTAAATTATGTCACTACCAATTATTTAAAATTATTCACATTATGGGACACCTGGATGGCTCAGTCAGTTAAGCATCCAACCTCAGGTCAGGTCATGATCTCACAGTTCCTGGGTTCAAGCCCCATTTCAGGCTCTGTGCTGACAGCTCAGAGCCTGGAGCCTGTTTCAGATTCTGTGTCTCCCTCTCTCTCTGCCCCTCCCCCACTCACTCTCCATCTCTGTCTCTCAAAATAAAATAATAAAGACATAAAATTTTTTGAAAAATAAATACATAAAATTATTCACATTAATAATAAATACTGTATATCAGGAAAAATGTATTTGCTGTAGAAGTAAAATGAAACAGTGGAATAAACAATGTGAAAAATAATGCTGCTTAAACACATCCTTGCAAAAATTATTTGTGTTTAGATAAAACTGATTATTCTAGTATGGCTAGTTTGGCTACAAAGAAAACAAATAAAACTGCAAGTAAAATAAAATGTATTTTAAGAATATAATAAGTATCTGAAAATCTGAAGTCTCAGGACCCGTCGTATATTTCCAAGAGGTTTCGAGAAGCTAGAAGCAGAGAAGGCCTAAAATCTCTCCCTTCTGAATCTCAATTCCTCTCTGATGCTTGTTCCCTTCACAGCTCTTCACGGAAGAGGATCTTAAGCTTCCATGGTTTATACTAGTTCATAAAGTTGCTGCAATTCTCATTATGTTGCCTCTTTAACCTCAGATTCCATCACTAACTAGCAACTTCCACTCATGCTTCTTAGTTTAAATAAACAAGTGAGAGAATTGTAACAGTTCATGGTTTTGTTCCAAACAATATGGTATTTACCAAAGCAAAGATGGACTACTCTTGGGTCTTCATCTACTCCATCTTCTGCAGCAAGGTGGGACACATAAGTGATGGAAGAATCAGTTCTGGGTGAACTACAGTCTTGGGTACCACCATGGAGAATCAGGTGATATCTATGACAAAGGAATTTGACTAACCCTTATATATATATGTTGCATAGTTTCATTGTTCACTGAATTTTCCTGCAAACAAATTAGCCTTTTTAAAATCCATCTTACCACCTCACACCAGTCAGAATGGCTAAAATTAACAACGCAGGCAACAATAGATGTTGGTGAGGATGCGGAGAAAGAGGATCTCTTTCGCACAGCTGGTGGGAATGCAAACTGGTACAGCTGCTCCAGAAAACACCATGGAGGTTCCTTAAAAAAATTAAAAATAGAACTATCCTATGACCCAGCAATTGCTGTATCCAAAGGACACAGGAGTGCTGTTTCAAAGGGGCACATGCACCCCAATGTTTACAGCAGCGCTATTGGCAATAGCCAAAGTATGGAAAGAGACCAAATGTCCAACAACAGATGAATGGATAAAGACATGGTGTGTGTGTGTACACACATACACACACACACACGGCATATTACTTGGCAGTCAAAAAGAATGAAATCTTGCCATGCGCAACTACATGGAAAGAACCAGAGAGTATTATGCCAAGCAAAACTAGTCAGTCAAAGAAAGACAAATATCATATGACCTTACTCATACAAAGAATTTAAGATACAAAACAGTTGAACAAAATGGAAGGGAAGTAAAAATAATATAAAAACAAGGAGAGGGAAAAACAAGGAGAGGTGAGGGGATGGGCTTAATGGGTAAGAGGCATGAAGGAAGACACTTGTTGAGAGGAGCACTGGGTGTTATACATAGGGGATGGATGACTGGAATCTACTTCTGAAATCATTATCCCTCTATACACTGACTAACTTGGATGTAAATTTAAAAACTAAATAAATAAATAAAACTTAAAAAATAAAAATATAAATGTAAAAAGTCTTCGTAATAATTTAAAATATAAAATTGGATGTGTAATGTTATAAAAGCCAGTGAGGACACAAAATATTTTTAGTATACTTTTTGTCTCATTCCTACGAAAGATCCTGACATCAAAATAATGTAAGTAAATATTGGTAAGTAAATAATAAAAAATTTTCCCAAGAAAATATAAAATAAAATCCATCTTACAGGTGCTCTTGAGTGGCTCAGTCAGTTGGGCATCAGACTTCAGCTTAAGTCACGCTCTCACAGTTCATAGGTTGGAGCCCTGCATCAGTCAGTACAGAGCCTGCTTTGGATCCTGTCTCCCTCTCACCCTGCTCCTCCCTTGTTCATGCATGCACTTTCCCTCTCTCTCAAAAATTAATAAGCATTTTTAAATAAATATATAAATAAATAAATGGAAATAAATAAAATCCATCTTATAACTTCACTTTGAGGCAGAAACCGAAGTCCTTTAAGGAAAGATTTCTCCTTGGTTTGGACCATGATGTCATTCTCATCAAAGATCTCAAAGGCCCTATCCCATCTGTTCTCATTTGCTGTTCCCCAAAATCTTCCTAGGGTTTTAAAATTGAAAAATTACAAGTAAATTATTTACACATAAGAGAATCCAAAATGCAGACATTTTTATATTCTAGATAAAACAACATTTAGGTCACCTGAAGAAACAGTGCAGTTGTGTCCACACTCTGAAAACCACTTCCCTCTTGGAAAAGAGAGCTCATAACCACAGAGGAAATCCTAGCCAGTAGGAAACTCTGTCAACTAACCTAACCACATACCCTCCTTCTCTAGTCAGTGGAGATGAAAAACAATCTTTCTTGAATGAGGGGAAAAAAGCAACATCCTCTTTCTTACACAAGCTATCACTTATTGAGTATGTACTGAGTTAAACCTTCTTTTGCTAAACATTGCTGAATGTGATTCAAAGTTTAGAGAACTTCCTGGAGTTCAATTCTTTTTTTTTTTTAAAGGTTCTCATGATGAGTTACTGGAGTCCTGTGAGACAAATCCAAATGGTCTTTGGCTTTTGGGTACAACACCTGTTTCATATAGTACCATTGACTTTACCTCATGAAATAACTGAATAATAGGATGGCAAGAATTAGTGGCTTCTACAAATTAAATGTAAGTATTTTGCTTCCTTGTGATTAGCCTAATTATAACAGACCAATTACAATAGTAAGAATGTATTTTTATTCCTTCCAACTTTTGAGGAGAAAATGACCAAAGTACCAATTATATTTAATTAACAATGCCATGTCTATTCCATAAAGGTATTTACCAACTGACACACAAAATGAATATGTTTCAGGAGAATATTAAAGACAACCTACTTGCAGTCTGTTTGCAATTTTGAGACTCCATAACAAGAGATGGTGAGAATAACCAGTAACACATAGTCTAGAATTTCTCTACAGATAAGTAATGGTCTTCAAAAAAGGAAAGATAGATGGGGAAGGGCCACATCAGAGAGCTAAAAGATACGTTCTAGAAAGGGACTAGAAACCGATAACCTCAGCGCAGTACCCTAAACATGATTTTGATCAGTAGATAAATGAAATATACCCAAAGGGTAGACCAACCCTAAGAGGTTGATAAGAAAAATAAGAAAAAAAAAGATCCTGTATTCTTTACACTTACAAGAAAGAGAGATACATTAGTTTTAGAGACTGATGTAAATCTTTTAAAGAAAATTATGGAAGATCTTTGTTTTTCCTGGAGATATTGTAGACTTCCCAAAGAATATTCACACCATATACCAAAGAGCACTTCTAAGATGGTTCTTTCCACGTTTAAACATCTGTTATTTCTGTGACCTTTTCACCTGCAGAAGTAATATGGTTGATTCAAGTTTTCCACTTTCTATGACATTGGCCACCTCTCAGAATTTTGTCATGCATGGGCTTTTGCTCTTTGTTTTTGAGTGATTTCTGGTCTTATATTAATGTCATCCTATGCACAGTGATTCTGAACTTAAAGGCAAAGTTCTATAAATATCAGAATTAGTCCAGAGTTTCAGAAAGTCAATGACAAGAAAAGCCAGGTGTACACGATATGAGACATTCTTCTCTGAGTCAACCAACTCTGCTCTTTTGCTAATTCCTTACTATCACCTCCAACTACTCTCACTTCTTTTTTGACCAATACACCTGTTCAATCTTGCTTGGATTAAATAGTCACTTATAAAAATAAGAATAGGATCTCTTTTTCTTTAAGAAGGAAGATATCAGGGCACCTGGGTGGCTCAGTCAGTTAAGCATCTGGCTTCTGCTTAGGTCATGATCTCATGGTTTGTGGGTTTGAGCCCCATATCGGGCTCTGTGCTGACAGCTAGCTCAGAGCCTGGAGCCTGCTTCAGATTCTGTGTCTCCCTCTCTCTCTCTGACCCTCCCGTGCTCATGCTGTCTCTCTCTGTCTCTCAAAAATAAAATAAAAAACATTAAAAATTTTTTAAATAAAAAAAGAAAGATATCATTATATACAGCTCTCCCACTTCAAAAAAAATTTAAATATTGCTCTACATTTTAAAATCTGCCTATTTTTTATTCAGAAACAATTGTAGGTATGAAAATATGGGGATCAGGAACTTAGTTTGCTACCAGGTTGTCATATATTGTATTGTAACCTAGGGATAAAATGTATTCATACACAGAGGCCCAGCATACCACATATATGTCAGTGGCTGCACCAGGAAGCAAATTGGAAGCACTTTACTCATTAATCCTCATGACCTCCATCTGAATAAACAGAAAATCCAAGCAAAACCAGACCCTTACTATGCAAACACATCTTAAGGAGAGGTATCTCAGGCTCACATTGGATCCAGATTGCTGTTGCCCCTAAGCTCTACCCACAGAGAAACATGGAGTACTTGTGCTCTCTGTCCCAAGAGCCAAGTATTTCTTTTCCCAGAGCCAGAGAAGCAGTTGAAACCAGGAGACCATAATAAAACAAAAGAAATGGGGTGAACCAAAGTCAGTAGTCTAGAAAATAGGGTCACCTTAAAAAGGAGAGTATGAGATAGTCCTGAGAAATGAGACTATAAATCTGAGAATACAACAGCCAGCAAAATGAAAACAGCAAATCAGGTGGGCAATCAGCAAAAACACTAAGGCTCTCAGACAATACTGGGTTTTGAGTTGCTCTCAGAGGCAAGATGCCCAGATGATCCAACCAGAAATGGCTTAACCAGTACCTCCCTTCTCCTCAAGGAGGACAAAGCTGACCTGGCAAAATGTGTAGGTGAGTTAACATGTTCTTGTATTCCTCTGTCTGAGGCACCGGGTGACCTCACCAGCCACCCATCCAGCCCCTTTTCTTTGCAGTGAAGGGTCTGGAAGCTGGTCTTGCTGTTCCAGGGAGAGTCTTCTCAGTGGTTCCCACACATGGTTGGGCAACAAAACAACCAAGGGCAGGTGTTAAAATATAGAATTCTGAGATTCATACCAGTTTTTTTTTTAAATCCGAATCTTGAAGATAATAGAGTTGATCTGTATTACCTAGTTTTTTATAAAGCAACCAGCCAGGAACCAAACCCACAATAAGCATTTAGAAGCTTCTGTTTGCATGTTTACTTCAGTTCTCTTTCTCAGGTCATTGAGTTATTTGCAGAAAGAATAGGATAGCAATATTTCAGTAAGACAACAGAAAAAATGGCAAATGATGAGAACAGACAATTCACAAAAAGATGTACAAATGGCTGTTTAACATATGAAAAGATGTTCTGCATCACTCATGACAAGAGGAATACCTATGGAACTCACACTGAGATACCATTTCTTACCTGTCAGATTGGTAAAAACTAAAAAGTGTAACAACACATTCTGTGGGTGAGGTGGTGGGGGGATGCAGACACGCTCATACATTGCTAATTGGGATGCAAAACAGCATACGTGGAAATCCTAACCTGTCAGTGGGATGGTGTTTGGAAGATGATTAGGTCATGACTCTGGAGCCTTCACAAATAAAATTAGTGCCCTTTTAAAAGGAACCCCAGAGCGTTCTGCTCTTTTTCCTTATGTGAAAACATAACAAGGAGTCACCCTAAAACCCAGAAGGGGACCCTCACCGGGTGCCAAATCTGCTGATCTTTAATTGTGGACTTTATAGCCACCAGAACTGAGAGAAATAAATGTTTGTTGTGTAAGTCATCCAGTCTATGATCATCTGTTACAGTCATCCAAACTTTCTAACATGAACTGTGATCAATCTTAATGAGGGGGAGGGGAAGGACTTGGCAATATCTACCCAAACTACTCATGTTTACATTTTGATATAGCAATCTCTCTTCTAGAAACTGACACTGAAGAAACACTTCCAGCAATATCAAAATATATATATGTACCATCTACTTCCAAAAAATGTTTAAATATGGGAAATAATGCAAATGCCCATGTGTAGAATATTGTTTGAACACATTCTGGCCCATCCCCACAATGAAGTACTAGGCAGCCATGAAAAAGGATGAGGAAGCCATCTATAAACTCAGAACTTTTTCCAAGAAGTTGTAAATTTAAAAAATTGAAGCTTGAAAAGTACATATAGTATGCTACCCTCCATGTAAGAAAGTAGAGGAAATAGTAAACTAAGCATATATATTATTACTGCAAAATAAAAATGAAATACAGAAATCCAATTGTGTACATTTAGATTCATTCTACCTAAGTGTGAGCTTTAGTACTATTTTTGAAATAAACACAATGTTTTTTGAAAATGAACACATGGAACTATAGGTCAAAATTCCATATTACTAAAGAGACAATATTCTGGTTCTGACTTAAAATGAGTGGAATGGATAGGAACTAAGGATTATAAGTAGACAAAAAAGAAGAGCTATATTATTATTCATAAATCTAAGACAAACACAAGCAAAACTCTCCTTACTTTAAGATATTTATCTTTGAGAGATGTCTGGGTGGCTCAGTTGGTTAAGCATCTGACTCTTGATTTTGGCTCAGGTCATGATCTGACAGTTTGTAGGACTGAGCCCTATATCTGGCTCTGTGCTGACAGCATGGGGTCTGCTTGGGTTTCTCTCTCTCCTTCTCTCTCTGCCCCTACCCCTGCTCATTCTTTTTTTCTCTCTCTTGCTCTCTCTCTCTCTCTCTCTCTCTCTCTCAAAAATAAATAAATAAATAATTTTTAAAATATATTTATTTTTGAATTTACAAATACATTGATACCCTTATTAAAAAATTGCCTCAGACCCTATTCACTGACTATGGCTGATGCATAGATTATCTAGCTAATCTCACTATTAATTTGGACATTGGTCCTATAACTGGTCTAATTCTCAGGTGTTAAAAATGCATCTACTTCTGCACTTTTTGTGTGACACTGGTAGCTATCCACCCAATATACTCTCTGTCCTCCAAGAAAACTTCCATTTTGTTTAAGGATGACATCACTTCTCCATATACCCCTACAGATCTAGTGGTCACACGACATAGGGTGCTTGATATTTAGGGTGATAGAGGATTTCTATCGTAGGAAAGAAAAGACCCCCAACTCCATTCTTGCCATGTGACCATGTTCCTTCTTCTTATCACCTAGGACATTGAATTGAGAGCCACTTAGAGACCATATGTATGTCCACTCGCATGATAATAAAGCCATACATTACAGACGTATAGGAGAAGAGAAAGGACCAGCGCCCCCACAGTATCATTGATGAAAATCTCTACTGTCCACCTTTGGACTTCTTGGACTCAGAGACAGGTAAGTCTCTGTGTGTTGAAGCCAGCATCTGGAGGATCTGTGATACTTACAGTGGAACACATTCCTAACTGATAACAATGTCACTAGGTTTTGGTATTGGTTAAGAGCTCTAAAATTCCACAAATTTCCATGCCCATCTTCTATCATTCCACTCATGCCCTGTTAATGGATAAGAAAACACATTTCACTCAACAAGGACATGTAATTGCAGACATGATCCCAGTGATATCTAGATTTTAGTAAGAGGAGGAAAAAGCCAGATGTGATACTCAAGAGAAAAATGGCCCAAAAAACCCTCATCTGACAGAGGCTCCACCAATGCTTTCAAAAAACAGATTATCCAGTTATAGAATTTTCTTGTCCAATGTCAAGTGTCATTAGGTCCTGCAAAATAAGATATATTTCTTAATCATAGTACCGAATAATACCAAAGGAAAACAAAGAAAATCTACTTTAAAAAACTAGTGTAAAATCAAAAGTAGAATTGTAAAAGCTAGAGCAATCTGTTATTGCCTGGCTGCTTTGGCCCATCTCCCCACATCTCATTCTACTTCTGATGCCTCTGCAGTCTCATCCCTATTCTAGCTATCTTTGCTCTTGGAATTCCTTTCTGCATCTACACTTCTGTCTCCCGCTCTTTTTTTCTTTTTGAAAGAGAGATAGACAGAGACAGAGACAGAGATCCAGGAAGAGCAGAGAGAGAGAGAGGGAGAGAGAGAACCCCAAGCAGGCTCTGCACCATCAGCGCAAAGCCCAATGCGATGAACTCATAAACTGTGAGATCATGACCTGAGCCAAAACCAAGGGTTGGAGACTTAACCAACTGAGCCACCCTGGGACATGTCTCCTGCTCTTGACCCCTCTTTGCTACTGAAGCTTCAGTTGTGGAATCTTTCTTCTATTTGTACTCCTATTGTTAGCTCATAATAGTTTCTCTGCCCTCATTCTCAGAGGTTCCCCCAGAGTCTGCACTGATTTCTTGAGCTTCTAGATTTTGATCTGGGCCAGAATCAGGCTCCATTTCAGATGCTGACTCCCCACAGTGCCTATTAGCCTCTGAGTCTCTCAATTCAATTTACACACAACTCTACCAAGGGAATTAAAATCACCTAGCACCTGACCCAACTTCTCTGCACATACCTACCCACTGGTCAAGTGAGAGGCTTTGAAATTACTTTTGCTAATTAAAAAAGAAATGCATTACAAAATTAAGGCAAAGGTTACTCTACAATTACAACAACGGGTGGTGGAAAGTGGGGGCAGGTGACAGGCTATATCCCCACTGCTCAGAATTAAGCTTTTATTGTGCATTGCAGTTTTAAAGACAGATTTAGGGCCCCACAAAAGCTCTCATATAGCTGAATAATACATCTTCAAGCAATTTCTTGGAAAACTTTATAGAATTTTATGGCAACTTAGAGGCCTCCCTCTATATATTAACTGCTAAAGTAATCAAAAGGACAACTGGTCAAAAGTTTGGTGCTTCCGAATTGGTTTCTTGCATCAAAAGTGAGGCCCAAAGACATTACAGTAACTTCTGGAGCGGTGGCAATGTTTATACTGGATTTTGCTTTCTTACAAGAGTAATTTTTAAAAGGACACCAAGTAGAAAGACTCTGTATCATTTTTAAGAGTCCTCCGTGTGGAAAAATCTGTCCTAGTTTATGTTTGTTGATTTGAAAGGGTATTTGAGAAAGAATGGGAAAATGAGCCCAGGAGATCAATATTCTGAACAATTAACCTATAAACAAATAAATAACACAGTATATGGGCTACTTAATGTCACATCTCTATAGACACACAACAATAAGTTTGTAGGCGAGGTTGACAAGATGGATGTAACTAGATTAGTGGCACACTTTGCCAAATTCAAAACAAAAGCTCAGGCTTTCTCTTTCATTGTGCCTCCTTGTAACAGATGCTCTCTGCTTTTTCTGCTCCTCGATTCCTCACCCTGATTTTTGTCAATAATCTAGACATTTACATTTATTCTCAAAGGAATGGTATATGTTAGTCATGCAAAAGAAAAAACAGAGGCAAACTTAATATAGTGGGGCCAGAGTTCAAGTCATCTTTTAGGACTCCAAAGGATATGCCAAGTAAAAGACCCACGCTGAGAAGCCATGGTTTGCCTAGTGCCATGAGGATGGTCCTGCACCTGAATGCACATCCACAGTTTATCAATCTGATGCCTAATCAATGGTTCACAATGCCAACTGCACATTAGAGTCAATTCAAAAGTTTTTTAAAATACTCACTTTTGCCCACCTCCCCACCTGTAACAACAAGGCCAAAACCTTCCAAGCCAGTAATATTATTCTTTCTTACTTGCTAGAAAAGTCTCACAAAATTAATGTAAAGATCCTTTGATTGGGTCCCAGGAAGGCAGAGTCAACAAGATAATGTATTCGTGCCAGAAATAAAAGTTAAAACTAGAACAGAAAGTTTTACTGACCAAAATTTGCAGATAACACATTGAAGACATATTTCCTAGAGATAAGCCCCTTTTGGAAAGTTTTAAAATATATATTTTGAAATTTTAGGAGATAGAATCTGATGTTCTTACCTATTATTTTACATTTCATGGAGGCTAGGAGTCCTATCAATACAAAATTAAGGCATTCACATAAAATTTGAAATTTTACACAGTTCTAAAGTAAAGTGAAGAAATTTAATGGGTGAAAAGGAGTTCTCTTCCTCACTTTGGATCTTTCTTCACTCCTTATAATATTTTCCTTTTCTATGGGTGGGTGATAAGAATTCACAAGATTCCAACATAAAACAAATCTATAGAAGAGGATGACACTGCTTTTTAAATAACAAAGACTAGATTAATTATTACAGGGAGATATAAAGAAATTTACAAGGGAGGCATTTTACATGAAAGAATGATCTGCTCTTTGAAAGAAAGAAAAGGTGTAGCGTATTCTTTATCCACTAGTTTCTCTTCTGGGGTAAAACAGAGGTGAATGCTTTGACAATATTTATGTGATCAGGATGAAATAATGGAGACAATGCCACCTGCCAAGGAGATCAAATCCATAGGAAAGAAAAATACAAGTAGTAGGTGTGAAGGATAAAAGAAACCCATTAAAAATTAAATGCCAGACAATGAAAGCAGCAGAATTTTACATCTGAAAAGATATTTGAACTATGGGTAGCACTAACAATGGATGATGCATCTAGGCAAAGTAAGGTAAGAGAAAGAGTAATCTAAAAGTGGCATGAAGACTGAAAAAAAAGAAAGAAGAGAAAACAGCAGAGTGAAAATTACCTCATTTAGTTTTGTCATGTTAATGAACATAAGCCAAAAAGTAAGGTCACAGGCTACAGTTTTTTCATCTCTGTCCTTTCAATCAGTTCTCAAGTCAACAAATATTTGGGCAGATAATAAGAAAATCCTTGAAGCAAGAACTAGAAATGGGAAGAAAGCTAAATGTACATCTTGTTGTCAACATGTTTAACCTTCACTTTAAGATTTATTTCAAATATTTGCTTTGTAGTTTTCAAAAATATTTCAGGGGTGCCTAGATGGCTCAGTCTGTGAAGCATCCAACTCTGATTTCAGCTCAGGTCATGATCTCACTGTGTAAGATAGAGTCTTGCATCAGGCTCCATGCTGGGTATGGAGCCTGAGTAAGATTGTCTCTCTCCCTCTCTTTCTTTGCACACACATACTCTCTCAAAAATAAAATATTTCAAAATACTTTGTTTCAAAATATACATTGGGTGTCTCAAGTTGTATTTTGACTCAGTGGTCGATGGACCAAATGTTTGCCCAGCCTGATCTGCAGCTTCTTTGCTTGCTGGTGGCCAGGGGTATGTATGGGGTACCCTGCCTGGTGAAGGAAGGTCCCACCCAGCAAAGCTTGTGGTCCTTTGTAGGTTGCATTGATGGAAAGAGAAAAGACACTTCAGGGTGGACCTGATGATTCTGCAAACCAGCACCAGAGTAGAGCACTGCTTTGAGCAGAAATAAAGTTGTGTTCTGTGACATGTACTCATTTTGACTTTTCTTTGGGTATTTCCCTCCTTCTTCATCCCTTACCATCCTCAGTTTTGTGGGAAATATCAGAGGGATTTTTTTTTGTTGTTTTGATTCACTTGACTTTCCTTTTGGAGGATGTGGTTGTTGGTGCCAATTTGAAAACTGGTACTCTTTTTCTACTTGCATTATCTACATGTTTGCCATTTAATATTTCTACTTGAGGAATTCCTAGATTACTACCTCATAGAGCTAATGCAATAGTTCTTAAGAGTTGGCATCAAAGAGTATTATTACACATGTATTCTATGCAACTTCACTTTAAGGCAAAGGTAAAATTTATTATTATCTGAAATCTCTACTGAGGGTTTTTTCTTTGAGCGTACATATCAGCTCAACTAACTAATGAGAACCTATTTATACTTTTTATCAATAAAACATTAGTTTCAAATGAGTTTTAGTGATTAATAAAGTAAATTTCCTGGATAAATTACTTCATATTTTACATGAAAGCTATCAATTATCTTCGAAATTCTAGTTTCCTAGAAAATAGTTGGTGGGCTACCAAGAAAAAAGTAGCTCACAAGTACAAAAATTGCAAAATTGTATATATCCAGAAGTGTACTCTTCAACATTTCCTATGCATTTCATCAACAGTTGTTTATAAAGCATCTATCATATGACAGATATTTTTAGGCCCTAGATATTGACATGAAGCTAAATTTGATCTGCTTTCAATAAACTCATAGACAAGTGGAGAAACAAAAAGTTAAAGCATTATTATAATAATGAATCAGTGGTCCTTAAAGGGTGGTCCCAGACCAGCAGCATTACCATTGTATAGGAACTTAATCAGAAATGTAACTTCTTGGACCCCATCCCAGACCTACTCAGTCAGCAATCTGATGGCAGAACCCAACCTGTGGTTTAACAATCCCTCCCGGTGATTCTAATGGATGCCAAATCTGAGAACCACTGCACTAGTCCTATTGCTATGAGGTAATCACTATATTGTGATACTGCGAATTACTAATGATGTGTTGTTCTTTACTCCCTGGGGGCTAGTTCAGAAAGAAGGCAATTGCAGAGGCAATTGCTGAAATTTGAAAAGTAAGGCAGGTGAGGTGCAGAAAGAGGTTCCAAGGCAAAAGCAATGATATAAATAAAGACCTCTAGAAAATAATTTTGGGGGTGCCTGGGTGGCTCAGTCAGTCAGATGTCTGACTCTTGATTTCAACTCCACTCATTATTTCACAGCCTATGAAACAGAGTCCTGCGCTGGAGTCTTTGCTAGGTGTGGAGCCTGCTCCAGATTCTCTCTCTCCTGCTCTCTTTGCTCCTCCCCCATCTCACAAAAGAAAAATAAAGAAAATTATTTTACGTATCAATTTTAAATATACTGCTTAAATGAGGTGGCTTTTTTTTATTATGACCTTGAATAAGTTGGTTTTATAACTACAAGCTGAAATGATTTCTTAGGTGCGTCACAGTTTCTGCAGTATTAAGAAAAGATCCTTTTTGGCAGAAGGGCAAAGTCCAGGTAAGCTGCCTTCATGTAAGTTTTGCTCACGGGATGGTTTATCTGGAGCTAAGAATACTCCTAACTGATGATAAGATTGTCATGAATCTGACATGCCACTGACATGGCAGGCATATACCTGT
Organism: Suricata suricatta; assembly: GCF_006229205.1. Taxonomy (NCBI): domain Eukaryota; kingdom Metazoa; phylum Chordata; class Mammalia; order Carnivora; family Herpestidae; genus Suricata; species Suricata suricatta. The sequence goes on along the minus strand of NC_043703.1, from coordinate 136,899,581 downwards.
AATTCCCATCTTTCGGCTTCCATCTTTGGGAAACATAACTGATGGTAAAGAACCTCAGAATATACATATATCATACTAAGTGGTCAAGTACTAAAGGCAATATTCAGCCAAAGCAAAGGCTGATGTCAAATATCATCTCATAGCTTTTGAGATTTGAGAATAAAGCTTGAATTTAACAAAAAAAATTATTACTACAATTTAAATATTAGCAGCTTAGGAGTCAAATTTTAAACACTTGATGTAGTGCATGAATGATCATTTCTTAGCCTTGTCAACTGCTGAAATGTTCATATGGTCATGGTACTGCAAATTTATGGCTCTAATTAGACACTTAATTTCAACTGAGATAAGTTGAAGGAAAAGATAATCTCTTGAGTATTTCATTTTTCTTTAGCACTGTCGTCTTCATACTCTTTATTTTTTTTTAATTTTTTTTAATGTTTTATTTATTTTTGAGACAGAGACAGAGCATGAGCGGGCAGGGGCAGAGAGAGAGGGAGACACAGAATCTGAAGCAGGCTCCAGGCTCTGAGCTAGCTGTCAGCACAGAGCCCGACGCGGGGCTCGAACCCAGGAACGTGAGATCTGACCTGAGCCGAAGTCGGACACTCAACCGACTGAGCCACCCAGGCGCCCCTTCTTCATACTCTTTAAATCCTTTACCATTCTGAATCAAAGATTATTTATTATATATGTTGCACAAGATTTTGAATATCTTTTCCTTCATAAAACATTGAGATGACAAAGTCGACATTCTACTTTAATTTGGTTTAGATGATGTGAAAAATAATCAAATAGAACTTTTTCTAGAAAGACCCAAGACTGACCTAGGTGGCTACAAAGCTACAAAAGAGTGAAAGTTTGTTTTATTCACTGATGTTCTCAAGTATGTAGTAAGTGCCAAGCACATAGCAGGTGCTTAAGGAATATTGATGGAATAAATGGTTGATTGAAAGGATTTAAGTAACAATAAACTAAAAACAATTCTTAAAGCTTATTTTCTTTAACATCATAAATACAAGTACTACTACTACTGTACTTGATTCTACTATTTATATTATGGTAGATAGCTATGAAAACTCTAGGAGAGAAAAGAATGAGGATGGAACTTATAACATTAAAATACTCTAAAGCTACAATAATTAAAGCAGTGGGATCATGTGGACAGACCAATAGAAGAGAATAGAAAATCTTAGACCCAAACACATATGAAAATTTGGTATATGATAAAGGCAGAATCTCAAATCAATGGAAGTAAGATGGACTTCTTAAAATATGGAGTTGGGACCTCTCGGTAGCCATCTGGAAAATGATCAAATTCTGTTCACAGCAAATACCAAGCCAAACTTGGTATGGATCAAAAATGTACTAGAAAAAAATATATCAAATCCCTTTATGATCTTGGAATGGGGGAAACATTTTAACTGACTTAAGATTTATAAGCATAAAATAAATTATAAATTCAAATGCATGCATGCATTTAAAAAAAAACTCCTCCATGACAAAAGTAATCCAACCTAGAAGATAAACAACAGAAAATACATATTTACAGCTCATATCCCAAACAAGAATTCATCTCTCCAATATATGAAAGCTTCTAAAAATCTAGAAGAAAGACATCAAAAACCCAATAGAATATGGGTGAAGATTATGATCATAAAGCTCACAGGGGAAAAAATAGAAATGATTCTTAAACCTAAAGAAATGTGCTCAGCCCCAACCATAAGAGACCCCATTTTTCATCTACCACATTGACAAAAATCCAAAAATTTGACAACACATTCTGCTGATAAGGCTTTAGGATAACAGGCACTCATGTACCTTGACCAGGGGGAGCACAAAATATTATAATACCTAGGGAGGGAAATTTGACAGTGCATATAAAATTTACCAAAAAAATTGATCAGGCAATCTCACTTCTGGGAGTTTATCCTATACACATACTTGAACACATGTGAAATGTATAAAGTCAGAGCATTATCTAACTTTTAAAAATTAGGGAAAAAATCCAAGTGTCCATCAAAAGCAAGCTATTTAAATAAACTAGGATGAAACACTATCCAACCATAAGGAAAGAATGGGGAAGCTCTCCTTATACGGATGCAGAAATATCTCTAAGTTATATTGTTTAGTAAAGAAAAAGTAAAAAAGTGTTTATAGTGTGCTACCCTTTATGTAAGGAATTAGGGAAGATGAGAATTTGCTAATATCTATAAGAAATACCTAAAATATATACAAAAAAGATTGAGTGGTATGACAAAGGGCTAACAGAGACAGGATGAGACTGACCTCAAAAAGTATACCTTTGAGGATGGTTTTTAATCTGAATCATGGAATGGTTCTTTTTATGTAAAAAATTAGAAACAATAGAAAGAAATTTTGACATAATAGAATGCATTTAATTCTGCTTTTATTTTGCTTCAACTTTTTTTAATGTTTATTTTATTTTTGAGAGACCGCATGAGTTGGGGTGGGGCATAGAGAAAGAGGAAAACAGAGGATCTGAAGAGGGCTCTGTGCTGACAGCAGAGACCCCAATGCAGGGCTCGAACCCACAAACTGTGAGATCACGACCTGGGCCAAAGTTGGCCAACTCAGCCACCCAGGCACCCCTCCTTTTGTTTTCTTCCTACTTCACTAGTCATTCCCCAAATTCTTTGCTGGATCCACTTCACCTACCCATCCTCACAATGTAGAAACACCGTTTCATGCTCTTATCTGGTCTCTTGGCCTTAAATACCCACCACGTGCCAGTGACTCCCAGATTTAAATCTGTAGCCCAGACCTCTCTTCTGAACTACAGATTAATATTCTCATAGAGGACGAATAGATGAATAAATGTTTTCTGAGTGGTTACCTGGCAAGAGATGTTTAATATATGAGAGGAGTAAAAGAAAAAACAAGATTGCCTGATTTTATGGAATGAGCAAAGCCACAACAGAAAAGCAATTCAGTTTTTATAGTAAAAACAAAAACAAAAAACCTCAAGGAAAACAACTGGAAATCATGATTTATTTCTCTTCTAATTAATTTGAAGAGAATAAAACGATTAGAAGGTACAGAGTATCAGCAAAACTTCCCTTTCCACAAAACAAAACACTCATGACTGCCTGAATGAAATAAATGTCTGTGTGAAGCAGACTGGGAATAAGATGGTGAAGTTTTTTTAATTAAATTATAGACTATGTTCTCACCTCCCACCTCTTGGCATAGTCATTGCTTCAGAGACTCAGAGTAACTTGGAAGAATCGAGCATGAAAAGCAACGTCTAACCTTCAGCACAGTGAACTCTGATAGACATCGGGGCAGCGTTCCAAGTCCATCAGCTTCTCTAGAACACAGCACAACCCTCACATTCCACACCACCTCATCTCAGATTCCTTCTCCTCACAGATGATCTGATGCACTGCCCAGTGTATTCTGACTGCATATGACCTTCCTAAGGTTACATGACAATTTAAAATCCCCTGTTTCCACGGTCTCTGGAAGAGCCCTGATTCTTAATATTTCTAATCAATATCAATATTCTGAGGTTATTAAGAAAGATTTTCTTGGGCTCCTTGAACGATATGTCTCTTCAGAGAATTATGAAAGAATGTTGCTTATGCATTCACTAGGAAAAAAAATTTATGAAACCATACCTAGCTGGTAAGACATGTAAGGGTGAAAAGAAAATGTGTTTTGAAGTCAGAGAGACCTGGGTTTAAATATTGACTCTGCTATTTCTAGCTGAGTGACCTTAGCATTTCTGTGTCTCTTGTTCTTCACCTTTCAATAGAGATAGTAATACATTCATTCATTGCCGGCATGTAGATTCAGCTAGTCTATAGAAGCACCAACCACCACACATCATAATCATCCCCTTTTGACTAATGGCCTTCAAAATAAAACACAAAGGAGAAGACAGATAGCCCTATGTAATCTGCCATTATGTAATGGCTATTAATATGGGGAGTTGAATAATTTATGACTAATTTATTCCAAGAAACGCAATGGTCAAGAAGGTAAGTACTGCTATGAGTAGCTACATATGCAGAGAACATTTAGGTGTTCTCTCCCTGATGAAGTGCAAGGCATCTTCTAAATTTATGAAACATCTGTTAAAGCAGCTGGTTCTTCATTAAATAAAAATAAAAATGTACCACTTTTCCTTGCCAATGCTGATAAATGGGAACAGGTGATGATCCCAGATGAGATTATGACTATAAATGAACCTATTGAAATTCTTTGATATTTTTATTGAGGCATCAAAATAAAAATATATGAGAAGTGAAAATAGAGGTCATGGAGCCCCAGAAATATACCAGGACCACCATTGAATGGCTCACTCCCACAGGATGAATGGCTCACTCCTGCACTCCACTCAGTATCAATTCATATTCTAAATGGGATTTCACCAGGATCAAAACTGATACTCTTTCTGCAGGATTCCCGAAATCTACCACCTGAAATTTTTCCAGGCAGTAACAATAGAGCAATTTCTAAGACTCAAAATTTCCAGTCATAACTAGATATTTTAAAAAAGCAACATTCCCTGAAAGTCATGGCTGTCTACCTTTAACAAATGGGGCTAAGCAATAATTTAGGACATTTTATTCTCACACATCTCTGTGAGATAGGAAAGTGGGATTGAGTTTGGCCCAAAACTCAAGATTCAACCTCCACCTTCCCATAAGTTAATGCCTTTTTATTAGAAAGGTGTGTTAGAGAGGGAAAAACAAGTCAGGTCATCTAAATTTGTCAGTGAGACAACTGGGGGCATGGTTTCCTTCTTTGCTTCTTGTTCCTCAGCCTACCCAAGTGGCCAATGAACTTTTCTAAAGCATTCCACTATCTCTCAGCAGATTCCCACCATAAAGAGCTCAAAAATCCAAAACACCCAGGGGGTAAAGCAAGGTCAAGAAAAGTGACAACACTCTCCATGAGCCTGACTCAACAGAGTTGCTTTTAGAATTTAGGAGTGAGACGTGCTCAATGGTTCTGAGTTGCTGTGATGATGCATAATTAGACGGTGATTTAACACAGAGCTAAAAAAAAAAAAATGACAGTAATCATGGGGGGAAGGAATAAAATGCCAAGGAAAGCAGTTAAATGAGCTGAAGTGCCTGGCATTTTTTGTGATGTGTATCTGTTAGTAATTTGTCAGGCTGCAACAATAGAGGTAATTTTGCAAATCACAGGGGTTCATCAATTCACAATAGCACTCACTGGTATTTAAGACTGAAGAAAAGGAATTGTATTTGGCTTATCAACGTAAAGAAATAGTTACGAAACTTGGGCAGAGCCTACATGTTACAAAGTGAAATGGGAAAATTCTAAGCTGTACAACTCTGGCTTATGAGGAGTTTCCAGGTAGACAATAGCTTTGAGAAAGATTTCACAATTAAGAAAAGATTAATAGTGGCATTTCATGAGTAGGAAACAAAACCTGTTTCCCATCACCTTCCCAGTGAAACTCCCCCTACCAGGCACTCCTCTTGTTTCTCATTCAGCTTCTATCAGGCAACCGAAGGGACACATACCACCCACAATGAGCTTACCTTTTCCACGCTGTACACACATGACTCCTAACTATAATATCCATTCTCTTCGCTCCACTCCAAGAGCAATTCACCCCTTAATGTTAAATTCAAATGACACTTGCCAGAAAGTATTATTCCCCTGACTCCTCTCCTCACCCCCTAGGATCCTCATATGTTACTGCTCTGTGCTTCCACTCCATATCCCTGGAATTAATCACCCTGAATTATAATAACTGGTCTGCATATCTTTCTTTCCCATTCCACAAAGACTATTGCATTTCTTTGCTATTTCTTCATTCCTTGAAACATAAGGTACGTTCAACAAATGTTGATGAATGAACAAATGAACAGATGATAGAATCAAGGCATGAAGGATGAGAAAAATATGTATTGATCCTTCTTTCCCTTCACCAATGAAGACACATTATAGGAGAGTCTGTAAGTTTCTCCTGAGTCTCAAAATTTCTTCTAACTCAAGGGATAAAAAAAATTACGAGACAATTGCCTTAACATGTCCCTACAAAACTATAGTGAATGAAAAATAGGAGAGTGATAGAAACATATGAAATATGACTTCTCTTATTTAAATTTGGCATTTGAAAGATTTAGATTTTACTTCATGATAAGTCAAAGAAATCCAAGTTAGTGGCTCTCTTTTTGTATTATTCAGCTGTTATTACAATATATCATACATGTCTAATTAGGAGTTGTTATAATTTACCAAAAAAAAGTCTCATAGGGCTAAAAACACATAAAAATGTGAGCCTTCTACTGCTCTATTTTTGAAAAACAAAAGACATTTTAAAAATCTTCTTGTAGGTTCAAAAGTCTCAGAGCTTCCCAGTGAAATCTGAAACTGGGCTCCATGCACAAAGGGCATGGGGCCACAGAAGAGTCAGACGCTCCAGTGTGACAGGTGGCACTCTAAATAAGCAAGGGAGTTCACATCACAGAGTTGTGCTGTGAGACAATTAGATCTCTGTACCTGCCCAGCAGAAACTTAGAAGTTAAATTGAGGCTTCAAAGGTTTTCAGTCACCTGTACCATCAAGATGCCTCAACAGCACATTGCTTTCTCAAGGCTGCGTCCTTGAAAATGGCTCCACTGCAGAAAGAGTAGGCAGAAGTTATATTCCAAGGATGAGAGAGAGGGTGAGGAGCTCCTGATTGCCGAGAGCCAGCTCAGTAGTCAACTGGTCATCACATCCTCTCCATGACCTCCTCCAACATTCCTCAGTTTTGGTATTCCTATATACCAATACCACCTTGATTTTCCCAAAGTAAACAAGGCAACAGACACATGAACAACACATGTAACTAAAAATGAAAGTACAAAATGATATAAGTAACCTCCCTACCTTTTAAAAAGTCATAAAATAGTGTGTTTACTTGATGAGAAAAGGATATCTTGTTGGGTCGATATTGTAGTAAGTATAATTTACAATTTATCAATATGGGCATGGAAAGAGAGATAAACAATCAATCTTACTCTGATGTGAAATTATTATGCAAATAGAAAAGCTTTTACAATTATTGCCTATAATCTTTCAACATAGGATAATTAGCTTTTCCCTTTGCCTAAGTCATCTATACTCAAGCAATTGCATTTCATTTTTTTCTCTTAGTCATAATCAATTTATCTTTCCATTTTCCTTCTTAAATATCATCATAATTTTTATACTCTTTTAACCTCAGTGAAATGATGGCATGACTACCCAAGTGAATCAGTTTTGGATCAGAGAAATCATTTAACATTTCCTGAAGTAAAATGAGTACGATTAGAGGCGATGAGGGGAAGGAGAAGAAGAATGCAGGAACAAGGGGCTGGGGCACTGGGGGTTCCTCATACACACAACAGGAAGTACATAAAATCCGTAATCTTATAAAACAAACTGGCAATTTCTTGGTGTAGCAAGAAGGCATGACACCACATTTACTATATCCAAATTGCTTTTTCCTTTTCCTTTTTTTTTAATTTTGGCTAGCTTTATAGGGATGGAAAGGACCTACAGAAGGAAAATCATAATGTAGGGAAATAAAATGTTTCATGTGCCTTAACCCAGAAAGCACAGTTCATCCCATACTTTAGTACTCAAATGGGTATGTACTTTATAGTACTTTACAGTGCTGAGGTAAGTACTAAGGAGAGGACTATGGGTGCTTATGTTTCACCCAAAACAAGATCACGTAAACATCATAAAGCCAGCATTGTCCTTTAGAGAGTGGATTGGTTTTTGAACTGCTTTTCTCAACAAGTGAATCATGGGCATCAACTGTAGAATATGCCCACAGTCCCCTAATTCTTCCCGCCCCGTTTCATTCACATAGTTCCCACAGGAGCTGTTCTGCTCTTAGTGCTCCACCCACCTGGGCACTATTGATTAGCCCAAAGGTAGACAGCTGAGCAAGTTGGGCCAATGAGTGAATTTCCCTTGGATGTTTGGACTTGAAAGCAGAGACACAGCCAAGAAATTCTCTCTTTAGAGGATAAAAATTGTCAGCACCTTATTTTCATCCATGTGGAAATAACTGTAAAGAGAGATTAATACACATGAAAGATACAAACACAACTTCCTTAGTTGTCCATCTGCTCAAATGGGAAAACCACAGGACATGACTTGTCCACGTAGGTCACCATCTTTCAGATATAAAGACACCAATGCTTATGTAGTCAAAGACCCAAAAGTAGCCTTCTAGCATCAGTCCATGCCTCAGTCAATGGTACCTTCATTTATCCAGTAGTATACTCAGAAATGTGGAATTTCCTCAAACCACTTTTTCCCTCCTTTCCTGTATCCACTCCAATAAGAAGCCTACTCTATCATAAATCATAATGATCTGCACAATCAAATCTCATCTCTATTCCTAACACTCTGATTCAAGCTACATGGTCTCTCTCCTTGACTTCAACCAATAAGCACAATTAAACCCTACACTCATTTTATTCACCACGTACAGCCTGAGTGTATCTTTGCAAAGTATATATATGAAATTATCAAAGTGATAATCTGAAATTATCACTGTACAGTAAGACCTCCCTTATCTGTGGGGGATACACATTGAGGGAAGACCCTCAAATGGTTGCTTGAAACCACAGATAGTACCAAACCCTATATATACTCTGTTTTTTTTTCCTTCACACACAAAACTGTGGTACAGTTTAATTTATAAATTAGACACAGGAAGAGATTAACAATAACTGAAAGTAAAATAGAACAATTTTAACAGTGTACTGTAAGAAAAAGTATGTGAATGGAATCTCTCGCTCTCTCCTTCAAAATATCTTACTGTATTGTACTCACCTTTCCTCTTCTTGTAATGATGTGAGATGATAAAAGGCCCCCGTGATGAGATGGAATGAGGTGAATGACGTAGGCATTGTGACATAGCAATAGGCGGCTACTGACTTTCTGACTCATTATCTGAGGGATCTACTGCTTCCAGGTTGTGGAATACAGATAACTGAAGCCATGGAAAGCAAAACTGCAGATAAGAGGTCCTGCTGTACCTAAAACTCTCCAATACTATCTTATTCCAATTGACGTAAAGACAAAAGTCCTTAATATGGCCTACAAAATGCTAATTTTTTGACTCCTGTCTGCCAGTTAGCATCATCTTGTATATCAACACTGCACTGCCCAAATCTCCAGATATCTGGAGAAGCCTTTTGATCAGCTTTTTCACATGAGGTGGCTATGGTGTTTGAACTGTTCTAGTTCCCTTTGCTTCAGGGAATTGTTCAGCCTGAGCAGCACCACTGAGTATAAAAAACACTGCATCCATCAGTCCTGGTAACCAATGGCTCAACCACACAGCTAGATCTTGTGTTCATGCTGTCTTCCAAAACTCAGAAAAATTACACAACTCTTTTCGACAGGTCCTGTGCTCTGTTTAAAGGCAATTCTAAATGCAAGTTTTTTTTAAATGTTATTAGTGCCAAAAACTTCTTTAAAAATATATTAACTTTGATAAAATCTCCAGAAGACATCACAGGGTGAGCAAAGCAAAGAATTTTTTGCAGAAGAAGAGACAGTAGAATAAATTCTGAGAACTACTTAAATCCACCTGGAGAGGGGTGCTTGTTAACAATGCAAACTCTGGTGTCTCACCCTATGCTTACTAAAACAGAATCTCTTTGAGACTCCTTCCCCAAACCTGCATTTTAATAAGAACCTCTGGTGATACTTTTCTACCTTGAAGGAGAGAGAGCCATGTGAGGGAAGAGTTCCCAGCATCAGGCCATAGGAATATCATTTAGAGGCCATGGAAAGAAAATGGAAAGGACAGAGATTTTGAAGAGGGGACCAAAAAAGCAGGAGACAAACCATACTAGAACATAGAAACCAAGAGAACAATAAGCAGGCTCCGGTGGAATGGTAGGGTGTGGTCTTAAAGGATTAGGACTGATAGGTGTCCTTTGGTTGCATATTACAGGATCTCAATTAATGAGCTTGGAAATCATAGCAGAGTGAGCCAAAAACTAAATAAAAAGAAAAACTGAGAACAACCCATTATCCATTAAAAAGAGAGTATTTATAAATAAATTCAGCCTATGGAATGCTATGCAGAAATAAAACAACAAATAACAACTACATGCTGCAATAGGGAGAAATCTTAATAGTGTAATGTGAGTCAAAAACTGAGTCCCAGAAGGCTACATTTAGACAATAGTCTTAGTGTAATTTCAACAATAATCAATATAAAATATTATATATTTTAGGCCTATATCATTATTTGATAACATGAATTTTTAAGGTAAACTATAAAATTTCAAAATTTGATCACTTTGAGAAGAGGAAAGCAGTGGAATAGTGTCAATAAAGAGCACATAGAAAGATCTGAATGAGTATTAATGCTCTAGTTACATGTATTTGTATCATTTATATCACATGTGATTATTGTATCATTTATAAGTAAATACATCAGTTCCATTTCTGGCAGGACATCATGAGGAGCTCCAATGACTCAACTTTCCCCCCCTCCCAGAGAGACTGGTAAAAATATTATGTAAAAAAAAAAAACTTTAAAACCTCTGGAAATGGTCTAAAAGCATATAGCAAATAAAGAAACATTTATTCAATGTACCTGATAAGAGGTTAATATCCAAAATATATAAGGGATTCATATAACTTGATATAAAATAATAGTAATTTTTAAAACAAACATTAGACCCAAATCAATCTAAATATGAAAAAATGTTCAATATCACTAATCATCATGAAATACAACTCAAAACCACAGTAAGGTATTATCTCACACTTGTTAGAATGGATATTATCAACAAAAAAGACAAAAATTGTTGGCAAGAATGTGGAGAAATTGGAACTCTTGCACACGGTTGGTGAGAATGTAAAATGTACCACTTTGGAAAAGAGTCTGGAGGTTACTCAAGAAACTAATAATAACCAGAAGTCTCGCTTCTGGGTATATAATCAAAAGAATTGAAATCAGAATTTCAAAGAGATATCTGCACTCCCATATCTTTTGAAGCATTTATTCACAATAACCAAGATAGGGAAACATCCTAAATGTCCATCAAAGACTGAATAGAGAAAAAAAATGCAGTAAATTCATTCAATGATTCCATTGTATAATATTCATTATTCAGCCTTTAAAAAGATGGAAATACCACCATATGGAACAACATGGACATACTTGGAGGACATTATGCTAAGAGAAATAAGCTAGTCACAAAAGGACAAATGCTGCATGATTCCACTTATATGAGATATCTAAAATGGCCAATTCATAGAAACTGAGAGCAGATGGTCAGTTGCCAGGGGGTGGAGGAGGGGGAAACAGGGAGTAGTTGTTCAATGGGTATAAAGTTTCAATTATGCAAAATTAATAAGTTCTAGAGATCTGTTGTACAACATAATGCCTATAGTCAACAACAGTGGATTACAAACTTAAGAATTTGTCAAGAGAATAGATTTTATGTTGTGTTCTTATCCCAATTAAACAGAAAGAAAATTAGGGATAAGTTTAAGAATTGGGATAAAACAAATACAATAAAATGGTCAGCTAAAGCTCTAAGGGCATTTAAGGAATCCAGGAGCACTTGAGCTTTGATTTTTTTTTCAAGGCCTTCCAGAGCTGAGGAGAGAGAAGTCCACCAAAGAAAGGGAGATCCCAGTATTAAAAAGCCCCCTATAAAAAGACCTATATCCTCTGACCTCAGAGAAAGAATGAGGTAAAAATAGGTCTATGCCCACCGGCAGCTCCACATGACATGAGTTCAATCTCTTAACCTGAATGAACCGTGGTACTGGGTGAAGAAAAAGAAAAAAAAAAAGTCCTTGAAAAATCTCAGCCAAAAATCTACTCTTGTATGGGTTCCCAGGATAACTCTCTTCTTCCTGGATAACCCAAAACCCGTAAGCCAAGAATTTAAACTCAAGTATCACAAAATTGAGGGTTTTTGTGAACCCAGAACATAAAATAATTGTGTTTAATATATCTCAGGACTTTTTTTTGTTTTGAAAATATGAGCAACACCAAAAAAATGAGATTTAAAATAAATAAAATGTCAATAAACAAAAAATTCAATTAATGAAATCTAAAACTTAATGGGTGGGTAGAATATCGTATTGACACAGCTGGAGAGATAGTCATTGAATTGAGAGAGATGGAAAATAATACACAAACACTTAGATCATGTTTAAATATTTGTGTATTGGTCTGAACACTGTAAAATTATTCACTTATTTCATCCTGTGATGAAGGCAGTCCTGTGAAGTAGGCACCACTAATATCCCCATTTTCAGATAAGAAAATATGAGGCATAGATAGATTAAGTAATTTGCCTGACATCACAAAACTAATATTTGGAGAAGCCGCCACTCAAACAGAAGCAATAGATTCCAGAAGACTCATTTATTCTAGCCTCAAAAGGATTACCTCAAGAATCGCCTGGGTGGTTCAGTCAGTTACCCATCTGACTTTTGATCTCATCTCAGGGTTGTGAGCTCAAGCCTCAAGTTGGGCTTCATGCTGGGCATGAAGTATTCAAGTATTACCTTGAATTTTTAGATTCATTGATAATAAGTAGTCTGTCTGTTGACATATTTCAAATTATACCTTAAAAGAATAGTTTGGGTGTAATTATTGTCTTTATATTCATCATTATCAATTACGTTATTTTTCTACATACACAAAAGCTTGAATGACATCAGAGAGATCTCTGATCAATTAGACTCAAAGGCTCTAAACCATACATCATCACCTTCAGGTGATCAAATGCGTATGTTATATATGGTAAATTTATTCGTACAAAGATGTGGACTGGCTTCCAGTAAATAAAATCAATAACATTAACATATCAATAAAAAAATCAAGACTAAGAAATTCTAAATTAGAGTAAAAGGCCAAACCTCGGGAGAGTAGTAATAGCTTATAGGCTTCTTGGAGCAGTTACTCTGAGCAGAGACCTGAAGCATACAAAGTAGGGACGTTATCAGAATAAATGAGTGCACAACCTCATCTTTTTTTTAACTTTCATTCCAGGATAGTTAACATACAGTGTTACATTAGTTTCAGGCGTACAATATAGTGATTTGACGATTCTGTACATTACTCAGTGCTCATCATAAGTATACTTTTAATCCCCTTCACCTGTTTCTTCCATCCTCCATCCACTTTCCCTCCAGTGACGATCAGTTTGTTCTCTATAGTTATGAGTCTGTTTCTTGGTTTGTCTCTTTTGTTCTTTGTTCACCTATTTTGTTTCTTAAATTCCACATATGAATGAAATCATATGGCATTTGTCTTTCTGAGAATGACTTATTTCATTTAATATCATACCCTCTATATCCATCCATGTTGTTGCAAACGTGAAGACTTCATTCTTTTTTATGGCTGAGTAATATTCTACCTTATATATATATTTCTTATATGTAAATATATAGATAGAGAGTGCTTCTTTATCAACTCATCTATCCATGACCACTTGGGTTGTTTGCATACTTGGGCTGTTATAAATAATATTGTAATAAACATGGGGAAACATATATCTTTACAAATTAGTGTTTTCATTTTCTTTGGATAAATACCCAGTAGTGGAATTACTGGATCATATGGTAATTCTTTTTTTAATTTTTAAGGAACCTCTACACTGTTTTCCAGAGTGACTGCATCAGTTTACATTCTCACCAGCAGTGCAAGAGAGTTTTAGCGTCTCCACATCCTTGCCGACAGCTGTTGCTTCATGTGTCCTAGCAGGTGTGAGGTAATATCTTATAGTGGTTTTGATTTGCATTTCCCTGACAAAGAGTGAAGAAACTTCATCTTAACCACGTATGCCAGTGTGATTTTAGTTTTTAGTTTTTTAAGTTTATTTATTTTTTAAAATATTCACTTATTTAATTAATTGCTTATTTTGAGAAAGAGAGGCACAGAGAGAGGGAAAGAGAAGGAATCTCAAGCAGGTTCCACGCTGTGGGGATGTGGGGTTCGAATTCACAAATTGTGAGATCATGACCTGAACCAAAATCAAGAGTCAGACACTTACCTGATTGGGCCATCCAGGCATGCCTAAATTTTTTCATCTTTGAAAGAGAGAGAGAGAATCCTAAGCAGGCTTTGCACTATCAGCGTGGAGTCTGACTCAGGCGTGAATCCACGAACCTCCAGATCATAATTCAAGCCAAAACCAAGAGTTGGACGCTTACCAGCTGAGCCATCCAGGCACCCCTACTTTTAGTTTTATTGAGATTTTTCCCCAAACTTTTTGATGTGATTTTTTCCATTGTTTCCCACTAACCACTGAGAGCTGGATTTACCATTTTAAGCTTCACACTAGTTGTAGAAGTTGACTTTTCTGAGACTGTCTTTATAGAACCAATTATGATGCGATCATTTCTCTGATTTAATATGCTTCTCAGAATATTTTTTTCTGTGTTTTTAGTACATTTTCCCCACTGTTTATCATCATGGGGAAAACAAGTCCAAAGAGTATTTTATACAAAATGTCTTGTTTCTGGAACTTCGTACATTTTATAGTGCTTGAAACATTTTCATTGTCCATGCTGGCCATTTTGCTTCCTTCAAAAACAAATTTATATTGATTCATGCTGTACCATGCTCCTTTTCCATTATTCTGGCTAGACGCATTTTCAGACTATTTTCAGAAAGTTTACTCTTTGCAAAAGCATTAAATATAGCATGAGATGAAGTTTTGTGACTTCATCAAGAAAAGTAACAGTTTTCAGCTAACGATGCAGCTTCAGCTTTTTATTACAGTACAAATTCTGAATATCCTATTAGTAGATTTGTGTCAAATGCCCTCATGTGTTTTTTTTTAGAAATGTGCTCCATGCACATGTTGGCAACTTACAATTCTAAAACTGTAGAATATTTTTTAAGGAAAGTGGGGACATCATACAAATATACCAATTAGTGAATTAAACTTTCAGCCAAAAGCTGGAGAACAAGACAACAAGAAAAGGAAAGACACTACTTTCCCCAGGAAACTACATAACTTGACTTCAGGTTGGCCTTTTGGAATACAGTCAGGAAAACCCAAATAAAACATGAGGTGCAACTGGCAGGAAGTCAGGAAAGACGGTGAAAACGGCTCGGTGAATCCAGAGCAAGAAGAAGATAAAGGAACACATTACCCTTTATTACACGGAGAGAAAAGCAACAATAGTCGATACCAAAAAGCCATAGGTTTTTAATTGTTTTGTTGAAGATATTATTTTTTTCCAAACCTTCACAGCTGAAGAAGAGGATCAGAAGGGCTAACGCACTGATGACGTCATTCAAAATGTTCTCAATATTGTGACTTTCTACTGTGCTAATTGTCCAGAGAACTTCTTGAAAAAATAAACATATAATATTGTGAATTTTAGCTAATTGCTTCATATACCCACATACATCTCTACACTATCTAGTAATATATTCTAAAAAGATTAAAAATTCCTTGAGTGGAGAAACTGTTTTATACTACTTTACATATGCCAGTTTCCAGCTCAGAACCAAATGGATGGCAGAAAGTCTAAAAATATTCATTAAACTGAATTGGGATAAGATATCTGACGAAATTTATTACAAGTGGCTTTCAAAAAGTCAAATACTTACATTGTAGCAACTTGAATTCAATCTTGATTTTTCAGATAATGCCTTAAACATTTATTTTTATCATCAGATAAGTTTCAAGACTTTCAGGTTTTTTAATTTTTTTTTATGTTTATTCATTTTTGAGAGACAGAGCACGAGCAGGGGTGGGACAGAGAGAGCAGGAGACACAGAATCCAAAGATGGCTCTAGGCTCTGAGCTGTCAGCACAGAGACCAATTAGGGTTCGAACCCACAAACCATGAGATCATGACCCAAGCCAAAGTCAGACTCTTAACTGGCAGAACCACCCAGGCACCCCTCAAGGCTTTTGGTTTTTAATTTTTATGAGTGTTATGGAAAATGCAGAAATATTTAGTAACAGGGACACTTTTAATTGCAAAATTGTAGACAACCCAGTCTGGTTTGTTTTTTGCTTTTTTTTAAACAGCATTCACTGTGTAGCTCACACAGTAAATGGACATAAAATGATCAAAACAAAGAACCCATAGTTGCTATACTCAGGGATTTTAACTGCACCTGCAAGCAGTGTGATGGCAAACATTCATCTTCAATTTTGAGCCAATCAAGAGTATCCCCCCTTCAAAATCTCTCCAGCACCCCCAGTTAGGCAGAATGTTGACCATGGGGAGCCCAAAGACTGCAAGAAGTATGTTCAGAAACAGAGAGAGAGCTTCAGAACCTTAAAACCCAAAAATCCTAGGGTAGAAAGTACTAGAAGCCAGGAGAAAACAGAAAAAGGAAGAAAAGAAAATAGAAAACACAAGAGACAGTGTTCTTTAACTGAGCAGTATATTTACAATCTGAATTTTGAGCTGGTGTAGACAATTGAACAATCATTTTTTATAATTAGTAATATGAGTCCTGATAGAAGGAAGGGTATAACCCCTTTAAAGACAGCACAGCACAAGAATGGCTTAAGATACACCGAAGACAATCCAAGACCACGGGTAGCTACAACAAAGACACAAAATCTGAACTCAAGTGGAAAAGAGATGAAGATATGATTACAAGAATATCACTGTACATCATAGGTAAGTGTCCTGAAGTGGAGATATTATGGTATAGTAAACTGAGAAGATAGACTTGCCTCAGACCCTGGCTCTGAAATTTCATAACTATTTGATCTTCAGAACAGGAAACTAACCATCCGAGTCTCTCAAGCACTTACTTTACATGTTGTCGTAAATGTGGTTGTAAATGACAGGCAATTATTTGAAAGTTTCTGCTCTGGCACCTGACGGATTGCAAATGGACAAGTAGTACCCATTTTTAATATGTTCTTTCTCTTATTGCTCCAGTAAGTCTTCTTTTAAGACAAATGAATAGGACACTGTTCATGGTTCTCATTCTGGAGTGTCACTTAAATTGCTTTCAAATAATGCTATGTTTTCCTCATAAATCCAGGGTTAAAGAAACTTCTTCAGTCAAGGACAGGAAGCAAAATTAGTAAGCAATGCCCACTCACTCCAGAAAGGTGGCCTAACAGACCAGTCATCTATTTTGAGGTGGCATAGAAAATAATGGCAGGGGCTTTTACTATTTTTTTTAGCTTGAAAAAATCTTGAAAATTATGCGTTCAGTAGGCAAGAGATGACCACTTCAATGGGTGGCAAAGGCACAACACTATTACCACAATTTTTAGATTCAAGAACATTGGGCATCGAATTTTTTAAGTGTCACTTATAAAGGGCTCAACATAAAGTACATAGTCAGTCATCTATTTTGTCTTTAAAAGGAAAGGAAAAGAAATTGACATAGGTTAATCAATTTCACCTAATCACACATTAATTATTAAATTAAACCACTTGTTTCTCTTCAGATGATACTAAATGAAGCTAAATTCCAGACTCTGTGTCAAATGATATAATATGAATTACAGCAAAACATTTACAATTAGGATTTGACACTTCAGATCACTCCTGACATACCATCATTTGATATATGAAGTTGCTGAATTCCTGTTACTTTTCATGACCTGGTGCTACTTTGGATGACATAATTACCAAGAACTTTTGATGATCTGTATCACTAAATATAAATTATTCACTTTAGAGGAGAAGGAGAGTTGGAGGATCGAGAGAAGAGATGACAGGCAGTCAGCATCACTGAACTCCTCTCCCACCTACACTCTGCTGTCACAGGCTTCCACCTCAACCTCTCCTTCCAGAAGAGTGCTCTGATGCAGCAAGAATCATTCGGGCTCAGTGCAGCACAACCCTGAACTTCAGGAAGAGGCTTTGTCTTCTGATTGGTTTGACCTCATGCATCCATCAAAACCAAATAAAACAAAACAAAACAAAGTAAGAAAGTCCTAGAATCAATATTAGACCATAACTATCCTAAACGAGAGTTCTGTTTTCCATGGTGTGTGTGTGCGTGTTTCTCGTTGGTGATTTAACTACTCTATTTTTAAGTACTATTCCTTCAGTTACATTAGCATAGGGTGGTTCAAGTTTGTTTACATATAACAACACATGTGTTCAGAGTTAACGTGTCAGATATTTTAATAAGCATTACCAAAATGCTCATCAGGATGGGCGCCAGTGGAATGATCACTACCGCCCAGTTATTCATACTTTCAGGTACCCAAGGAATGGCCACTCTTTATGTTCTAAAAATAGTTAGTCCCATGATCATTTCTTAGACTATACCTACTTACAAAAACTAAGTATATTCTTACTGTGCCAAGGGTGATTTATCAGAGAAAATAATACTTAGTTTCAGAATGTCTCAAATCTAGCAAAGATATCCATAAAACACTCCTAACAGCTAGTTTAAGAACAAAATTCTACACACACACACACACACAAAAATGACTAAAATGACTTATTTCCCCACTTTCCACAGACTTCTTGCAGAAGTTTGAGCCAAGAAGCTTTTCCATGAAAATTAGTTATTTAAGAAAGTTTGAACAAATGGGTGGAAATGATTGACAGAATATTTCCTTCAAAATAAATGACTGCCACACGTAGCTCAGTGACACTCACACAGATAGACTTTAATAAATGCCTGTTGATGGATGTGCATGTTTTAAGTACATACTTCATTACCATCATTGATCTGCACTTTGCACTATATGCCCCAGTTAAGTATGAAGTGCCAGTGTTTTACAATTGTTTAGAACTCAGTCAGCCAGTCAACAAACATTTATTAAGTTCCTGCTATTCATTTATTTATTCGTTCATTCAACAAATATTTATTTAATGCTGACAATATACTCTATCCCAGCCTTATCTTGGGAAACTAAGCATTGACTCCAGTTGACAGTTGCCAATTCTGCCAGGAACTTTTTTTTAATGTTTTATTTATTTTTGAGAGAGAGAGGGAGAGAGAAAGAGAGAAAGCATAAGTGGGGGAGGGGCAGAGAGAGAGGGAGACACAGAATCTGAAGCAGGTTCCAGGCTCTGAGCTGTTAGCACAAAGCCCAATGCAGGGCTGGGACTCACTAACCGTGAGACCATGACCTGAGCCCAAATTGGACGCTTAACTGATTGAGCCACCCAGGCACCCCTCTGCCAGAAACTTACAGATCAGTGAGGAAAAGAGAAAATAAACAAAACAACAAAAAAGTAAACATATAAGCAAGACTATTCAGATAGTGCTCAGTGCTTAAAATATGATAATAAGGTAGAGTTTGACTTGAAGGGGAGAAAGAACTATTTTAGACACCAGAGACAGGAACAGTCTCTCTGAGAGATTGATTTCTGAAATAAATGTAGTTAGCCATTCAAATATCAAAAAAAATGAATTTCCAGACAAGAGAAGAGTTAGGGTGTAAGCACAGAAATGGAAAGGAGTTTAGTTACTTTGTGCAACAAAATTCAATATGGTTGAAGAATGGTAAGTATTTTGATTTTATCCTAATTGCAATGAGAAGACATCTGAGCATTTTTTAAAAATCAAGCTTGTTGAAGAATAATTAGTACAAATAATTTGCACCCAAAAAATCACCCAATTTAAGTGTGTAGTCAATGAGTTTTGTCAAATGTATATAATCATGGACCCGTTGCCTTACCACCACAACTAAGAAACACAATATTTCCATCACTCCAAAAGGGTACTGATGCTCTTTTGCAGTCCATCTTGTCCCTCACCACAAGCCACTGGGAATCACCATAATTTTGTCCTATAAATGGAATCATACAGTACACAGTATATAGTCTTTTGCTTCTGGCTTCTTCCACTTAGTGCAATGCTTTGAGATTCATCCATGCTGTTGCAGATTGATTTGGAATCCCATTTGGTGTAGAACAAGGAATGTTGACTCAGCAATTAGATATACAAGTCTGCAGCTCCCAGAAAGATTCTGGAGTCTCAACATCCAGATGGTAATTAAAACCGTGGGATTAAATGCTATCACCAAAGGGGAGAATGAGGGACTG
Source organism: Suricata suricatta (assembly GCF_006229205.1). Lineage (NCBI taxonomy): Eukaryota > Metazoa > Chordata > Mammalia > Carnivora > Herpestidae > Suricata > Suricata suricatta. The sequence goes on along the minus strand of NC_043703.1, from coordinate 136,879,598 downwards.
AGCCCTGGCATCCTCCAAATGTTGGAAAGAGGTAAAGGAGCTGGTTCTGGAGAAGAAATATATCCTTTTGAAGTAGGAAGAAAATAAGCAATATCACAGAAGCCAAAAGGAGAAGGCATTTCGAAAAGAAGAGAATAGTTACCTGTGTCAAATACCAAGTGGGATGAGGTCTTCCTATTGATTTGTCAAGCTGGAAATGTTGATGACCTTGATGAGAGCTGTTTTAATGGCTCTGTGTCAGATGTTGAAAAATGCTTGGTATGCGACAGTGAACCAAACAAAAGTGATAATATGGACCGTCTTGGAACTTACTAATATATGTGCCTTCAGTTTGGTTCTTTATTAACTACATAGAGAGACTAGTGATTTAATGTGTAACTAGCTCTTCAACAGAAGAGTTTAGAACTTTAGAAAAACAATTGGAATTCTTTTGTTCTTCCTCTTTGCCCCCTCAACAAAATTTTAATCCAGTTACACTAAAGAAGAAGGGAACACTATAATTTTAATGCCAATGTGAAAGAAAGATACCATTTCCTTATATGTAAAGGAAGAGATTTACTCCTTTATAAATTAATAATTCAGAATGTTTGAAGACACAACCAATTAGCTTCAGTAATTTGCATTTTTATGTTTTTTCATTAGTTTTCTAGGTCCTTTTCTGCTGTTTCTATAATGAAAATGTAGTCTTTCAAAGGTGAATAGCTTTTTTGTATTTGCTTGGTAATGAGCTTTCTGCTTTTATCAATTGGCCAATTTCATAGATTTCACATAAAATGTAGCTGTTGGTTTTGAAAGGCTAGCAAACCCATACAATACTGAGTTTCATTGTTTAACTTTGTGCCCAAATTCGTTTTCTACTAAAAATTTATTGGGTAGATTTTTGTTTGTTTGTTTCTGTATTTTGTTGCTATTGCTGTTATTTATTTTAGTGGTTTTGCTGAGCTTTTTTTATAGATCAGACTCAGACCAATATTTGCAACTATAAACTCCACAAAATGTTGTATATCTGACTTATTTAATCCAAAACTCAGTGGTATATTTCCCCTGCAGCATTATGGAAGACAAATGATGAGGGAGTACACAGCATCACACAATTAAAACCATGCATCATAAAATTGTTCCTACCTCCAAATTCATATACATTTTAATCCTGAGGAGTGACCCCCCCCGCCCCAGGGCATAAAAGACTAAGACAGAGGTGTGGGTAGTATATTTTAAATCTATCTGACAAGCTTTAAAAACATAAAGTCATCATTATCATTAATAAATGTTGGTTAGGTACACTGGAAACCCCATTAACCATCAGTGAATTAATTGTTTAATTGTTCAGTAGGGGAACTTTCGCTCTGAGTAGCATCTTCAAGCAACTTAGGGGTCTCTGCTAATCACCTGGTTCATTAAAACTGGAGAAGTCACATTGTAAATATTTATAGATTTTTTTGGTCACCAGACTTAAGTCTTATGCTTCTCAATAGCAACACAAAGGAAAAGGGAAAAAAAGGAAGACATTAGTGAAAAATAATGTATAAACCAAAATAAAAACTGAAAATAATGGCACAATTATGGGAGAGAAAATATCTTTGTTTTTCAGAGCCCTGAGGAAAATTGTGACATTTGTAAAATTGTGTTTCTCCCTTCTCCAAAGACCAGATCCTTATTTCCATGACTTCCCACCACAGGTGTGCCACTGACAGTCAGGGTAGCCTGTGCTGGACATCTGGGCAAGACGCGGGGACTCAATGGTCTGCCTACTTCCATCTCGTGGCACCTGCTTCTTATGATTCTATGCTCACTACAGCAGAGGAAGGGGTCACTGGAGTATTCTGCACCAGCAGTTAAATGCTTCAGCATAGCAGTGGTGACCATCTCACAACCCAAAAGCCAAAACTGCTCATATAAGCTTGACTTCCCTGTAAGGGATGAAGCAAAGTGTAATTCTCTCATGTGCTCTCCCCAAAAAGATGTATCAGAAATGGGTGATCACTAGAAGTTTCTCTATACTGATTCTACCTAAAATATGCCCAAGCTCTCAATTTTTCCTACTCTGCAAAATTTGCCCAGAATTTGAATTACCAAGTTGACAAAACCTTACATTGCATACATGCTGTCCTCTCATTTTACACAGGAGCAATGCAGGTAAGGGAAAGGCTTTGTCCTGGGTCCCTCAATCAGGCATTCAAGACTTCTTCATTCATTTCTGTAATTTTTTTCATAACATCATGATTCATAACATCATGATTCGTATACTCTCAATTAACCTCTTCTCTCCCCAACTTCAGATCCACATATCTAGAATGCTTCTTTGCATCTCCATTTGTGTGTCTAATAAATATTTCAAACCAACATGTCCCAAATTGAACTCCTAATCCCTATGCAAAAATATTCCTCATCCAATGTCAGTTAATGGCAACTCCATTTTTCCAGTTGCTCAGGCCGAAATCTTGGACTCATCCTTGAGTCTTCTCTGTCTATCATACTCCACATCGAATCCATCAGGAAATCCTTTTACTTCTAACTTCAGCACGTGTCTCTGGCTGATATAAACTTGCTGAGTCATTCTTTTGCTGTGTAATGCCTCTTTCGCAGCAGAAACTCTCTGGTACATGTTAATGCAGGATGCAAATATCTTTACACTCTGTGGCTAATCCCATGGGTCCCCTTGCCCAGACCTACTTATCTGCTAATCTTGTTCCTTCCAGAACATAATCAATCAGCTAAGTCACTCTGCCACTGTTCAAAGTCCACATTTATCTTTACCTCAGGTGTTTTCTCTCTCCACATGAAGTGTACTACCAAGTACAAGGCCCAAAGATATGTCCACTGAGAATTCTCCACCCTCCTGTCTTTCAGGGTCACCCCAAAATGGGCCTATCATGCAGCTGCTGTTCAGTGCTGACATTCACAAACATGCCAAGTCAACCCATTCGAGAAACCAAGCTTGGGTTTTCTCCTTCTCTGTCAACTAGTCATAAGGAATCCCTACCCACCTATGAGACCTAGGTGTGAACAGAGACAAGGCAGTGACACTCAACCGTTGACTTGGGGCCAACCAACTTTCACTCTGGTCCTCACTCCATAAATACCCAGCAAAAAAGCCAAAACTCAACCAAGACCCACAGGGGAGAGGTTTCTAGGGTTGCCTTCTCCTTGTAAATTCCTATCATGGATTATATCTCAAAAATGGTATTTTCATTCTATCTCATATTATAGACCTTTGTAAGCAAACCTTACCATACTCACTCTTTTCCCATTGAAATACCACTTCCTAAGGCGATAGGTCATGACTCACTTATTTTTGTGTGCTCTACAATGCCTTGAACCATGCTACAAACAGTATGGTCAATTCTCTATAGTTGAAATGTAGAGGAGAGAACCTTGATTTTCAACAATGTTGAAAATTAACTGAGAGTGTGAGGAGGATAGCATTGTCTGGAAAGACAGCAAAATACTATAAAAACAGCGCTGGAGCTCATATGAGTAATCCAGGCTTTTTGATGCTTTTTATTTATTCTTGAGAGACAGAGAGAGTAGCGCGAGCAGGGGAGGGTGAGAGAGAGAGGGAGACACAGAATCTGAAGACAGGCTCCAGGCTCTGAGCTAGCGGTCAGCACAGAGCCCGATGTGGGGCTCGAACCCACGAACCGGGAGATCATGACCTGAGCTGAAGCCGGAAGCCAGACGCTTAGGCGACTGAGCCACCCAGGCGCCCCTGAGTAATCCAGTTCTAAAAAGACAAAGTTCTTAGTCTTCATAGCCTAAAGAAGTAGCACGGGCTTTGGAACTGAACGAAATTAGTTTTGAATACCACTCACTACATGTTGAAACTTGAGCACAGTGTTTAAATGTTCTGAGTTGTGGCATCTCTGTGAATGGAAGGAATGTCTGTCTCGCAGCCTTGCAACAAGACTTAAATGAAGTAACATACATAAGATATTCTGAAAAGAGATAAGCATACTGAGCATATATAGTAAGTGCTTGATAATGGTAGTTCTGTTGATTATGCTTGATATGGACTAGCATATAAAACAGTAAACAAAGCAAGCCTAACTACCCTTTTAGAAATAACCAAAAGCAATGACATCAGCACTCAATTGAACAAAAGAAAATGAGGTGAATGAGTTCAAGACACAATAAACATGTGCTTTTGTGATATAAGAGAAAGCCTGCACCTGTGTATTAGATGTATTAGAAGCTTTTCAGCTTCTTCTTTTATCAGGTTATGCAAAACATTTAAGATATGAAACAGAAATGAATTTTATCAAATCAATTCACAGAATAAGTGAGCCAGAAAATATACATTTTACTTTTTTTTAATTTAAATCCAAATTAGTTAACATATAGTGTGTTCATGACTTCAGGAATAGAATTTAGTGACTCATCATTTACACATAACACCCAGTGCTACCTTTTACTTTTGCATAATCTATTTTTGAGAATGTTAACTTACATAGAGTCCCTTGTGGAAGTAACAATTACCAAGATAGGATCTGCGTCTATCCCCACAAAAGAGAAACCTGAAGTGGCAGTGAGTGCCCATTCCAGTAAGTTAAAATCCAGTAAGTTAAAAAAAAAATTGCCAGGTCCTCAAGTTGCTCAGTGGGAAAGCAAATAAGGCACAGAGAAGATACACAGTTTGTGTGTTCCATTAGCTTACCTCCTTCCTATCCACCACCCTATCTGTTCATTCTTGGACTTCTCCCGGCATGGAGACCGGGGACTACATCAAAGAACACTGTTGCAGCCAGGAAACACCAACACTAGATTTTCAGTTGGAATGGTCTAACCACACAGATTACCACTGACACCACCTCACTACCTTGCCCAACTTCCTTCCATGCCCACTTTCCCTCCCCACCAAGCCATGACTGCTACAACAGAGAGCCAGACCACAGAAACCACATCCTTGAAGAGCGCACTGTTTCCATTCACTGGTTTTCCAAAGGCTTAATGGTGCTATCACCCGAGTCCAAAAATCACAGACCTCGAGAATTTTTTTAAAAACTAAAGCCTGTTAATAAATGTGAAAATAATAAGATTAGAAACACCATTTTTCAAGGGAGCCAAATGAAATTACATTTATCTTGTACCATTCTCTTTATGGCTTTAGACAATAAGCAAAAGTTTATTCTAGAATGATAGAATATAAGGGATCTTTAATTTTATTAAATATGCCCTTAAAGCTTTTACTATTGATATCCAATGAATCCCTAATCAATGTATAAGATACATTTATTCCAAAATTCATATATTCATTGGTTAAATTTCATTAGGCAGTGAACATACTCTCCTCTTCATTCAATAACTGTAAAATATAATAAGAGGTCCATCAGATATAGTGAAGACACAATTAAAATGTTGTTTGATTTTATTCTATTTTTATCGAATATTTATTGAGTGTTCACTCTGAGCTAGGCACTTCACAGGGATTATCTCACTTATTGCTGCAATTATTTCGAGGATGTTGGTAATAAAACTGACTTCGTTAGACTAAAGAGGAAACTGAGAATCCGAGAACTTAGACAGCTTGCCCAAGGCCATGCACAAGTAAGTGGCATCGAGACCGGAATAAAGGCAGTCGGACTCCAGAGGATCGCCCAGCCCCTTCCCCAATCCTCATTGCTCTGCTGAATTGATTCAGAAGGACTGAGCTATCCCAAGTGGCATGAAGTTAGTTAACCTAAGTATTTCTGCTAAATCAGATATTATTTGTTTACTAAAATGTTAAATGAGTTGAATAATATTCAAAAATATTTATGGGGTGCCTGGGTGGCTCTGTTGGTTAAGCACCTGACTCTTGGTTTCAGCCCAAGTCATGATCTCATAGTTCGTGAATTCAACCCCCACATGGGGCTCTGAGTTCACAGGGCAAAGTCTGCTTGGGATTCTCTTTCCCTCTCTCTCTCTGCCCCTCCCCCACACACTGTCTCTGTCTCTCTCAAATAAACTTAAAAATATATATGTTTATGAAATCCAAACTGTTTTATGTATTAATGACTGGCTAATGGCTTGTAATTAAGGCACAATCTGTTAAGCCCAACAAACAAACAAAATAGCTTGTGGGTGTGGAATGTAAGTACTTATTAACCCAGTACTGTTTTTCCCTGCTGCTATATTTGGCATTTCATCAGCTCCCAGACTGTATAGCATGAATAGAGTAGACTGGCTTTCTGGGTAAGAAAATTCATGCTACCTTTCATCTCTGACATTTATTAAATCCTCCAAATCTCTGCTCTCCCTGTCTATTGCTGGATAGCATTGCGTCGTGTGCTACATGAGGCAAAAGCACAATGCCAGTTGGGTTGAGAAGATTGGCTCGTTTCTTGGGAGCAGAAATCTGGCCCTTTTCCTTGACCACAGAAAACACCAGAAATCTTGGCTATCTCTTTTGCGGATGCCTGCTACTGATTAATAGCATGATGAGGCAAGAGACTTTGAGTGACACTGCCCAGTACATCAGAACTCATGGGAATACACCTAAAATGCATGCCACTTCCAATGGCCAATGAGTAATAACATTTTTGTACACAAACAACAGACACATTTCTTACTTGATTTTTTGTTCATTGGTGACTTATTATGGGAAGCCACAAGATACATAGCCATAACATGTGAAAGTAAATATTTGTTCTCAGCTACAGTCATTTCTTCTTGCTTTTGATTGCATTCTCTTCTGACATCTGTTTCTCAAACAACGGTAGATTTCAGATATATAATGCAAATACTTAACAGGAATCTATTCCTCAGAGAAAAACAAAAATAAAGCCCCAAGGTTCCGATTAGCTTTATTAGAATGTCTGGAAATAGGACTGCATTTTTGGAAAAACACTTCGATTTACTCTTTGAATCTGAATTATTAGTATTTGAAAGAAGAGAACTATGTTGTCCTTCTAAACATTCACTCCAGAAATCTGCAGAAAATTGTCAGACCCGAACTCTGCAGTCTTCACAAAGATGCTGGGCTGTGAGTTCGAATCCAGTTATTCCTTTTGGAAATGATGGAAAATGGCAGACAAACTCTCCGGTGTTAAACTCTAACTACACTGAAGGCCCATGAGGTTGATCTCCATTCAATAATTTCCTTATCTGTCTTGTCACAATCATCCTTATTAGAAGCAATGCCAAAGAAATCTTCTGTGCTTTTTGAAACAATGTCCTGAAGTTGACACATCCTAGCAAGTCAGTTCATCAAACTTCAGAAATGTCTTCACAGGCATGATAACGGAATTTTAAAATTAAACATAAATTGCTATCCTTCACTAGCCTTACAACAGCACTTACACGATACGTTGCTAACATTTATTCCACACAGCAAAGTCATCAGGCTCACTTGCACGGATGGACACACTGCCCCTTCTCTGACTGCTCAGGAGTCTTCTCAACTGGGCCAGTCTGGGCGTCCACAAAGTAGGGAGCTGTGTGCTTGTGTGCTCCACTTTCTCTCCCGCTTTGGCCTGAAATCCCCACTCATAAAGCATATTGAAAGACTCAGATATGGGAAAGGATTGTTCCACTAGGAAGACATGACAATAGTAAGCTCCAAGGGATTAGCGTACAGTAAACCCTAGAACGTGCTAAGTAAACAGGTAGGTCCTGGGGTGGGGGGTCTCAGTGGAAGATTGGGATGGGACAGACCCATCTCAGAGTTGGGAAATCCATTTAAGGAGCCAGAAAGCTAGACTGTAGAAGGAAAATATGTAAAGAAAATAGCCTGAGTCACCAGGTAGCTATTATGCTATCAGGAAGCTTGCAAATACTATGCTCTGGAAATAGAGTTGCCAGACTTAGCAAATAAAAATGCAGGATACACAGGCTCTCCAATAAATTTGAATTTCAGATCAGGAACAAGTAATTTTTTAATATAAGTCTGTCCCATGCAATATCTGGGACATGTGTACATTTAAAAATTATTTGTTTATCTGAAATTCAAATTCAACTGAGCATTTTGTATTTTATCTGGTGACCCCTCCTCCCTTTAAATTACTGACATTCTGAATTATATCTGTAGGCCTGTGTCTACCAGAACAGCCGTTCTCAAAGGATGGTTGCATCAGCAGCACCTGGGTAGTTTAGAAATGCAAATTCTCAACCCCAGTGTAGACCTAACCCGTGCCTAGGGCCCAGCAATTATACCAAACCCTCTAAAAGGTTCTGTTGCACACTCTTGGTGGAGAACCATTTCTCAGAGCCCCTAAAGGCTGAGGGACTGAGAGGCTTGGTGAGATCATTAATAACAGGAGAACTTGACCTGAGGAGTCTATACGAAAGGGATCCCAGATACCTCGGCTGGACTGAAATCTCTGAGATGGCCAACCCCTTGCAAGGTGACTGTGTTCATTAGGCTTGGTTTCTGCTATTTCCAAGTTCACTTTAGCAATTACTAATAAAAACAGTTATAATGAAGACTCTGTGTGCTTATCTTCAGGGACCCTGAAGGTGGAAATACCTGCGAGTTTTGAAGGGAGATTCGTAGAACAGAAAATAAATGAAGCCTTGGGCTCCAACTTCTGAAAACTGAGGCATGGGGCATTCCAAGCAGGAAGATCTTTGTGTTTCCTGCAGGAGTACAGTGCTGAGCCTGGAAGCTGTTTCCTTCAGCTCCTGGTCATGCTTATGGACTCAACATAGCAAAGACCTGGTGCTCTCCCCGTGACTCCTGAAACATGTCAGCGCGCTACAGTAGCTGGGAGAGGCCCGCTCAGCATCATCAGGTCCATACTGCCTAATGACACTGCTGCACAGGCTGTTTGCCAGGCCTCCCCTTCCGCTCCCCCATCACCCCGTCATCCCAGAGGAGCACTGGTACTGAAGACGAAAGGGATCTGCAGGAACAAGGGGCTGGTTGTCTCTTAGTCCACTCTCAAACTCCCTTCTCTTTGATGAGCCAGAGAAATACAGGGTAGCCTAGTGATGGAGAGCACAGGCTCCTGGAATCTGCTCTGCACATAACGTCTGCGTCTAAGTCTTCCTCCTGATAAAATATAGGTAATTACAATACCTATCTTTTTATTATTTGGGGTTTTTTTTGGTTTTACTTCTTTTTTTTTTCAAATTTACATCCAAGTTAGTTAGCATATGTGCCATAATGATTTCAAGAGTAGATTCCAGTCATTTGTCCCCTATGTATAACACCCAGTGCTGATCCCAACAGATGTCTTCCTTAATGCCTCTTTCCCAATTAACCCAGCCCCTCACCCCCAACCCTTCCAGCAACACTCAGTTCGTTCTCCATATTTAGGAGTCTCTTATTACAATACCTTTCTTTGAGTATTGCTAGAGGATTAAAGAGTCCATGCATGTCCAGTTTAGAACAATGCCTGGCTTATAGGGAGTGCTCGAGAAATGATAGCTGTAATTATTATTATTACTACAACTAGTATCACTACCACTGGAAATCACACTTCCTGGACTCAGCGTTCAGACCAGAAGGAAGGAAAGAAAGATAAAACATTAGGAAGATAAAATAACATATACTCTGGGCTGTACTTCCCCCAAGTTAGTTTATGATTGAAAGCTTCCTAAAAACCAACGTCAGAGTTTCTGGCTCCAAATCTACAGATTGTGGCTCTCCAGCCCCAAAGATCTGATGTGGCCAATGTGAAGCGAAGCCCCAGAATGTGTATGTAAGGACAAACATCCCAGGAGTTTCTGGCAGTTTCTGGAGTTTAGGTACCACTGCTCTGGCAGGCACTGTCCCTCAGGCCACAGGTGCCCACAGCTTCAAGGAAGATCTTTCCGGGGAAACACGTGCTTCTATGCAAATACTTGCTTCCTTCTCCTTCGAGTAGCTCCCTGAAAAGTTAATTGATGGAAAATGTTAAATGATTTATTACAAGGCTCTTGGCTCTACTGGCATCAGGAGAGGCTATTTCACCATGGTGATGCGTGCGTAACAATAGTAGCTGTTCTAAGTTAAGTGTTTGCAATATAGCAGGTGCTATTCCAGGTCGTTGCTAATCATGACATCCATGCTTTCCAGGAAAAATAGTATTATTGTCGTTTTACAGGTGAGAACACTGCAACACCAAGAAGTTAACCACTTGCCCAAGGTGGCGCTACTGCAAAATGACAAAGTCACGATTCAAGTCTGTTGGACAATAGAGCTCAGGCCTTTTTCTCTCTACTCCATTAGCTCCCAAGCAGTAGTGCGGGGGAAAGTCATCTGAGATTTTCCTGAAACTTCAGCCTCCCGGGTCCAAAGAACAGAGGTTCTGGTTTGATAGGGCTAGTGGGGCTCTAGAAACCTGCAAGGTTAAGAGGCAGCCCATGGAATTCTAATGTACGTATTCTTAACCCCGCTTTGGCGAAACATTCCTCAGTACAATTTGTCTCCCCTTACTTTTTTTTAAAGACTTTATTTTTTAAGAGTAGTTTTAATTAAGTTCGCAGCAAAATTGAGAGGAAGGTACAGAGAGCTGCCATATACCCCCTATCCCTGCACACGCACAGCCCCCGCCCCCATGATCAACATCCCCTACCAGAGCGGACATTTGTCACAATAGGTGACCTTTCACTGACACATCGTAATTACCCAGAGGCTGTAGCATACACGAGGGTTCCTCCTTGGTGTTGTACATTCTATGGGTCTGGACAAATATATAAGAACATGTATCCAGCCTCATAGCATCACACAGAGTATTTCCATTGCCCGAAAAACTCCCCTGTGCTCTGTCATCTTGATTTTTGAATCTCTTCAACCCCAGTGCATAGAAAGAGGTTTAAACAAGTCCCAAATTTTTCCTAAAATAATAGTTTTCTGTTGATTTTTAAATGTTTCAGTGAAAGTTGTGTGATTAGCATTTGCTGCAAGGAAATCTTAACTCTAGTTATCACCTCAAATGGCAGCAGATAAATAACCAAGGTTCCTTTTTAGATTATGTCTTCATTAGAGACACTCCTCTGAAGAAGATTTATTGTTTCAAAAGGACTGTTGTGTTGCCTTTTGTTTCCTAGCCAGGCTGCCTTAGATGAAATACACTTCCTTTCACATTATCTTAAAGGTGGAAATTATATTCAGGTTCATGAATGGAAGACACAGACTTTTTTCAGTTCCCTTCATTCTAAAATAATTACAAAAATCCTTTAAATATCTGTAGTGGACTCAGAAAATTCCTAACATTTATGACACAGTCTATAATAATATCTTAAAGAAATGGATGCATAGAACCAGGAAAACAGTGATTTCAGTCTATATCAAAATTAAATCTGATCTTGATATAATTTCGTGTACATTGAACTTGAGGTTTCCTCTTTGAAAGTACAGGTTACATGTCTGACCCACAGTCCCAGGAAGAGAGAAGAGGTCCTGATCAGCTGAGAAACTAAAGAACCTGAAGTGTAACAGTCAAAATTGGAAGAATGTCAAAATATCCCCACCCTGAGGAAAGCTCCAAGAGATTACCTGCTCCTGCGTGACTTCAAAAGCCCCACAACAGGCAGGCAGGACAGACGGATGGGAAGAGGCATCCTAAGCTTTCTGAACCTCAGCTTCCTCACCTGTAAATTGGGTTTGGGGAGGTCAGGGGGATTTCTCTGCTCATGAAGTTGTTGTATTCGAGGAGATTATGTTTATGCAGCCCTTGATGTGTAATCGGCCGGCTCAATGGCACCTAGAAAACACTAAGAAACTTTGCCATTATCATTCCTCTAACAATAAATTACTAACCCTGGAAAGGCTGCAGGGCATAGTAAAAAGCAAAGGGAAACTGTTAAACAGTGTTCTCCAGAGCCTTTTAGCTGTCACTTCCCTGATGCTCACACTGTTAAAGTGCCTGGGTTTAAAATAAATAGATGCACAATCCGATCACGCAGAAATACTAAGGTCATTTACAGAGGAGGCAGCCTGGGGAGGACACCTTTCCTTACTGTTTCAGGCAACAAATTTTATCCAAATACAAATGAGTTCACATCAGGCTCTTTCAAGACATCAACTGCAGGAAAGTTAAGGAAATCTGTTTATGCTCTTTTTGTAACAAACACCCTGCTCGTCGGAAGTAAAAGACTCTCCCCAGCCCTGCTTCCCAGGTACAAAGCACTATTTCTCTGCTCAGTGATCCAGGTCTCTGCAGTAAGCGCTATGCCAACATTCTCCGGTTCTGACCGAGTCAGCTACCTCTGCCCAGGTGTTAAAGCAACACCCTCATCCTGGGGGGCATCTGGTAATTAGCAGTGACAGCAGGTGTTTGCACTTGCCGCCGTTCCTGGTAGTGGAGCATATGTGTCAGGTCCCTGTTGGGGGGAAGAAAGGGGGTGAAATAAATGATTCACCCCAGCTCTAGCAAGGTCAGCTCCTGAAAGAAAGAAAAAGCAAACTTTCTGCATCTGCATCTACTATCCTTGTTCATCCTCTAAAACCCACAGCTAATTTTGAAATTGGCTTTGGCACTTTCTCCAGCTCCCATTTGGCAATACCTCCTCCTCGTGTGGTCACTCTCCAAATATCTCCCTTGGAATTTGCTGTGCTCTGTGCCTTTATGAACTGACTTTCTGCAGTTGGAACCTCTTGAATCCTACTATGTTCTCTCAGACTCGATTCCCTGGCTTTCCAGGGAGCGCTCAGCTAGGCTGAGAAAGTAAGTAACTCTGCTGAGCGGTAGTGAGTGCCCAAGTGCTCCTGGAAAAGGGTATCATTCCACACTAGCCCTCTTCCGACAGAATGTATTCAGATGTCCGCCAGGAGACTAGCTCACCCGTGAGGGGATGGGGAGAGAGAGCCCAGGTTTGCACTATTTGCCATTTTCTACGCTGCAAACACTCCCACCCTGGCTAGTTTGCACAGAAAAGATGCAGAGACTCACAGAATCAGCTGAGTGAGTTCCAACAGACCCCTGCATGATACATGATTCACACCGATTTCTAAAAATGTCATTACTCCTAGGGAATGAGGATAGCACAACTGGATTGGGTTGATTCGGTTTAAGAACTGTTTTAGGGCTGGGGTGTCCACGTGGCTTAGTCGGTTAAGCATCTGGCTCTGGATATTAACTCAGGTTGTGATCTCACAGTTGAGAGATGGAGCCCCACATCGGGCTCCACACTGACAGCTCAGAGCCTGCTTGGGATTCTCTCTCCTGTCTTTCTGCATCTCCACCCTCTCTGTCTCTCAAAATAAATAAACATTTAAAAAAAATATTTTAGGGCAAAGGTGTATCACAGAATTCTTCCAATTCCAATTGCATTCTGCAAGTTGGCAAAATAAACTGGCATGTTTAATTTCTCACTCACTGGGGCAATCCTTGAAAAAAATTGTGTTTAATGCTTTTTATTTATTTTTGAGAGAGAGACAGACAGAGTGCGAGTGGGGGAGGGTCAGAGAGAGAGAGAAATACAGAATCCAAAGCAGGCTCTAGGCTCTGAGCTAGCTGTCAGCACAGAGCCCAATGTGGCAGTCAAACTCACGAACAACAAGATCATGACCTGAGCCAAAGCCGGACGCTTAACTGACTGAGCCACCCAGGCACCCCTGGACCAAATGACTCTTAAAGAATTCTCTAATTCCAACCAAATCAAAGTCCTCAGAGATCCTACCCTGGGGATTTAGATTAATCACAGAGCCTCAGGGTATCTACTTATATACAGCCTTGGGAGTCTTCCCACATGGATATGTGTCTGTCAGTGAACACCTATGTCAATGTGTGATTTGGGCAAGAGCAAGCTTAACTCTGTGTACTAAACAAGCGTAGCCCATACTCAACAGAAGGCAGAGTTGGAGCAGGAAATGGAGACACTTGGAACCCACTGGGTGTTCTAGAAAACATAGGTTTAGGTGGTGGAGAATTCTGACTTCAGTAAAAGGCTGTGGCCTTAAAGATCTTGCCAATTTAGGAAATGTTCTCATCTCAGAGTCCATACAAGCATCCTGTGTGTCCATTAAATAAGTATGCATACATCTACCAGAGCCCGTTTCTGGCTCCATGTTGCAGAGATACAGAGACAAATCAGGAAGCTTTGGCTGTCAATGTGCTTGTAGGAAAGGAAAGGTGATAAAATCCTCTCCATATAAGTGTGACACTATAGGGCATAATAGTGCTTTAAGAGGAGAGAGCGCAATGACGGTTCACAAGAGAGACAGAGTGTTTCCCACATGAGGGAAGCATGGGGGCTAGGGTAGCCAGGCAAAACAGAGGACACCCAGTTACATTTGAATTTCAGATAACTCATACATGCTTTTTTTAGCATAAGTATAAATATGACAACTGTTAGGGGTTATGTATATACATGTATATATATGTACATATATATATATATATATGTTTATTTTAGAGAGAGAGAGAGAACATGCAAGTGATGGAGGGACAGAGAAAGAGAGAGACAGAGACTCCCAAGTAGGCTCCATGCTCACTGTGGAGCCCAATGGGGAACTGGACCCCACAACCCTGGGACCTGGGCCAAAATCAGGGGTTGGATACTCAACAAATTGAGGCACCCAGGTGCCCCAGGGCTGTATTTTATAGGGCAGGTAGGGTACGAATTGCCAGGGAGATTGGGCACAACACTTTCCAGACAGAATGGAAAATAGGTATTCAGTTTTTGAACTTAAAAATCATCTTCCCTTATCTCCTTGTTTAAAACTGCAAGTACTTCCTCCTGGAGGATTTTTCTCTGCAGGACTTATCACCCTATGATGTATGATACTATACATATACATGCTTATTTGTTTATTGCTTATCTGCCCCTTCTAAAATATTATAGCAGGAAATACTGTCCCTATATCCCGAAGCCTACAATGACAGATGGCATAAAGTAGGTGCTCAATACGCATCTGTTAACTGAATGAAAGACAAATAAACAAGTAAATACATGAGGAAAAAAGGCAGGAATCGATTCATTCTCTTTCTCTTGTGAGGGATGCTTGGAACCTAGTTAGTCCGTATTTGTTGAAATGTGAAAACACTAAAACAATTTCAACCCCGAAGCAAAAGAAACATGATCATAAAGGAATATAAACTTGGGGTGCGTGGGTGGCTCAGTCGGTGAAGGGTCCAACTTCGGAGAGGGTCATGATCTCCATGTTCATGAGTTCCAGCCCCCATCAGTCCCTGTGCTGACAGCTCAGAGCCTGGAGCCTGCTTCAGATTCTGTGTCTCCCTGTCTCTCTGCCCCTCCCCGACTCGTGCCCTGTCTCTCTCAGAATTAAAGATTGTAAAAAATTAAAAGTAAAAAAGAAAGAAATATAAACTTAAGAATCACTATGTAGACAAAACCTAGGTCGCTTCGGCCACACCAGCGGCTGCTCCCACGGTTGAGAGACTCAAGTCAGCAGTAGGAACAGCACAGAAGCTTGGCCTCCATCACCGGCACTCCAGGTAGAAAAAGAGGCACCCCCTCCACCCGCTGGGCCTCCAGAGCCGCTGCCCTCAGTCGCTTTCCTCTCTGGGCCTCATTGCCCACCACCCCTCCCCCATGACAAACGCCCGGCCTAGCGGAGCCCCGTGCTGCTCCACTTCTTCCAAAGCAATTGCCAGCTTTGCAGAGACACTTCGGAGGTAATGCCCAGACTGAGTGCGGGCTCAGTGTGCTTTCTGAGGAGAAACGTGTGCCGCATTGGAACTCGGAATGGGCGGAGTCTATTTTGCATTCCACCTGTGGAAGGTGGCTTGCAGGTGTCTCAGAAGCCATGTTTGCTGCCACATGTGACAGTGCCCCTCCCCTCCCACCCACCTCAGGAGAGGCGTTTGCCAAAGCAATGCCACCTACAAACAAAGTCAGGCCTGGTTGCTGTCAGTAGTCTCCCCCAGAAAACGTGCTGTCCCTCAAGGAAGATGCATGCGTCTGTGGATGCTAATTGACTGGCCCCTGGGTCTGCCTTTCCTGTCCCTAGGTGGCCTTTCCACTTACCAGCTGCCTCATCACTAGCACCATTTATCACATAGCTGGTACAGTAAGTGTATCCCTGATTCCTTCCGAATTACATCACCAAATAAATAAATACTCCTATTTATTTGGAAGGAATCCCTAATTCCTTCTGAATGTACAGGTCGCCAAATAAATAAATAAATAAATAAACAGCAAACAAACAAATAAAAAGTGTGGTCAGGGCTCTGGGTTTTTTTTTTTTTTTGATGGTGGTGCATATGTGCCTTTCGCTTCCTATTTTTCTACTTCCTACTGACATCGTAAGGTCTGCATTCTCCTGTTATTAAATTGTCAGTCACTGTCTTTTATGTGCTTGCAACAGACTAACATGGCCAGGAAGAGAAAGGAAAAAAGAAAGAGGAAGGGAAGAGGGACTGAGGGAGGAAAGAAATGAAAGAAAGTCAAGGCAGGGAAAGGAAGGGAAACCTCAAAGGTGTAGTTGAGTCAATGTTTCTACAAGAACAGTAAACAATAAGAAAACAAAGCCAAAACCCCATCACAACATCAGGAGCTATCTTAGAGGCTACATGCCTCTAACCCAGTAGAAACTTAACTGTATTAGAATCGGACTGAACTACTTAAAGATTTGTTCACTGGCCTACTTCCAGGGCCTAGAAGGGGATCTGGCACATAGTAGGCACTCAGTAAATATGCACTGACTGGATAAGTGAATTACTTGGATTAACTGACCTATTTTGATCAAGAGAAGTATCACATGATGGTATTCTTACTTGAAATGTTTTATAGAAATAGAACTAAAAGTGGAGCAGGGAACATTCCATTTAATTAAACCAAAATGTCATGACACCTAAGGTAAGGAAAGAGTCAATCTTTGTTCAAGCCTCTGCTCAGAGTGGAATGTCATACCCATCACTTGGGATGACACCCTTGCCTGCGTACTAACATCACTGGGAAGAGAATAAGATTGGCTCACTGGGTCCCAGTCAACCCTTGATGGTGTGTTCCTTCTGGAAGGATTGCCCGTGTGTACTCCATGTCCATGGAGCATACACCCCAGGTGATCCTTTCCATTAACCCACCATGTTGGTTGCATGATGTCATCACAATGTTGGCAGAAGATAGGCACATTTCTTGTTCTGGCACGGTAAGCTTAACTAGCCAAGGAAACCTAAGGAGTTTTGCCTCTTTATTTCAGTCCTTACCTTGTCCAGAAACTATTGTTTTAATTACAGTTATCAGCATTCATCTAATCCATCTAGTGTCGGCATCCATTAGAATCAGGCCATCTGTGATATTGCAAATACTTGGTGTTTCTCAAAGAAGAATCAACTCAGAAGAAGTGTAGGCCGGGATGACACGTCAGGGAAAAGTAGTTGTGTGAGGATAGACAGGGCGCAGTGGTTAAATGACCTGCCTGCCTCCTAGCCAGGGGTTTCAGCCTACAGATCTCAGTGAACTCATCCCACATAATTCAATTTGTGAGTTCAAGGAATGGCACCTAGAGGAAAAGATTCGGAGCACATTTCAGATTGTTCCCTGCCCTGGCTACAGTACCTATCCTCACAAACCCAGCTGGCAGGTAGCATAGCCTCTTGAAGACCAGAGACAGAAGCAGGTCAGAGCAGGAGCTGTTAGAGTTCAGAGAGCAGAAAGGTAGGAAAATGAATTAAGAAACTGAGAAACTTTGCTTTGTAGAAACTGTTGAGACCCTCTCTTGCTTTTCCTTTCCCTTTTTCCATGAAAATAATGATTTTCTCTGAAGAGTCAACTCCATGTACTCTGCCTTGTCAGGATTTATAAAGTTAAACAAAAGTTGTTCAACAAATATTCCCTGAGCATGTCCTCTTGGCAGACGTGGGTCTAGGTCATAAGGACACAGAAGTGTTTAAGGTAGAAACCTTGCCCTCCTAGAGCTTCCCAGTGAGGCTAGAAGTTCACACACAGAATATACAGTCTCCTTGAACTTGACTCTCCTATCAGAACATCCACATGATGAATAAGACATGGGTTTGCTGTGATTAATGGAATCTCCAACCCAAAATTTCTGTTGGACCAGAAGCTTGAAAGACAATTAGATATAGTTAAATATGTCGGTTGGCCATATTAACTAGGGGTTGTCAACCAACGAAATAACAAAGTATAAAAAAATATCCTGGCAGAACAGCTAGCTGCCTCAGGCTTCTTGAATTATGGGCATTGATGGCATAGAATCAGAAATAGTGCACGTCTCATCAGCTCTCATCCCCATCTACTTAAAAAGGGTCAAATCCTCCCCTGTTTATATATGGGAATGACCGAAGGTGTCTTTTGGGATCAGAAACCAGTCTGTGAAACACACTCTGCCATGTTTTCCTTTTCCTCTGCCCTCCACTTGACGTCCACTTCATTGAATGTGTCTCCTCTATCCCTCCTCTATCACTGCTCCTCTCATGAAAATATTCAGGTCTGTGACACCTGTACCCTCCCAAAGATGCCAACCCCAGAATGGCCCTGAGAGCAATGGGTGACTGTCTCTCACCCACTTATATATACATCATATCCCACAGAGCCCTCATGGAAACAAATCCGTCAGCTCCTGCCCCCTTTCACCACAGTACTCCACACAAGAAACTTTGAGGCCATCTTTTCACTCCTCTTCCTCCCATGTACTTTAATTTAATGAAATAGATGCAGATTCCTGCATGCCTCCCACTCTCCAAAGGGATGAATTCAGATGCCTCTGAACCCTGTGGCTGCCACAGCTCAGGTTCAAACTAGAGCCCTTGATGAAAATGAATTCTGGACTTCTACAGAAAGATCAGTAAATATAAATCTGGTTCATTTATTCCTCAAAGAATACAGAACACATACTAAGTGTTAGATACTGGGAACATACTGATAATTTTTTTAAAGAAGACATAGTTCCAGTGCTTATCAAATAATTCAATCAACAAACTTATAATTACTGATTAAGGCAACTTGTGACGAAGGAAAGGAAAGGTGATGGAGAGGAGATTTTTCATGGCCCTACTGAAAAACACAGCCAACATTCTGGAGCCAGTCTGAGAGTTTTTGACAGTACCTTATTGTATATTATGTGATGTCTCGGTGCAAAGCTATTAAGTTGGAACAAAACGTCATCCAGGTAATTCTTACAACTCAGTGGGTCCCACGGAAGGTAGCACCCTCCGCTGTCTCATTTTAATAAGCCCCAGACTACTGTCAGGTCATTGAAGAGGATTTGGAATGGCTCTCTCGAGCTTCTTGACTCAAAAGATTACACTGTACTCTTTGTGTGTGAGCTCTGAGGTGTTAAGCCTTTCCGTCTCGATGCTGTCTGCAAACTTGAGAATGCTCATAATTGCACTATCCAGGTTAGTGATAAAGATATAAAATACTAATCCAGGCCACCCACTGATGGTGTCAATGAAGGTGGAGAGATATTCAGTCAGTATTGCTGTAACAACCACTTCTAGTTGATGTTAATGCCATGAGGGATGAAACAGAACCCATCAAGATCCAGATATGTTGTCTGCATTGCTTTCTCCCGGGACACACTCCCCAAAGGAGGCTAAAGCCTCCTAACATGATCAGCTTTTCACAGAATGACTGGGATGACCATGAGGTAGCCTCAGGTCTGAACTATATTTGCCAATTGAAGTGTTTATTCATTTATGATGCCACCTTAAAGCCATGTAGTTTTACTGGTGCCTTTTTGGTGTCAAATTCTGTGTGAATTGAGTTACCAGAGACTGTTTAGGTTTCCACCCCACCCCCACCTTAAAGTAGAGTGTGCACATGAAACCTTTCATAAGCCGAAATGGCAGAAAGCAAAGAAGCAATTCCCAATTCCCAATTAGGAATTAATTTATACAGAAAAAATTTTGAGGATCCCCAAAATTGTCTTTCTTAGGTCTTTCTGATTACTAAGGAGACACCTTGCTAGTGGATGCATAAAATAAATCAAGAGAAAGCACAGGCGCTCACACACACAGCTGTGGCAGCTTGAGGCTGAGGTGCCAAGTGCCCTTCTTGGGGAAAGAGCTGGGGGGTGAGCTGCCTCTGTAAGGGCTCCATGTCAAATGAGCACTGCAAGCTATTTTCACTTTTAGCCTTTTATTGTTTTTTTAATTTTTTTCATGTTTATTATTTTTGAGAGGCAGAGACAGACAGACAGACAGACAGAGTGTGAGCAGAGAAGGGGCAGAAACAGAGGGGGAGGACACACAGAATCCAAAGCATGTTTCAGGCTCTGAGCTATCAGCACAGAGCCTGACATGGGGCTCTGACTCACAAACCATGAGATCATGACCTGAGCTGAAGTCAGATGCTCAACCGACTGAGTCACCCAGGTGCCCCTAGCCTTTTCAGTAAAAAAACAAATCCTCTTCAGATTTTTTTCCAGTTAGCAAAAACAGGTACTAATGTAGGACTTTCCATAAAAGCAAAGTGGCTTAAAGTAAGCTTTTTAGCTCAAACGTAGTTTAAAAGTAGGGGAACTCATTCACTTTGAACATCACTGTGGCTTTTGTAAGAGGCATTTGATATTTTCTTGAGGCTTTATGTAAATCAATTACTTTAAAAACTAATAACATATCCCAACGACTTCCATAAACATTTCAGAGAATGGCTCCCACTGGGACATGTTGGCCACATTAGAAAGCACCCTGTCTTTCTCAGTGCGTGATCTATATGCAGGTGTAGCCTGCCTTGGAATGTGTTAGGCAAATGGACAAATTAAGTCACATGCAATTGAACAGCAATGGTTAATATATTTATGAAAATATATCACATTAAGTCGGCATTGCATTGGATGCTGTCACTGATCTGGAAAACTCAAGTGTTTAAGAATTCACAAAATTCGTGCTGCTGGTCTAGATATTTTATATCACCCAAACATTTCTTGTTTAAATAGTGTTCTTTCAAGCAATGTTCAGATTATGCAAAAAGGCATTACTGAGCATTTCAATGCAATTATGCAATTATTTTAAAATTGTTAAATATTAATTGACCATTTATTTACTGATTAGCAAACTCCACAACCAAATTAAAATTTCCAATAAAGTGTGTTGATGGTATATGTTTCCATCTGGAAACCACAACTGTTTAACAACAGTTGCACAAAAAAATAAAGAACACATTTTCAAGGAACACACAGCTGGCATGGAAGTTAAACATAAACACAAGATCGACTAAGTAATGCACATAGTATGATAATTACTGATGAAATACTCATTAATAGTGGCAAGAAAATAAGGGATGGAACTGGTGCCTTATCAGATTGTATATTCTCACAATGGCTGCTGTATTGATTCTTCTACTAGCGAATGGAAGAAATGTCCACGATGAGTCCATGCACACACACCCCTGCATGGAGAAGAGCTACAGATGGTAAGTTCAAGGCAGGACGTTCTATAGTAGAGGAGTCAGAACAAGCACCTTCTGTTACTACTCAACTCCTGCTTGTAGGATTCATCCCAGGAAAAAAATCAATTCGCATACCAGTAGAAGAACCAACTCCAAAACTTCCAAACTTCCTCTTCACCTGGAGGCCCGGAACAAACAGCATAGGTAGCGATCTTTTTCCTGCTAATAATACCTCCCTGCCCACCCAACAAATTTCTTATCCTTGACATCCCAGCCCAGTCACGTCTTCTGTGGTAACTTCAGCATCCCCCAATCACCCCCCGCCCCCATGCCAGCAAACACAAACATTTATTCACACTTTACTTAAGTTCCTGTTGCACTCTGTAAATATCTTACTTCCCTCAGCACCCCTACAGAGACTGTGTTATAAATCTGTCTCCCCACTGGCTCAAGAACCCATTAGGACTATGAATTGTATCCATGTAATTTTAACTTCTATCTGCAGTGTCTGATACAATACTCGGCTTGGAGTAGACAAGAATTCAATAAGTATTTGTGGAATTTGTTAAATAACTAAATTAAATTAAAATTGATGAGAGCCTCATTTCTCACCTCTGCCAGAGAGAATTGAATGGAATTGATCAGATACTTTCACTCCTGACTACTCTGAGTTGTTCTGTACTTCCATTTTAGAATTCTCACTAATTTTTAAATACTTCCCTTGCTGTTTCGTTGACCTGATTATGTATATTTTTTATGAAAGTATATTCCCTCTTATCTGCATGGATGAATGGAGTGAACTGAAGAAAAGGGCTAAGTATCATATGGCAAAAAAGACTGCAACCCAAAAGCAGCCCCAAAGCATGGTTCAGACCCTGGCACCCGATGCTCACAAGCAGGTCACTTCAGTTTCTTGAGCCCTGGTTTTTGATTTGTAAATTGAGGATGAGAATGCTTCCCTCTCGGTGAGGTTGTGGGACTCTGGACTATGACACGCTAAGCCCTGTAGGAATAGCTGGTACAGGTGCCCAGCAGTTATAGCACTAAAATGGATGCTAAAGCCCTTTGTAAGCTATTGGCACCAGACAGATGTTAGTTGCAGCATCAGCCCCCTTCCTGTACCTCGCTCTTATCTGGATTCATCAAAAACTGTAATATACAAGGGCACCTGGGTGACCGGTTGGTTAAGCATTTTACTTCAGCTCAGACCATGATCTCAGGGTTTGTGAGTTCAAGCCCCGCTTCTGATTTTCTGTCCCCCTCCTTGTCTGCCCCTCCCCCACTGATACTCACACATTCTCTCTCTGTCTCACTTCCCCCCCCACCCCTGTGTCTCAAAAATAAATAAACATTTTTTAAAAAAGTGTAATATACAGAAAAGTGTCCAGGGAGAAGCCACCATAAAGCCTGATCCCACAGCCATGGTAGCCAAAGGAGGAAAAATAAGAAAGGAAGGCACTGCATAGCTAAGGCAAGCCTCCTGGCCTTCACCACCTGCATGAGTCTGTGGTGCTTTGCCAAGTCTTTAAATACCCCTAGCAGTCCCAAGTCATTGCCTCATACAATGTATCCTTGGCCAGCACTCCAAGGCAGTGACTTCTGTTGTGGCCTTTGCACATATTTTCTGGGCCTGGAATGGCCTTGGCATAAGTCTTTCCACTGCTCAGTTCTCTGACACCAGTCAAAAAGGGAGCCTCACTTATGATACTTTGGGATGCAAATAACCAAACCTAACTCGAGTTAGTTTGTCAGGAGAGTGGTCAGTCCTCCACGCAGAAATGGAACCGGAAGCTGGAAAGTACTTTAGGAACCCAGAAGCATTGTTTTGTTTCTCATCTCTGCTTCTCTCTTCTTGCCTGACTCATTCAGTCCTCATTCTCCACAACTTGCCTTCTCTGTTTCTCAGTTCACAGTCACCAACCTCCCTCTCACCTCTTCCACCTATCCATCCCCAAACAGTGCTCATTTTTTATGCACCCCCCCCAATTCTGGCCACACATAGAAATTAACTGGCTTCTTCTAATCGGGTCTGTTCTCATCAACCCTGGTAGAAAAGGGATGGGTGAACTTCACATGCTGTAAACATGGGAGCCAGGCTGGCCCATGTAGATGGATGGTCAGCTCTCATGGGTCATCACGACTACAGAAGTAACCAGGCACACTGGCACAGAAAGCAGTTTATACAGGTCATATATCTGAGGGTCCAGAGTATAAGCAATTAAGAAATATCAGCATCACTCAAGCCAAGTTATGTAGATTTTATTATCTTTAACTATCACCCCATCCCCCTGACCAATGGCAGCTGAGGTTTTAAACCCTCAATAAGTTGTAAGACAGGCACCATTTGTCTTTATTCTTTCTAGAACAACTTGGGCTGCTAAGTCACCTTTGTTAGGCCTACTTTTCTGGAAGGAAAACCTATATAGTAGTAAGACCAGGCCTGCACGTGATTTCTGATTCTGTGACCTTGGGTAAGCCTCACTTCCTCTTAAAGCTTCAGGGTGCACACTTGAAAGGTGAGGATGAAGATGTCCTCCCTGCCTACTCGTGAGGTTGTTATGATAGTGTCTACAAATATATGTCAAAGTTTTTTTGAAAACTGGAAAGCATTTTATGAATATCAATAAGCACTGGGCTAAAACTCTGACTCTTGGGTTCTTTCTGATCCCAATTTAATTCCCGGCTCTTCCACTTAATAGCACGTCACTTTGGGCAAGTTATCATGCTCTTTGAGCCTCAGTTTTTTATAAAACTGGCAAAAAAAATGCTGCTTCACAGATTTATTATGACTATTAAATGTGATGATGAGAATGAAGTACTTTGTATAGTCATGTCTGACGTTCAGAAATTCTTCATTATTATAAAACACTATTAATACCTCTAAATATTAACTTGGCAAAAGATTGAACTTTTGCCTTCTCTTCAAAGCTAACTTAAGTTTTCAATAACATCTCTAACTAGAAAATTCCTATGGCCTTTGCTCTGACTCTAGAGTAATGTATTTTCCTATCTCCACAGACCATTGGTTTCTTGAGTAAATTCCTTTTTCTTAATCCAGCAGACACTTGGTTTTTCTGACTTTGTTATCTCTCTTTTCTCCTCTGGGTTATGGGGCTCTGTCTTTGGCTACCAGCTCCAACTTTCCAAGCTCTTCATTTCAAAAGTAGTCATGTGGGCTCTTGCCCGTTGCTTCATTTACCCTCTTGTTAAATTATTCATTTGTTCACTCATTCTACAAATAAGTATCGGCTGCCTAATACCAGACACTGCATTAGATATTACTGATGATACGACATTGGGTGAGAACAGGTATTATCTTTATTTCCACAGTTTGATAGGAAGAGACATGTGATTGGGTAACCATTTTGTATAATAGTCAATGTGTTTATTACCTACTCTTTGCTTTTTCTCTATGCCCCTTCTTCATTTGGACAGTTACACACAAGACATCTACTGCCTCAGGGAAATATTAGCACAGATGAATGGAGCTTAAAAGAGCCAAATTCTTAGCAGTTTTAAAAGCCAAAATGGAGGTGCAAGATTAAAAAATATTTTTTAATATTTATTTATTTTTGAGAGAAAGAAACAGAAAGTGAGCAGGGAAAGGATAGAGAGAGAGGGAGACACAAAATCTGAAGCAGGCTCCAGGTTCTGAGCTGTCAGTATAGCACCTAACATGGGGCTT
The DNA here is from genome assembly GCF_006229205.1 of Suricata suricatta. Taxonomy (NCBI): domain Eukaryota; kingdom Metazoa; phylum Chordata; class Mammalia; order Carnivora; family Herpestidae; genus Suricata; species Suricata suricatta. The sequence goes on along the minus strand of NC_043703.1, from coordinate 136,854,754 downwards.
CAACTCACAAACTGTGAGATCATGACTTGAGCCAAAGTCAGATGCTTAACCAACTGAGCCATCTAGGCGCCCCTAATTTTTTTTAAATTAGCCAACTGATGTCTGGGAGGAAGTACTGTATTCTAGCACTCTCTCCCCTACCAATTCCATGAGATGAGAGAAGGTTATAGGACCAGGAAGGAGTGTAGAGGAAAGGAAGAAAGAAGGGGAAGGATCATGATGGGATAAAGTCAAGGGCATAGGGCCAAGGGGTTGACCAAGAGGCAGGGGGCACCCTCCAAATTCCACCCATCCCCCTTACAAGTGAAGCACCATCTAGTGCCAGCACTAGTGAGCCAAATGAGACAGGAGTCCCCCCATTGGATTGGCGACACAGCACCTGTGATCATCTGAAAACTTTGATCAGTCCCCTTCCAACCACCTTGTGAGGATAACCCTGTTGTTATCCATACACATCAGATACAAGGTGAGATTCTGGAAATATAGAGAGTAATTAAGGTGTGGAAGGGAAGCCGATTCATGGCCAGTCTTAGCGAAATTTTCCCTCAAACTGGAACAATGATTAAGCACACCTCTGTTACATAGACATAAACTTAACAATCATGTTAATATACAATTGCAAACTGAGATAGGTACCCTGAAGGAAAGAAACTTTGAAAGCACTTAGGAAACAGATCTGACCTAAAATGGGGGATCAGGAAAGGTTCCCCTGCGGAAGGAACATCTAAGCTTAGTTTTCTATCATAAGTGGCGGTTAATTAGATGGAAAGGGGGGAGAAGAAAGAGCAAGGGGGTCAGGGGTACCTTGGTGTGTTCTAATGACTGAATGAGGGTCAGTGTGACTACTAAGGGCACCGGAAAGTAATGCAGTGTGAAGCTAGAAGAATGAGCCAGACCATGTAGGAACTAGTAAGAACATTGGTCATCGGCCCAAGAAAAGTGGGAAGATACTGAAAGACTTTAAGTGAAAGAATGAAAAGGTCACTCTGGTTGTAGAGTGGAAAGTGGAGGAGGAGGCACCAGAATGAAAGCAAGGAGACAGTTACAAGGCTTCACTCAAGAGATAAGAGGCACAGATTCATGGTTTCTTCAGTTTTTCCCGGCTCGCTTCTGGTCCTCCAAATGACTGTAGATTTCAAAAAGTTCTCGACCTTGTGAATGACTGCATTCCCACTTCCTATAGATAGTTTCAATATGTACTGTTTATTAGGTTGTTTTTTTTTTAGAAACTTAAGCTTCTAATTCTGCCCTATATTACTTTCCCTTTAAAAATAAATCTCAGAACTTCCAGGTTGGTAAACATGTGAAGGTTGTAGGGGGCGGTGGTAAGCCCTGCCCCTCCCCTAGACCTTGCCCTGTGCATCTCTTCCATTGGGCTGCTCCTGAATATTATCCTTTTATAAGAAACTGGTAATCAGGCTTCAGAGGGAGGTTTAATGCTATGGGCATGAAAACAGCAAAGCTATTTTCAGAAACATAAAGCTTTAGGTTGAACTGTGTATTTTATCAATGTGCATCTTGAGGGCTTCTGTCATTCCAAATGCAGAGGACCCTGAATTGGCAGGAGCTCCCACCAACAAAGGGAACTGTGGAGGGACAGTTTAATTAATCATCCTTCTTATATTTGCCATGGATAAGGTAACCAGTCCAGAATCAGCTGCAGTCAGTGGCCCACACTGCCATGGAATCCAGATGATAATTGTTTCCTGTCATCCAACAGGTGAGAAACAAGACTAACAGGAGAATTCCAAATGGGTAGATATCTACTTAAATAGGGCAAAAGTTGGATCTTTCTGTTTACTGCCTACATATAAAATAGTATATCTTGGGATGAAGTAAACTTCTAATCCCTGGAAAAACTGAAACAGAATGTGGATGGCCGCATCACACAAAGTTGAAGAGAATCAAGCATCAGACAGAGGCTGGAAAACGGATGATCAAGGTCTATCTAGAACCTTCTCCCCAATATACCTATTGCTCCATCAGCAACACCAACACAGGGGAGGATTGAATTGGGCCTTATTTTCAGGTCCCAGATGACAAAGAGGCAACCACAACCCTGAAAGAGTCAGGCTGGTATTTGCAAGGCATGGGTATATATTTAGAAGCTTTTCACAACTACATCTACTTTTTTTAACCATTAGTTTCTCAGTTACCTGAAAGTTCAGCCCCTTCCATTAGCATGGATTATCATTTAACTATAATGCATGCTCCCTGCTGCTGATTCATATCACAGTTACACTTAGATCAGTCATTGAATTAGTAAAAGAAATTGCTATTTTTCAATACATTTTTTTCCAACAAAATGTGTCAGGAAAAATCTATGTACATCTTAATTTCTTTTAAAAGCCTACATTTTATGTTCTTCAGATATGCAGATTTGGTGCTATCTATTTCGACCTGGCATGCCTAGCAATTAAAACATAATATTTGGTGATGAGGAGATTCTGGTTTCAAGTTTCTTTTCCAACACCTGGGCCATTTAGTTCTAAAGGAAAAAAAGCAAAGAAGAAATTGGTCATGCTGACATGATCTTAGTGCTTAATTCAGTCATTGTATTCTACCTTTTCCTTATCTCCCCAAACACAAGAAAACAACAGCACTAATTATTGCTCTTTAGATATGTTAAATCTCCAATGCTCAGCTCTACCTGCAGAGAGGGCTTAAGCAACCGGGTGAAGCAGAAGGCGGTCCATGGTCCTGATGCCTCTGGCTTTACTCAGCACGTACACAGGAGCTCCTGTTTAGTCCCCCATCATCTTCCATCCTTATCAACCTTCACTTCCAAACAGTGTTTTAAAGAGGAAACATCTTCCTCTCTTATTCTATATCACTCGTTTCCCTTTACTTTCATTTCTTAGCCTCTCTTCCTCCCCTCCCTTCCCCTGTGTGAGTGTGTGTGTGTGTGTGTGTGTGTGTGTGTGTGTGTGAACACAAGCCCATTTGGGCATGCATGTGCCTGTTTCTCCAGCACCTCAGTGCAATATTCCTTACTTCTTTTTCTCACACCTGTATTTTTATTCCCGTCATCAAAAAAAGAAAAAAAAAAAAAAGAAGTCAGTGGAGAACGACAAACACTAAGGGACCAAAATGTGTTCAGATAATGACCTGTCTTTTAACTTAGAATACGATGACGTCCGGAACTTTCGAGTGTATTTCATTTTTGAAAGCCTGTCTTTGAATGTTTTCAAAACTTGGAAGACTAGGCTATCACTTAAGTATAATAAGAACATGAACTTTGGAGATAAACTTGGGGAAGATACGAGAAAACGAGAAATATCCCGCACTGCCGTGGGCATGCTCTGTGCTGCAGCCATTCCAGAAACAAGCTGGCAGTGCCAAGTGAAATGAAGGCCCCTATTAGATTTGGTCCAGCAGGGCCACTCCCCATATGTGGGGTAGATGCTTAGATTCCATCGTGTGATGGTTGTAAAGATACTCAGCAAGACATTGTTTGTGATCACAGGGCACCAGAGGCCCCGTGGGTGTTCAGTGCCGGTGAAAGTTTGTGTAAAGTACAGCGGTTTCATGTCATAGAACACTAATCAGCAGAAAGGTCCTGAATTCATACACAGCAACATGAATATATATGACTAGCCTCACCATGTTGGCCTCCCTAACATGACCACCTACTTCATCAAGACTACACAAAGAATCTCTGGCTCCAGTCTGCCCGTGGAGCCTTGTAGGATGTAGCCTAATCAAGTCTAAGCATGAGGATGACATCCCATCACTTTTGCCATATTCTGTTGATTAGGAGGAAGTCCCAGGTCCCATCCACACTCAAGGGGAAGAGATTACACAGAGATATGAATGTCAGCAGCTGTAAATAACTAGGGGGTCACCTCAGGGTCTGTCACCCCACCAGGAAATGTTCTAGACAATGAGAATATATCATTGAGCAAAAGAGGGGAAAAAAGCCTGCCTTCACAGGAAGTACAATCTAGTGTTTTTACATATGTTAATGATTAATTGTATATAGATTATTGATATAAATTACATATTATTAAATTATGTCTAAGCATATCTTTCCCCTTTTTAAAACCAATAGGCTGATATAAATCTATTGCATCTTGCCATTTCATCTTATAACCTAGCTTGGACATTTTTCCTTTCAAGTCCTTACAGAATTCAGTGCTTTATAACAAGTACATAATATATTCAACCATTATCTTATTCATGGACATGGAAGTTGTTTTTAGTTTTCCATCTAGCGGTGCTGCAATAAATGCTCTCATACATGTATCACTGAGTTCATGTGCAGGCTTGTTCAAACAGTTTATCTTCTTAAGGTCAAATAAAGGTTCTAATCTGTTCTAGCCTTGGCTCTCTTCTTTCTAACCATGAGAACATGGGAAATTCAGTTAAAGCTGTGTGCATTTCATTTTCCTACTTTACTGCAGAAGGATAGTGTAAGTGAATTCACATTCACACTGCACAGACTATAGAGTCCAGAGGATGAGAGACACTTCACATATTACCCTTCCTTTCTTGTGTACTCCATCAACTGTCCTGTTAAATACATCCCTACAGACCTTTCTGTATCTTCCAAATTAGATGAGGGAAAACAGGTGTTCACAGGAAGGTGACAGAGAGATACAGAGCTTTGGAAGAAGGATTAAGAATGTCCTCTTCACTCCCTGTCCTCTCGACATTTCCTAGGCCCTAATCCTGCTCAATTTGATTACCTTGATCAAGCAAGACATGTCCCTCTTTCCTTTTCTTTATTGTTTAAAACATACACCCTCAAATTTATACTCTGTGCCTTTCAAAAGGACGTATAACTAAAATAACTCTAATTTAATATACTTACATAATTTACTGTTAATGTGCTCATGAGATGCACCATATAACACATACATCTAAAAAACATATACTGTGGTTTTGCTTACACGGTATGCCATACCCAGGGGTAAGACTTCACTGGTGTGACCTTCACTCCAGGTCCCTCTGGAGGAGTAAGGACTCACTACGAAGTGAAGTGGACATTTGAGGCAGGGGAATTGCTTGCAGTCATAGCTCCAAATCATACCGTGAAGGTGGCCCACTCTCTTAAAGCTTGCTCTACCCCCAAAGTGTTCAAGAATCTAAGGAGATGCTAGATTTGACGTTGTGACCCCAGAAGGAAGACCTCCACAATGCTCATAAAATGTGGTTCTTTAGCCTTCAACATGCATTTCTTCATTAAAAAAAAAAAAAAACCCAGCTTTTCTTTCATTTTAAACTCAAGAGAAAGGAAGATTAGCATGAAAGGAAGAATTCAAGAAAGTTTTCTTTCAGATCTAAGTAAAAGATTAGTTAAAGACTATCCCTGATGAGAAAGGGGGAATTAAACTCATTGTGTATTAAATCTTGCCTCTATCTCCTAAAGAAAAGAACAGTTTTACCAGGGAATCAAGTTTTCTTGCCTTTGCATCTACACATGTAGGTATCTGTGCAGAGTGACACCTAGTGGTCTCCAAAATGCCTGTAGTAGCAAGAGTAATGAAGAATATGCGTGGGCACATGTGTGTGTTTGAGGATTCGTAAAGGAGCCATTTTTCTTCCTACGTATTCATAAGCTGGGAACAAACTGAGCTGGTAATTAATTTTTAGTCCAACACTATAAATTTCTGGCCACATATCCACTTCTTGTTAAACCATAGAGAAAATGAATATTTAATATTCCAGCAGTGGATAGAAGTCACCAAGTGATTCTGTTGTGTGAGAAAAATGATTTGTCCAAATCTGGAATCTGGAAGGCAGCAGAGAAGCACAGTATCCAACCCAGTAGATCTCAAAGACCAAATTTTTTTGTCATTGGGTTCTTCTGGGTTCACGCTTCCCACTCTGCCTTTAAAACCTAACCTGAGTTGGCCTGTCCAGTTGACCATGTATATTCCTGATTACACTGGAGAAACAGGGGAGCTGAAAAGTTTGTAACAGAATGAGGAAATTTCACCTTATCCTTGTGATCTGTTGCAATCTAAGAACCATATATAATTCCTCCACTGTGCCAAGAAAGGGGTTTCTACTTCTTCCTCTTATCAATAGGTTATTGCTGAAGTGGGCTCCAGAAAATTTTGGATCTGGCCTCCTATGGCTGGAGCTGACAAGGACTTTTTTCTAGGTAACATGCGAATTAAATTGGAGGACACTATCTAGAATTTGTCAAATTTAAATCTTATCAATTCGATTTTAAGGATTAAAAAATTGTCAGATATAATAGATATAATAAATAGGACTGAACTTGGCCTCCAAACAGACAATGAGAGAAGATCCTGGAAAATAATAACTGAAGGAAAGAATTTGGTGGGAGAATTTTAAGTAGCTCAGATGCTAGTAAAACCAGAGATCATTGGTTTTCCCAACTTCATCAACTAAAGGTTAACTGGCCCTAAACTTCAAAGATCCCAAGTCATTTTTACTTGGAACCTAGTAACATTTCATTATATTTTGGAGTTGATTTTTAAAAGCTCGTACCAAAGTGGAGGCAGAGAATATTTCCTATTACAGAATTGAAACAAATGAATTTCTCTTTGTCACGTCTAGAGGCATGACTCCACCTAATTGGACTTAGAATATCATCTCTGCCAACCTACTTATAATTGATTCAACCCAAGATACATTGACTTCCTACTTGATGAACTTTAGAACTGTCTCATCCAAAACAGCAAGCAAGCTTTAGGCACATTTATTTCTCTATCTACAGTTTTATATTCTTTGTCATAAAAACAACAGAGAACACCTTTGACTGTAAGACCAGTTGTGGGCTATCTTGCATGAGCTCAAGAAAGATTCCCCATTTTTAAAATGAAAACAGAACCTATATCTTACCATATGATTAAGGATATGGTTGTTAGCAAAATCTTTCTGAAGAAGTAATGGTCACAAATGAGATAAAATAAAGATGTACCTAATATTCCTTGATTTTAATCATTATTTCAATAAGGTACTTGCATTCCTTCACTCTAATTCTCAAAACACTATGTGTAAATAAAATAGTAAAGATAAGCATTTTCATATACATAGATGGCTTCCTTTTATTGTCATGCATTAGGTTGTCTTAATAGACAGTTGGCCCTACTTTCTTCATCAAACACATGTAGTCAAACAGAAGCCCTGGCAATCAGTTTTTGAGGGAAGTCCATAGCACCAACACTCATTGACTTAAGGTTAAAAATCTGTAGAACAATATAATTCATTCAACCTCTTAGGTGTATATTTTGTAGGTAATTCTTAGATTGCCTGAGGTAATGCAAAGTATTGGTGTTCTACTGAATTACTTTATGTCCCATGTGGCCAGTTGGTTATACGTTTTATAAAATACTTCTAGACTGATAGTACTGGGGCCATGATTCGAGACTGAAGCTTTAGGGTCTTCAATACCCTTCCTCAGTAAAATGGAGTAAACCCAAACCTACTTTTTTAAAAAAATGTGTTTTTAATGTCTATCTCTTTTTGAGAGACAAAGTACGAGTAGGGGAGGGGTAGAGAGAGAGGGAGACACAGAATCTGAAGACAGGCTCCAGGCTCTGATTTGTCAGTACAGAGCCCGATGCAGGGCTCAAACCCACAGACTGTGAGATCATGACCTGAGCTGAAGTCAGACACTCAGTTGACTGAGACACCCAGGTGCCCCAACCCAAACCTACTTCTTTTTTTTGTTTTGTTTTATGCTTTTTATTTATTCTTTTGAGAGACAGAGAGAGACAGCATGAGCAGGGGAGGGTCAGAGAGAGAGGAAGATACAGAATCTGAAGCAGGCTCCAGCCTCTGAGCTAGCTGTCAGCACAGAGACCGATGCGGGGCTCGAACCCACGAACTGCGAGATCATGACCTGAGCCAAAACCAGATGCTTAACCTACTGAGCCACCCAGGCACACCCCCCCCCCAAAGCTACTTCTTAAGGATAATTACCAGCCCAGGGGTTTTGCCTCTCCTTTTATGTGCAGGGTTCCAAGAACGGCACCAGGGGAGGAATGGTCTTTATTCCGGGTTTATATCTCTTTCTTAGATTCTCCAACTTGCCTCTGAGGGTAGAAAGCTATGCCCAGCTCTGCTGAGTGGAAGAATACACAACTTCCTTTTTTTATGTACAAAAACTCCTGAATGGTGCTTTTTAGACTAAAGATGAGTAATTTGGATTCAGTCACTCAATACTTACCAATTGCAGATAATAATATTACCAAAAATTCCCAATAAACTTGAATAAAGATGGTAAGTTAGGAAAAATGAAACTAAATACATTGAAAAATACAACTTTCTAAGAAGAATTAATTAAAAATATAAATCAACACAAGAAAAGTGTAGATATATTCTTAGAATTTTTACCAGAAAATTCTGGAATACATATTTAATATTTTGCAGGAAATAATAGAAGATAAATGTACGTGTGAGTAGATAGCCATGAAAAAAATATGTAATCATCTGCCCTTGACAATAGAATCCAGGATGTCAGAGCCTGGAGGACACGTGTTCTTACTTTCTCCAGTGACATGCACTAGCCTCTTTAGGAGTATTGTATTCAAAGTTCTAAGATGACTTTGAAAACACGCAAGTTCAAACAGTATCATAGCTTTTTGGACCATTGAGGTGACATGTCCCTCTCATCCACAAGTGGGACAGTATAGTTTTCCATGTACCAAAGAGTCTAACTCTCCCTTCCACTCCACTCTAATTCTTGGCTCCAACCTGTCTAATTCAAACAGAGAATTGCTTAGTGCTTAACTGGCAACTTGTTTCACTTTGCCTAACAGTTTCCTAGATGTTTCTTGAGGAGACACAGAAAGCAGAGAAACAGGCTGTCTGAAGGAACAAGATGGCAGTGGGTGGTTTGAGTGCATGTGCACATGATCTGTGTATATATACGTGTCTGGTGAGCACAAGTTTTATGATGTTCTCTGTCTCTTAAAAATTCCCAAATCACAGGGCCCCAAAATACATGAACAAAACCTGGCAGAATTGAACGGAAAATAGACAGTTTAGTAAGAATAGTTAGAGACTTCAATACCTCACTTCTAATAATGGAAATAAAAACAAGAGCAAGATCAACAAGGAAGTAGAGCACTTGATAATATTATAAACAACCAGACTCAGTAGACAAATTTAGAACACTCCACCCAACAAGAGCAGAACACTTTTCTTCTCAAATTCACATGGAACGTTCTCCAGGATAGACCACAAGTTGGGCTATAACATAAACCTCAATAAATTCAGAAGGAGAGAAATGCTACAAAATACAGTCTTCGACCACAATGTAATGACATTAGAAGTCCATAATAGAAGGACATTTAACAAGTATGTGGAAGTGAAACAGCACACTACTAAATAACCAACGGGCCAAAGAGGATACCACAAGAAAAATTAGAAAATATACTGAGATGAATGAAAGTATCATGATAGTATCAAAACAAATAACATCCCTAGGAATGAATTTAGTAAAATAAGTGCAAAATGTATACTCTAAAAACTACAAATATTATTGAAAGATATTTAAGAGTATCTGAATAAATGGAAAGAAACCCCACAATCGTGACTAAAAACTTAATATTGTTGAGACGCCAATACTGCCCTAATTGATCTACAGATTATATGAAATCCCTACCAAAATCCCAGCAGACTTTTTTTGCAAAAATTGACAAGCTGATTTCAAAATTTATATGGAAATGCAAGAGAAGAGATTCAAAACAGCCAGAATGATTTGAAAAGAATATAATTAAAGAATTTTAGCCAAATTTCCCTATTTCAAAACTTACTACAAAGCTATAGTAAGCAAGACCATGTAGTCATAAACATCATAGGAATAGACTTCAAGTTCCAGAAATAAACCTTATGTGTAACTTAAGTTAATTTGGGGGAATCAGACGAGAATAGGAAAAACCGTGGACAGAAACTAGATTAGCAGTTGTCAAAGGCTAGAGAGAGCAGGAAATGAAGAATGGCTCTTAATGATTACTGGGTTTCTTTTTAGGTAATGAAAGCACTCTGGAATTACATAGCAGTGATAGTTACACAATTTTACAAATACCTTAAAATCTGCTGAATCGCACACTTCCTAAGCAATAAATGAGTGAATAAATACATGAATATTCCAACTTATTCTCCTACTTTTGGGCAATTGTTGAAGTTCATCCTATTATATAATTATGTCTAAATCTATATATTCACCCCATATAGACTGTAGGATGCTCGAGGACAGGAATTCCATATTATTCACTTTTGCACCAAGCAAAACACTTGTACACAGTAGAAGATCAATAAACACTTGTTAAATAAATTGATATCCCCAGCACTTCAAGCGGCCCAACACTTGTATTTCCCAAAGAGTCTTCAAGATAGCTGAGGTGGGCTCCAAAACTGCCAATCCAGCCTCTCCCTCTGCCCTTCGAGATTTGCAGCAGTTGCTTGGCAAATAATTAGGACCAAGAGCTTGTTTGTGTCAACGTTGATTTTATTCCATTCTTTGAAGAGCTGCTAAAATGTTCTTCATTAGGAGTTCAGTCATTGACATCTCTGTTGTGCTCATCTCCCAGGTCTGCCAGGACCCTACTACCAATAATCCAGGCTTTCCTGTCCCCCTTCCCTCTCTGTCTCCTGTCCATCTGCACCTCCCGCCTTCTACATGTGGAGCTCCATAGCCAAACACCGAGTACTTTCTCCATCTTCATCCTCTCAGGCTGGTGCCAGGCTGCCGGTTACCTCCTCCCTCTGCTTTGACACTCATTCATTCATTCGCTCATGTATTTGATCAACACATACCCTCCACTGTTCTAGTCACTGTTGCTCTGATTACATTTTATGTTTATTCAATGATGTGGGAACGGAGTGTTTGTTTGTTCATGAGGCTGAAGGAATTTATGTCGCATAGGTAAGAACGTTAGAATTTGTGTTTGTATGTGCTGATACCTAGCAATAAACTAGCTGACTCACTGATTAATAATTTCCATATTTGAAGGATCTTGCAAACTGAATCAACTCCTTTTCATCTACTCTAGGCACTAGTATTTTAATCAATCCCAATTTCAAATCCATCTTGCAATTGAAGCAAATTGCTATCTGTTGCTGGGGTTGTACAGGCTACGATTTCAGTGTTACTGTTATCTTCACAGCTTAAGTCAGAAAAGAAAAAAATGTTGAGCATCTTGCTTATATGGGTATTCATGCCGTATGATTGCTGGCAGCTCTCCAGAAAATTTGGCCTAGTTTCTAGAAGCCTCTTCAGTCTGTCCTATTAAAAGATGCGCTATAATTTAATCAATTCAAGGGTTTGATGGCTTCAACTATTTTTTTTTTTCTTTTTAATAGTGCAACAAAATCCTACATTCCCACTTGAAGAGGGTCTCTGAAGAACTGGAAGGTGTCTGGTGGGGTCCTGTTCAATGAGCCCGGAGCTGCCCGGAAGCTCCCAGTGTGGAGTTGTTGGAGCAGAGAAGGCTTGGACTAGCAGAGCCCCAGCTCCCAGCTGACAGATCCAGTTTCCAAAGAGACAGTGTCTGTGTAGCGCTTGCTCAGACCTGCCTCTTTCTCTTACTTTTCCTTAAACAACCATTAGTCCCATTTTGTAACAGCTGCCTGCAGAGAAGAGAAACCAACTTTTTTTTTTTTTTAATCAAGTCTCATTTGGTGTTCTGTATAGCTGCCTACTCCACTCCGGTGCGTCTCAGATTCTATGTTTGGTGTCACAACGAGCCGTCTTCCGCCCACTCACACCCCTCTCCAGTCTGGTAACGAAATGTCTACACCTGAAGGTCCAAGTGGTTTTAAATCCTGGAATCACTTCAGGTCGTTTTACAGCTGGAAATCGCACAGCTTGGAGCCTTGTTACTCAAAATTTAGTCCAAGGACCAGTAGTGTCGGCTGCACGTGGGTCCTTGAGGATGATTAGCGCCTGCTCCAGACCTACGGGGACTTGGCATCTCTGGGGGAGGGGCCAGAAGTCTGACTTGTAACAAGCCCTGGTTGTGATGCACGCTGAATATCCTTAAGTTCTGGCATGTTATCTTGTGCCTTTGTTTTATTTATTTTGAGAAAAGATAGAGTGAACAGGGATGGGGCAGAGAGGGCGGAGGAGACAAAGAATCCCAGAAGGCTCCTTCCTCCTCCTTCAACACAGAGCCCAACGTGAGGCTTGAGATCATGACCTGAGCTGAAACCAAGAGTGGGAAGCTTAACCCACTGAGCCACCCAGGTGACCTTATCCTGTACCATTCTTAATACATTTGTCTAAAATCTGGTCACCTCTTTCATAGACCCTCCAGGCTGGATTCCTGCTCGGTTGTTTCTTGTATCCGACACTTGTTTCTCTGAAGGTGGGTTCCTGATTCCAGCCTCCACTGCCCTCTCCGGACTGAACTCCAACCTGCATACTGCTTCCCTGTGTTTATTCACTTTCTTTCTAAGAAAGATTGGTCGGCTGGATCTCTAACCTATTTACTCAGGACAGCCTGCTTCATGCTTCCTTTCCAACCTGACTTCATGCCTACAGCTACCGCTGTTCTGCTTGTAGAGGACAGAATCCAGACAAGAAAGCCTCCAGGCATGGTGCCCATTAGCACAGGTCTCCACACTGTTCTCTGCCACGTGTCTTTCCCTGTCGTTGCCTTTCTTTCACAAAGCTGCAGTTGTTTTCCTAAAAGACAACATTGATAGTATTTTCTGCTTTAAAACTTCTGCAGACCCAGTTTTTGGCAGGATGGAATCCAAACTCCTTAGCAGCACATCCAAAGCTGTATCTAATGTTCATCCTCAGGTTCATCACAGTTGCCTCCTCTCAGCTCCAGCCTTAAGCCTCTGACAATTCACTTGTCCGCCTTGGTGCCTTTGCACCTGCTACTTCCTTTGTTTGGTATCACTTCTCTCCCTCCTTCTCCAGCAGGCAATTGCTAACTAGCCTTTTAAAACTCAATTTGATTGCCATCTTTTTTGGTACGGGCCTGTCCCCCTCTGCCAGGCTGACTTACCTGCACTTTCCACAGGACACTTTGTTCATGGCTCTTTTTTTTTAATTTTTTTTGGTAATGTTTATTTATTTCTGAGAGAGGGAGAGACAGAGCATGAGCAGGGGAAACGCAGATAAAGAGGGAGACACAGAATCTGAAGCAGGCTCCAGGCTCTGAGCTTTTAGCACAAAGCCCGACGTGGGGCTTGAACCTACCAATCATGAGATCATGACCTGAGCCAAAGTTGGACGATTAACCAACTGAGCCACCCAGGTGCCCTTCACTACTCTTATTTCGCCAGTTGTGATGTTGTGTTTGACTTGCCAGTTTATACACCTGTGCAGACTGGAGGCTGTTTGTGGGCAGAAATAATGTCCCATCTTAATTGAAGTATCCAGAGCTTAGTATACTAATAGGTACATTGTAGTAACTCAATAAATACTGTCAAAATAGTGTCAGATAAATATTCAGATTCTTAAGACATGTGCCCCCAAAGAATATTGCTGGAGATCAAGTCATGTTATCAGTGTAATAAGGAAGCTTGATTTAGAAAGTTTTATGAAGTAAACTCTTTGTAAGTCAGAGATACGTTTTCTAAGGAATTGCTTTGTGTCTCAGTCAACTTTGACTGCTATAGCAAGATAACATGGGTTCAGTGACTTAAACAACAGACTATTTATGTCACAGTTTCTGGAGGCTAGAAGTCCAAGAAAAATTGCCAGCAGATTTTGGTTTTGGTGAGTGCTCTTGTCCTGGCTTGCAAAGCGTTCCCTTTGCAGTGTGCCCTCACATGACAGAAAGAAAGCTCTAGTCTCCCTTCCTCTTCTTATAAGGAAGGGCATCACCCTCATGACCTCACCTAATTACCTCCCAAAGGTCCCATCTCTAAATATTATCATTTTGGAGGGTAGGCCTTCAACATATGAACGGGATAGTGGGGAGACACAGATATTCATCTATAACATTTTGTAAGATAAAATAATTGACTCCTAAATTCTCTGTGTCATATTTTCATATATACACTTATCCTAATTTAGTAATATGAATATTATATTTCCAAGAATATTTGCAATATCACTGTCTTTCTAATTCAGGAAGTTCCTTACCAAAATTTGAGTACCTCAGGATTTGTTTTATTACGACCTCTGATAGAATAGGATGACTTAGAAAAAGACAAGAGAGGGTATGTAGTTTGTGACTTGTGGGCATATGTGATTTTTAATTTAAAAATTCTTTATAAAGCTTAATTTTTAATATATGGAATCAAATCTTGTAGATTTTTATGAAGAGAGATACAATCTAAATAATTTAAGATACTACTCAACAAAGAAAAATTGTTCAAGGAAAAATTCCATGTCACCTAAAATATGTATATAATACTTTCACACATGATTTTCCCTGAGCCAGCCAGCAAGTGTGTGGTTCCTACCTGCTAGATGACACAGTGTTTGTGACTACATGCCCACTAGGACTGTATAGTGCACAATCTGCACACCCATTCTTGATAGCCTGGTTGTAAAATAGAGGGTCTGTCCTTCATCATGGACAGATCTCTGCTAGCTCTTAATTGGGTTTTACCTACACCAGGGATTTAACCCTGGCTGCACACTAGATCAATTAAACATACTCTCTGGGAGTGGGGCCCAAGTATCCATTTTTCAAAATTTATAGGGCAATTTTTTGTGGTTATAATGGATGTGGGAGGGTGGCCCACCTAGCATTTGGTAGGTAGGGCCCAAGAATGATCTGCTTCCTGTACTTAATGGACCAATTCCTTAAAGAATTGTCTTGTATCATGCATCATTTTTTAATATCTTCTTGGTTTTTTTCATGTTGTTAAAAAGAATTGTTTGTAATTATCTCATCCTGAAACTTAATTCTGTTTTACATATAAACATATGTAAATATATAAAAGATTTTTGCCATTGTAATAAACACTGAGTTTTTCTTTTTTTTTGAAAGTCTCTTTTTTTTAATGTTTATTTATTTTTGAGAGACAGAGAGACAGAGCATGAGCAGGGAAGGGCAGAAAGAGAGGAGACACAGACTCCGAAGCAGGCTCCAGGCTCTGAGCTAGCTGTCAGCACAGAGCCCGATGCAGGGCTTGAACCCACAGTCATGAGATCATGACCTGAGCCAAAGCCAGACACTCAACCGACTGAGCCACCCAGGCACCCCAGTACTGAGTTTTTCAAGAATGCAACTAACAAACAGAAAATTGTTCTTTTTTTAAATTTTAAGTTTATTTATTTATTTTGAAAGAGATAAAGAGAGTGTAAGTGGGAAAGGGACAGAGAAAGAAGGAAAGACAGAGAAACCCAAGCAGAATCAGCACACAGCCCAGTGCAGGGCTCAAACCCACGAACTGTGACTTCATGACTTGAGCCAAAATCAAGAGTCAGATATTTAACTGACTGAGCCACCCAGGCACCCCCCCACCCACCCACCGGAAGATTGTTCTTTCTTAAATTCAGAACTTTACTGAGAATTCTTAAGACAGTGCAGCATAGAAGTTAGGAGCATGGATCCTAGAGCCACTTTGTCTGAGTTCATCGCTGATACAACCACTTCCTAGCTCTGTGATTTTGAACAAAATATTTAGTCTTTGGGTACCTCAGTTTCTTCATCTGTAAAACAGAGATAATAACTAAATTCTACCTCAGAGTGTTCTATGAGAAATAAAAGAGGTGAATATATGTATATCAGTTAGCTTTGGATCCATAAAAAAACACCTAAACTTAATAGTTTAAAACAGCAATATTTAGCTCCATTGGGTTGACAATTTGTGATAGGCTCAGCTAAGTAATTCTCATGCTGGTCTCACCAGGAACATTCGTGTTCCGGAAGTCAGATGTCAGTCGGCTGCGGCTGGTTGGTCTCAGGTGGCCTCACTTACATGTCTTATACTTGGCTTGGGTGACACAGTCATGTATCCCCAACATTTATTAGTGTCGCCTGGACTTCTCCATGTGGTGGCTGGGCTCTCATGGCTAGAAATGTGTGGTCACACACAAGTACTCAAGTCCTTTTTAAGCCTTTTCTTGGGTCACATTTGCTGATGTCTCACTGGCCAAAGTAACTTATATGGTCAAGTCCAGAATCAAGAGGTAAAGAAATAGACTCTACCTCTTTAGGAGAGGAGCTTCAAAATATTGTGGTCATCTTTGAAAATTACAGTTGGCCCTTGAACAACATGGGGGGTGAGGCATCAATCTCTACCCCAGTAGAAAATCTACAGAGAACTCTGACTCCCCCGAAACTTAACAACTAATAGCGTGCTGTTGACCAAAAGGCTTACCAATAACATAGTCAACTAAAATGTGTTTTATATATTATATGAATTTTATACTCTATTCTTACAATAAAGCAAGCTACAGAAAAGAAAATATTATTAAGAAAACCATAAGAAAGAGAAAATATATCTACAGTACTGTATGGTATTTATATATATATATAAATATATCTACAGTACAGTACTGTATTTATATATATATGTATATATGTATAAGGGGACCTGCACAGTTAAAATCCATGTTGTTCAAGGTTCAGCTGTATATGAAAACACGAAAACATTTAGGATAGTGGCTAGCGCATAGTAGGCAGTCTATAAGGAAGAGGTAATGGTGTACATGGCAATACTTGTATAGATGCTTTATAACGCAGCCCCCATTACTGTGAGTGAAAATTACAGTAAATTACAAAATCAAAGTACAGACAGGAAAAGAACCAGAATGAAATGTTCTCACCCAGTTCTAATATATGGGAAAAATAGTAATTCTGCAAAATTTCCAAAGCCTAACTTCACTTACAAGAGGTTGTTCAGATTTCTGTATTTCAGCAGGGTTCATGGGCCAGATCCTGGATTCTGGGATCAAATTGCCTACATTTGAATTCCAGTTCACTACTCACTGGCTGAGTAACCTCCAACAAATTACCTAACCACCTGAAGTCTCAATTTCTGCATCTGTAGTATTGGAGAAATGGCGAGTTTTAATTCCTGAGGTCCTTGTGAGGGTTAAATGAAGCATAATATGTAAAGTGCTTCTGGCATATAGTAAGTACGCAATAAATGTTAGCTATTATTTTTCTTAATGTTTTAGGTATCAAAATTCATCTAGTACAATTGAGAGATTTTCGGCCTTGGAGGCACATTGGAATTACCTGAGGAGCATAAAAATACTGTTACCTGTCCTACTCCAGAGATTCTAATATAAATGGTCTAGAGGGAGGCTTGGGGGGAGAGGGGAGGGGTTGAAAGCTCCTAAGGTAGTTCTAATGTGCTGTGGCACACAAGTCTATTAAAGAGGCCATTAGAGGTGATCCAAGGCTAAATTTTCATTTCTCAGATAAGAACACTAACACCCAAAGAGGTGACGGCAAGTGCTTAATGACAGCCAGGTGGTTGGTGGGAAAAAGGGAAACTGGTGTCTCAGGAACTCCCATCCGTAGCCCTTTCCCCGTTGTGTGGTCATTGCGAGGACAGGAGAGCCCAGTCAGCCAGTGTGATCCTCCTCATCAAGAACCCAGAGGTGGGAAAGGGGACGCTGGTGCCAAATTCAAGGCTCCTAAATTAACTCCAGGAACAACGTTGTTCTCCCATGATTTGACAATCTCCCTACACTTTCAGGTTTCATTTACCTGAAATAAGATTCAGATTCTGCCTGTGTGTGCTTGAATTAGGCTTTTATTACATTTATTTCATTGTCCTAAGTTCAGAGCTATATTTCACAGCCAAAAAAAAAAAGCAGAATTTCTCTTCATTAGTTTTCCTTTCTTCTCTCCTCCCCCTCTCCCTTCCATCTCCCCCAACTCTGCCCCCTGAAGGACCTTGGTCTCAGACTACTACCTTCCTCCACCCTCCTGAATAATCTTCTGAGTGGAATCACCTCCTCCTTCTTAATTGTTTCTGGAAATAGGAGTGTCCCTCAGTTCATAATAGTGCTTCTGCTGAAGTGCCAATAATTCTCAGGATCAGGGGGCCATTGTGGCCATAAGGCCAGGAAACGTGGAGGTGGGGTGGGGATTCCATGACTGCTCTCTTGGTGAAAGGCTGACCCCCGAGAGCCAAGAGAAACTGCCAGAGCACTCTTGGTGTAAGGGATTTCTGAGGAGCAGGCAGCGTATTCAAAGAAAAATTCTTTCTCTTTTTTTTTTCTCTCCAGCTTTAGCCTTTACAAATATTAACCTTGTGTCATTTTTCTCAGAGCTTCTAATTACGAAGATTGAAGGGAATAAATTCAGTGAGCCAGAGGAAGGTGAATATAGACCACTGTTCTCAAGAACCTGACCTTTAAAGGGGGCCTGGGTGGCTCAGTTGGTTGAGCCTCTGACTCTCGATTTTGGCTCAGGTCATGATCTCAGCGGCATGGGATTGAGCCCCATGTTGGGGTCTGTGCTGACACTGCCAAGCCTGCTTGAGATTCCCCCTCTACCTCTGTCCTGCCCCTCCCCCGCTGGCATGAACTCCCCCCCAAAATAAATAAACATTTACAAAAAAACTGAAACTGACCTTTTAAAGAAAAGAAGTATGCTTACACAAATAAAATTGGATACCAAATTGGATATACAAAATGATCTCATTTTCTCATATATATATCTGATATATCATATATATATATCAGATCAGATTATATATCCCACTGAATGATGGGATTAAAGGAATATTTTTTGTTCCTGAACTGTAGCTTCTGATTCTTTTATGATGAATATGTATTACTTTTGTATCCAAAAAGCAATAAACCCATTACTTCAAAAACAAAACAAATGCTAAATATTGATCTTTGAATAAAACCCTGAGGGCATTCTTTTTTTAATATTCATTATCCCCAAACTGTTTTCATATGATACTGGGGATCTTAAGAGAGTTATACAATTGACTGATTTCTTTCTTTGCTTATTGATTTGTGTGTACATGCATGGACAAATGCTCACATTTGTCGTATTTTTCTCCTTTAGTCCAACCCCCACCTATCACTAAATTTAGGCCAATTTGTATCATTTCCCTGGCCTTCTCAGCCTTTGTGACATTTCCAATTCCATCTGCAGATTTAATTAACGTGCTGCTGATTCATTCTTCCACATCACCGATAGCAAGGGACATAAGACTGGACCCAGGTACCGACTGCTACACAGTCCTCCACACCTCCTGCAACCGGACACATCCTCTGCTTTACCCAGTTTTTGAGCCAAGCTGATTGAAACTGATTTTGCAAGTAAAATTCACTCAGACGTTGCATCGAATGATTTATGAAGTCCACGCAGCCGTGTGGTGTCCCATTAATCACAGACACTACAATAATCTATTTGTGTGCAGCAGTCCTCATAAATCGGAATAAAATAAATTCCACAAGCGCATCTCCGGCTTTTGCGACAGGGCACATGGTATTATTCAGGGCACCATCCACATAATGCAATGTTAGCAGACTTGCAGATTCCTGAGCTTGGTCAAGCAAGTAAAAATATGCATTCTGTTACCGATGCATGCCACAGCTCAAGAAATTATGGCTTGTTCATAAACCGAAGGAGGGAATTTCTTTAGGGCTCAGCTCTCTTGGATTTTTTATGAAAACCGACGTAAACAAACAGAGCAGATGAGGCACAACAATAAAAGAGGTGAGATGATTTTGTCAATAGCTCAGAATTATACCTTCAAATAAATGTTGAGCGCTTCTGTGTCGTCACCATTTGGAGACACTTGTTTCAATGACGTTATAAAACAATTCTGTAAATTCTCTTTTGAGACTGATGTGTGTTTCACATAAGAAAAGAATGTCTTTAATAATGGCAAGCTTACTTCATTTGTGAGCTTCAAAACAAGCTTCATCTTATTTTGAATACTGTCCAAAATTGTTGCAAACCATGTCCATGTCCAAGATTGCAAATGTTCCAGCTAGGTATTAGCATTTTTTTAAAAAGTGTAAATAGATTTATTTTTTCCTAATTATAAAGAGAACATTGTCAAGTTAAAACTTAACAATATGTGAACACATTGCATGAAATAATGGTATAAAAATAAAATTAAAAAGATTTACATGAAGTCCTAACACAAAGAATAATCACTCTATGGCTAAAATGAATAAATCAGGAGACTATAGATGCTGGTGAGGATGTGGAGAGACAGGCACCTCCTATACTGTTGGTGGGAATGCAAACTGGTGCAGCCACTCTGGAAAACAGAGTGGAGGCTCCTCAAAAAATTAACAATAAAACTCCCCTATGACCCATCAATAGCACAGCTAGGCATTTACCCAAGGGATACAGGAGGGCTGATGCATAGGGACACATGTACTTCAATGTTTATAACAGCATTTTCAACAATAGCCAAAGTATGGAAAGAGCCTATAAATGTCCATTGATTGATGAATGGAAAAAGAAGATGTGGTTTATATATACAAAGGAATACTACTTGGCAATGAGAAAGAATGAAATCTTGCCATTTGCAGCAAAGTGTTTGGAACTGGAAGGTATTATGCTAAGTGAAATAAGTCAGAGAAAGACAGATACCACATGTTTTCACTCATACGTGGATCTTGAGAAATTTAACAGAAGACCATGGGGGAAGGGGAAGGGGAAAATGTTACAAACAGAGAGGGAGAGAGGCAAACCATAAAAGATTCTTAAATACAGAAGACAAACTGAGGGTTGATGGGGGGTAGGGGAGAGGGGAAAGTGGGTGATAGGCATTGAGGAGGGCACTTGTAGGGATGAGCACTGGGTGTTGTATAGAAGCCAATTTGACAACAAATTATATTAAATAAATAAATACAATTTTAAAAAATAATCACTCTTAATATATTAGTGAGTAGCTTTTCCAGATATTTACCAATATTTGTATATTTGTAGGTAGAGAGACTTAAAGATAAATAAAATAGGATGAGATTGCACCATAGTTTTTATGCTATTGTATTATCATACTAATTATAATTGTAATATTATTATATTACCTGCCTTTGAAAAATCAATGGTATAGAAAGACAAAAATAAAAAATAAAAAATAAACACCATATTGTTGACATCTCTCTAACACACACCATCATTTCAATAACTGTAACTTTCCATTACATAGACTCATTTAATTTAGCACTCTGTTAATGGACATTTAGTTTATTTCCAATTTTCTGAACTATGAACAGGACTATAATGGACATCCTGATTGCTAGGTATTTTGTACATTTGACCGTATTCTCCTCTTCTTAGGAAAATAGTTCTTAGAATAAGAAATGTTCCTAGAATAAGAATTATTTTCTTAGAGTAAATTCTTAAACTTCTGATCTCTGGATTGGGGCTATGTCTGGCTAATATTTTAACGTGCATTGCTAAGCTGCCTTTCAGAAAAATTATACAAAGTGATACTATTATCAGGAATTCATGAGTATATTCCTGCCCCCCCATCCCTGCTAATCCTGGACATTGCCAATCATTCAAAATGTTTGTCAACCTGGTAGGTAAAAAGCGTTTTTTCATTATTTTAATATGCATGTTTTTGACTAGATTTGGTTCAACATATTATCATATGTTTATTGGTCATTTATATTTCTTCTTTTGGGAGCTACCTTTCTCTATATGTTTTCATTTGGAGGAAGCAATGTCCATCAATTTTATTGATTTATAGAATTGTGGTTATACCATGGCAATGCTGTTTTTAAACAAAACCAAGGTATGACCTAACAAGCCTAATTGCCTTGTAAATTTGTAATTGGATCAGAGGTTGATTCCAAAAATATTTTGAAAAATGGCAACACTTAGAAAATGGGTTTATTTTCCCAAGGTGATAATGTTAATGCTTTGAAAAACAATACTCATCTGTGTATGTGATTCTCATGTTTGTTTAAATAAAGCATTGTAGTACTCAGGCTTGATTGAGAGCTTGTACTCTGCAATCAGAGTGCCTATCTTCGATTCCTGATTCTTTCAGTTAGGGCTTGGGTGACATGTTGTTCAACTGTGCTGTGCCTTCGCTTCCTATAAATGAAGATATTAATAGTGCTCACTGGGGCGCCTGGGGGGCTCAGTCAGTTAAGCATCTGACTCTTGGTTTTGGCTCAGGTCATGATCTCACAGTTTGTGATTTCGAGCCCTGCATCCAGCTCTGTGCTGACAGCACGGAGCCTGCTTGGGATTCTGTCTCCCTCTCTCTCTGCCCCTTCCCTGCTTGCTCTCTATCGCTCTTTCTCAAAAATAAACAAATAAGCATTTTTTTAAACCATTAAAAAAACAATAGTCCTCATTGCATAGAGTTGCTGGGCATTCAATGACAGGGTGATTATAATGTATCTAGAATAGAACTCAGAACATTTTAAGTACTCGATGAATGTTAACTATTCTGAATACAGTATTATATGGTTTCATGAGCTGATTAAACCTAAACCACCAGACTTCCTGTGAGGCAATTTTTAAATGTGTATTTAGTTACTCTTTATACAGGTTAGCTGCCCTGATGATATGCTTAGACTCCTCCCATTTCATTTCATTTGAAGATCTACAAAATAAAATTAGAGAGAGCTCTAGAGTGAGAAACAAATCAGGAAACAAAGGAACTGTCTCCTTAGTCCTTTGGTGGCTTTTAGAATATAACAACAGGAGGATGAAGAAAGATGTTGGAATCCGTGCACTGGTCTGGCAATGATGTACAGTTTGTGTGTCACTCAAGTAGGATTTAGATATTTGAGGAGGGGGTGAGTTGGATGCTGAGGGGGTGGGAAAGACCTGGAAGCTGGGTTGGTCTGTAAGCTTGGGTAAACTTAATTCAATAGGTAAATGGTTACTGCCTTAATCTGTGAGGAAGCACCAAACAGCCTAGCCAAGATATCCAATCCTGGAGTAAGATAAGCAGACCACACTCAATACACAATGAGTTGGTACTTGATAGAGGATACTACAATGTCGTAGTGAGGCATAAAGTCACCAAAGACCTGGATCTGAATCCAGACTCAGGCCCATGACCTATGCCCTGGGGACGTTTATATAATTTCTCTGAGCCTCACTTTCTCTTCTGTAACAATATGTCTGACCATATTATACGATGAGAGTGCTATGAAGATTCAAAGAGTTAATATATGCAAAACATTCAGTATATACGTAGTTTCATGTGCTCAGCCAATGGTTAGTAGGAAGCAGAGGAGACATGAAAACCATTTAAGAACTAAATTGCACGGTCACTGGTTAATTAGAACAAATGCCTAACCAGTGCAGCCAATTAGAAGGAATCCCAATGAATACAAAAGTTGGCTCAACCGATAAGAAGGTATGCAGCCCCACACATCCTACTGGCGTGTACTGTTTCTGAGAGATAAGAAAGGGATTTTCATAGTGAATAAATGTTTCAGAGTGTGGGGCTTGGAGAAAGGAGTAAATATTCAACAGAACTCCACATAGCATGCCACATAAACAGTCTGGAGTTAGATGGAGAGAAAACATAGTAATGTGGGGCGGTCTGTTTTCTAGAGACTCTACTCTGGGACTGGGTGAAGTGCCTCAGGGTGCCATGGTAATAGCTGATGTGCAGAAAGACAGGTGGTGCCCATCAGAACCCAAGCAGCAATTGTCCAGACAACAGAGCGCTCTCCCAGATGTCATCATTACTCATCAATAGAGGCTAGGATGCAGACAACCAGGTGTGTAGCCAAAATGACTGAGATTCCAGCTGTAGAATGAATCAGAAAGAAGCGAGAGAAACTAATAACAAATTGATTGATGCTGAATTGTGCCCATTGAAGGCAAATGATCCTTTTGTACCATCCGCTCAGTAGTGGACTTGGGGTCAAAACTAATCCAGAGGTAGAGAAACAACTAACTTGCTCATACCGAGGAGGGTAGAGGAGGGTTCCATATTAGACCCACCACGTATGAAGCTGCTAAGAGTCAGCAAATAGAAGGCAGTTCACACCACAGGACCTCACTTTCCTCATCTATAAAATGCAGGAGTTGAACCTGAAGATCTCTGAAGCCTCTTCCAATACTTAAAAAAGGTTTCTTCGTAAGAAATCTCTGGGCACAAAGCAGACACCCCTGGGTAGAGTACTAAAGGGACCTCCAGTCCCAGTGCATTGTATTTTCCTCACAAAATGCTGATGCCTTATAGATACTAAATAATACTCTTTATACTTAAGTTGTTCATCTGAGAAAACACAGTTATAATGAAAAGCTAAAAGCTTTTTTTCAGGTTCTAACCAGGTGGCAAAGAACCAAATGGAAAGCAAAAAGGTAAGTTTAACCTGTTAAACTCAGAAACTCCTAATCTATTTTGGATTTGCAAAAGCTACTGTGGCATGTTTGCTTTATATGGTGGCTTCTTGTCTCATAGTCGTGCCATTTGTCAGTCTCCCAACTAGCATTTCTGCTTCCACTCATTGACCCTCTGTTACTCTGCTGCCACAATTTCAACTTTTTATTAAATATAGCATGCCATTACTCGTAAGCAACATCATTTTGTACACCACCAAGAAAGAAAATAGGACAAGTACAAATTGAGTTACGCCAGGCCATCAATTGTAGGATGCATCCCATACTCAGAGTCATTAAAATATTTTAAAAATGTGTCTCGGGGCGCCTGGGTGGCTCAGTCGGTTAAGCCTCTGACTTCGGCTCAGGTCATGATCTTATGTTTGTGGGTCCGAGCCCTGCGTCAGGCTCCATGCTGACAGCTCAGAGCCTGGAACTTGCTTCTGATTCTGTGTCTCCCTCTCTCTGCCCCTCCTTGCTCATGCTCTGTCTCTCTCTGTCTCAAAAATAAATAAAACATTAAAAAAAATTTTTTAATGTGTCTCAAAGTCAATACAATATTTTGTCTTTATATGAATCTGATGAGGTTACTTGCCTCTAAAAGCTCCAAACATTCCCCTAGGGGATGAAGTCTAAACTCTTTGCTACGGATTTGGGGTCTTTATCATCCAGCCTAACCTTAACCGGCTTTGTCTCCTAACATGTGCCGCCAGGCATCCAGTCACCTAAACTTCATCTATTTTTCTCACTGCAAAAGCACACATTCTCTTCCTTCTTTAAACAACATTTATTAAATGCCTACTATATACCAAGCTCTGTTTTTTTTTTTTTTTGAGAGCCAGAGACAGAGGGCGCAAGTGAGAGAGGGGCAGAGAGGGGGAGAGAGAGAGAGAGAGAGAGAGAGAGAGAGAGAGAGAGAATCCCATGCAGGCTCCACACCATAAGCATGGAGCCCAAAGTAGAGCACAGCTCACTGGAGGCAGGACTCAAGCTCACCCAAAGCAGGGCTCGAACTCACAAACTATGAGATCATGACCTGAGCCACAGTTGGATGCTTAACCGACTGAGCCACCCAGGCGCCCCTATACTAATTCCTATTGTAGGCATGCCACTGTTTTCTTTCTTTCTTTCTTTTTTCTTTTTTTAACATTTATTCATTTTTGAGAGACAGAGTATGAGTGCAGGGCGTGCAGAGAGAGAGGGGGAGACACAGAATCTGAAGCAGGCTCCAGGATCTGAGCTGTCAGCACAGAGCCAGATGCAGGGCTTGAGCTCCTGAACCATGAGATCATGACCTGAGCCAAAGTCGGATGCTCAACTGACTGAGCCATCCAGGGGCCTCGTTGCCACTGTTTTCTTTGGTTTGAATCTCTTCCCCTCCTGCCTTGACTCTGAAACCTGGTGTCTATTTTTCCTTTGAGATTCAACCCACTGTCTTCTCATTCATGAAAAAGTTTTGTAAAACTTTATCAAAATTTCTCATGTAGACTTTATTTTCTAAACTTACACTATGTTGAAACTATTGGCATGCCAGTTGCCCATACCAGGGCCCCTCAAGCACAAGGAAAGACATTTATTTTTGTAATCAGAGTAGTGATTCCAGCTTCCTTGCTTCAAAGGCCCTATCCTACATTATAGGGAGGCATGCACGCTAAGTCGTGAGACAGATGTGAGAAGTACAGACTTTGGGGGGATGTGTAGACCATAAGGAGTATAATTTTTGCGAGCTCTTGGGTTTGATCCTCACACAGGCCAGAAGTAATACTATGTTCTAGAACCATAGACGAGACTGCATTTCAAAAGCTTTGAAAGCAGCAAAGATTTTGTGAATATCTGAACCTATTACATGTTTTTAAAAAATCCCATTATTAAAAATGCTAGGAGACTTATTAAGTACCTATGATATGCACAGAATCCTATAGATGCTAATTTCCTGGTGACTGATGCGAAAAATAAACTCATTAAATAACCTTTCAAAGTCACACAGACAGTAATAAACACAGTCAGAATTTCATCCCAGGTCAGTTCGGTTCCCAAGATCGTGTTCTTTCTATTGGAACACTGTATGACACAATACCTCATCATTGAGGATGTTCCTGATTTAGTCAATAAATTGTCAAGGAAAAAATTGAACGGTCTTCTTCTTTAAACACCTGTGATTGGCATTGCTGGTTAGGTCTTCTCTGTGGCAAATCTAAACAAGAAATATGACGTGGTCTTTGGCAGTCATCAGCTGATGATGGAGACACACTTTGAATCTCTTTCCTATTCATGCTCTATGACCTCAATCTTCCAGTTTTCTTGCTAATCTTAGGTCAGTAGTCATTCACAAAGTCACAGCCTGATGGCAACTAGCATTCGGTCAATGAACTTAATTTGCTGCGTGAACTTTTGTTTGAGCTTGAAAAAGTTTTTGAAGAGCAATAAATGTAGCCAATAAGATGACCCAGATACATCAAGCAATCAGCAGATTAATGAAAAGAAAGTGAATATGATGACCTTAGAATCCAATATCAAAATATTAGAATATTCTTCGAGTTCAAATGATAAATAGAAGGAAGTGCTGACAACAATAAACATATGGATGTTGATGCTATGAGGAGAATATTCATGGGGGAAGGCTTCAAAGGGCAGCATACTTGGGCAATATTGCAAAGGCTTGGAGAGGAAGTAATATATTCTGACAGATGTGGAAAAAAGGAGAAAAATGAGGGTTGAAGAGCTTTATTGTCTTTCGAGTGCAGTGGACCTAGTTAAGCCACAATAAAGTCAAGGACAGGGACAGTATGAGAGTGTGAAAGCTCAGGAAATAAAACGCTTTGGGTAGCAGACTGGAGATGGCCACCCTCTCATTTGAATAAGTGGAAAGTTTAAATACTACTCACTTTAATTGTCACTAATAAGTGCTAACAAAATGCTAAGATCTTCTTAGAACATTACAAAAATTAAAGAAATGGCATTTGCCAAAATTGGTAACATAATCATTTGACATCATTCCGTAGTTAAACAAATGCACACAGATTATAAGTGCATGTCAAAATGGCATTTAATGTCTGAGAACATACAATAATAGCTAGGACCTGAATAAACAATTAATGTTATTTCTGTTTAGGCTAAAACAAGATGTTCGGATAAACTAACTGCTATAATGAACAAGCCCCAACTCTCAGTGAATTATCATAGTAAAGATTCATTTCTCACTATCCGTAACCATTTATGAAGATTTCAGTGAGGCATATATGCCTGTGAATATGTCTCTACATGGGAGGTCAGCTTTCGACAGTCATCGAGAGAGCCAGGTTCTATCAAGTTAGTGGTTCCAAATCTCATGCCTCGGGTCCTCTGTAGTATGCTCTGCAGCTAGCTAGCAGAATAAAAAAAAATATGCAGGATTTTGAAGAGGTTTTAGAGGCCAGCCTAGAAAAGATCCCCGCCCCCCCAGTTCCAGCCACATTCCACGGTCCGTCTAACTGCAAGGAAATGGTAAGTATGGTGTAGTTGTATGTCCAGAATGAAAAGAGGGAATATAGAAATTGGCAAGCACTACAATTTTCCCCAGGAGGTAGGTAACAAATTCTCATTTCAGTGACAAAACATCTGTATGATGTGAATATAAAAATACTAGTATTCTGATGAACATTATCATAGCAGAATTTACCATTCAAATAAATGATGTCTCCCTGTCAGCAATTACTTGGAAAAGCTGAACGCTGGTTCCATGGAAACCACCAATGCCCACCATTTTGTTTATTGAGGTATAATGGACATATAACATTTATTAGTTTCAGATGTATAACATAATGATTCGATATTTGTGTATACTGTGAAATGATCACCATTTTCTAAACTCTTTTTTAAAACATATTTTCTCTGGAACATGTGTCAGTTCTTTTAAAAAATCCCAATAATTATCCATCCTTTAAGGGTGAATTTGATAAAGATTATAAAAACCATGCTAGAGCCAAGTCTGGTGAATGAAGAAGGTAATTTACTTGAGTTATAGTATGTTGAGTCATATATGACCATTCAACAATGAAGCTTATTTTCCCATGGGCCTACACAAAGCAAGTCCAAAATAAACATTATAAGAATGAGTTGAGCACTTCCACTAAGTATTTGAGGGAGTGGGCGGATAAAAGTTCCTGGAAGGCAATCTGAAATGTAAAAATACATACTTTTTGACCCACAATGAACAATTTCTGTAGTAAATTCAGAATTTACTACAGGAAGTCATGGACAAATGTTTGAAGATTTGGCTCAATGGGAATATACAGCTTTGCTTCCAACAGTAAAATTGTAAAGCAAAAAAAAAAAAAACCCTAAAGATATTAATATGGCATTACTATGTAATATGGTATACCCATGCTATGTAATAATTCAGTAGTAATAAAAAGGATGCAGTTTTTACCCTAAAGATCAGTGTATGATATAAGTGAAAAAGTATTTGTAAACTAGGAAGCATATCCCATTTTACTTTTTAGATTTTAAAGGGGAACACAGGCCTTCAAGGATGTATAAGAAATGTTATTAATGGTTAATATTTCAATGATGGACTTATGGATGATGTTTCATTTCATTTTTTTTAACTTACTTCTATTTGTCATTCCCCCAACCTCCACGAGCATGTAATTGTAAAGAATATATATTAGGAAGTGTAGTGTATAACATGGATTCTCGAGCCATACTGCTATGTTCGAATCCCAATTTTTCCTTTTTAAAAAACTTTTAATGTTTATTTTATTTTTGAGAGAGAGAGACAAAGAGTGAGCTGGGGAGGGTCAGAGAGAGAGGGAGACACAGAATCTGAAGCAGGCTCCAGGCTCTGAGCTGTCAGCACAGAGCCCCACGCGGGGCTCAAACCAACAAACCAAGAGATAACCTAAGCCCAAGTTGGACACCTAAATGACTGAGCCACCCAGGCGGCCCCCAATTTTTCCTTTTAAATATGTGACATTAAGGGGCACCTGGGTGGCTCAGTCGGTTAAGCCTCCGACTTCAGCTCAGGTCAGATCTCACGTTCGTGTGTTCGAGCCCCGTGTCAGGCAGCTAGCTCAGAGCCTGGAGCCTGCTTCTGGTTCTGTGTCTCCCTCTTTCTCTGGCCCTCCCCCTCTCATGCTCTGTCTCTCTCTGTATCAAGAATAAATAAAACATTTAAAAAAAATTAAAAAAATAAATAAATATGTGACATTAAGCATATTATTTAACTTTTTGGTGTCTCTGGTTCCTCAGCTGTACAATGCAGGTGCTTCTATTTCATCAGGCTATAGTGAAGATTAGTTGTGGTAATATATTCAGGTAATTCAGTAAATATACACATGGTAAACACTTCATAAATATTTCTTATTCAGTAATTAGGAGAACAATGAAGCTATTTCCATTCTGAGAAAAGTGCTAATCACTATTTTAAGTTTTCATATTCAAGTTAACAAAGAAGGTAAGATCTTGTCATAAATGTTCATTTTTGGTTGGGTCCACAAAACACAATAAAACTGAAAAGAAAAGCAAATTACCATTCTCAACTCACTGCCTGAGGCAGTTAAATACATGGGCTCTTAAGGTAGAATATGAATGGGTTCCAAACTCAATATCCATCCGCAGAGCTCTGAGACCTTGCAAGTCACAGAGGCTCCTGTGCCTCAGATTCCTTAACTATAAAGTGAAGACAACATAAGGCACGGGCCTTACAGGGCTACGCTGTACATTAATTAAAATAACCCTTGTGAAGAGCATATTAGCAATCACTCTATAAAGGTTAGCTATTACTATTATTATCATCACTATTAATGATATACCCTTTGAAATATTATTAATGAACTAACCTTTCAAATAAGTCTTAGACTGGAATAGGTCCAAGAAAGTATCACAAAGGCTACAACCCCAAGGCTAGACAGAATGCCAAAGTGGGACCAACAGAAACACCATAAGAAGGGGGAGCAAGTATCTGGTCAGGCAGATGTTACCCAGCATTAGGTGCTGAGATATCCCATAGCAGGTTGGTTACAGCTCTGGCACAAAACTCCAGGAGACACTCCATTGGAAGGACTCTAAAAGTAACAATATAAAAGGAGAACACCGATTTTATCCACATGATACCCTGTGTGGTTCGTATGCAAATTTGTCTCCATTTTACAAAGAAGAAACAGATTCAGAAAGGATAACTACCTTGTTCAAAGTATGTAAATAGCATGAGGGGGAGGGGGAAAGAGGGAGAGAGAATGTGAAGATATTAGGGCAAACCTTAAGAAGAACCCGTGTTGTGCCTGTGCCTTTCTATTCTTCTAAGTTCCGGAACAGTGCCATACATGGGCAGAGAGGATAAGACAGGAACTCCTTTAGTAAAATTAGGTACTGGGGGGTGATAACATAGCCCAAGTACCAGATTCAGAGCCCAAGATCAGATGGCGGAGCCCCCAAACTAGGGGTTTCCCTTGCCCAAGCCAATGGCCCAAGACTAAGATGATCCCAGCTCAGGGGGACCAGAGCGATGGGGGTAAAGAGGTGAATGGAGCAGGCTTCTTGTCCTTGTTTCTTCATAGATCTTTCTACTGTGTATGCAATATCTTTAAAAAAACAATGAGACTATCTCTGGTGCAATTCATTTCTAAGTGTGTTTTTCATATTCAGAAGGCAACTTCTATATTTTTCTTTTTGTTTCCGGAAAATGCGAACATCCTGGAGTGTGGCTAGAGAGGCTTAACTAGACACTGAACCACGGAGGAGGGCTCTAGTACTAGTAGTCTATTACCGTCTCATTTCCACTTTCTGCTTGGTCCCCAAATGGGCATTTGATTTTTAGTCATCTTCAACAGTTGAGCAAACCCCTCCCATTCAACCCCCCAATGGCCAATAGAGGGCAGACTGCCTCTTCTTCCAGACCTTCATCAGAAGACCATTCTAATTCCCTTTCCTTTTAGATCTGTGAGATTTTGTTTGAAGTCTCCTGCCCGCTTCCAATTTGGAAGACTCCCTCCTGCCCAACCATCCTTCCAGGGGCTTATTTTAGAGGCATTTACTAAAACAAAGAGAGAAAGCCTAGAGACAACAATGTCCAAATACCTTTTTGCCTATAATTCTCCCCTCTGCCTCTTTTTCAACTCACTCATGCATGCATACATTCTTAGAAGTCGTGCTCCCTCCAATGAGCTGACAATTTAATGGGATCTAGACCAATTTAGAGAAAGTTTTATAATATAATATGATAAATTCTACAAGCAGAAGTATTTACAAAATGCTGTATATCAGGAAATAAGCTCAAGACACTTCCCAGAGGAGGGAGGAGGCATTAAACCATATTCCATGTGTGACTCTAACTCTTATGCCTTTCAGGGTCTTTGTAATCCCTCCCTGTTGACCTTTCTTCCTTGACCCCCAATTGTCACCATGTTGGGCCCACCTATCCTTTCTTCTGTATGTTTAGTCTGTTCTCTAAAAACGAGGGAATCCTTTTGTGTTTGAGCCTCAATCTCAGCCTTGGCTTCTGGCCACCTGAGTCTCTCCTGGATCCCAGGGAAGACACAGCTATTTCATAACTGAGCTCCTAGTTCACACACAGATAAGCTGCCAGGCCCTTGCTTGTTTCTTATTTACAACTAGTTACAGGCTTCATGTAACTCTTCCTGTTTTCTCCTTTGCTTCTCTATGAAGTCTATTGCACAAGACCATCTGTAACTTGAATTTTCTAAGCTGATACATCCATCTGAGTCTTAAGAATCTCTCCAGTCCTTTTTAAGGCTAACCTGAATTCCCTTTATCACCTTGTGTTTATCTACCTTCCTCTGGAATCCCAGGAACGACGGATGGTGACCTCCATATTGTCCCTTGCCTGTGTTCAAGCTCTAGCTTTCCCTAACCTCTAATATATTGCCTTACAAAAAATTTAAAAGACTCATACAAAAGCAAGTCCTTGATAACGATTATTCTTGTTTCAAATGACAGTGGCTTCCCCACTCCTGCATTTTTTCCCCATCACCTGACCTTGGCTTTTCCTGTTGAGTCCTACAATGTTATCTGCTACATTTTAATAATGTCTTTATACTTGCATTTGAACAGAAGTATAGATAACCTCCCCACAAGAGTGGCAAGGGCCTTTTAACACAGCGCAATGATGACAGTTTGTTGGCAAATCCCACAGTGAAAAGCTGGTGTCTTGTTGGGGTACAAGAAACAATCATGTTTAACAGTGTTGTGCGTTTTATCTTTCTTGAATTATGCTAATAGAAAGTCGAGCATATTTTAAATGGTTTCACCACTTAATATGTATAATTATAGAACCTCAGTGTATGAGGTCTTTCAGAGAGCATCTAACCTGACCTCCTACAAAATTCCAATTGTCTCTATACCATCTCTGGTGTCATCGCACACAGCTCTTTAAACTCTCTGAGAAAATGAGATGCTCATCCCCCCTCTTTACTGTTGAACATCTTCTCTATCACCCACAGATAATCAGTAATAGTTAATGAGTCTCTTCCCTTCCCCAAGACAAAGACATATGATTGGAGAAACATTTAGTTTCTAGATGCCCTGACTGGAGAATATTCCACTGGCAACTCTGGCTTTTCGGTTCAGAATTCTAGTGGTTAAATCCAAAATATTTATGATAAGTATAAATTTGTCCTGCAAACAGAGGATTTCAAAGGCATCTTTGTTTCCTTTCTCTTTATGCTGCTGTGTTGTTAACTTTTGGTTCATTAGTCACGACTTTCCCTACCACCTTTCTGCAGCCAGACTATTTTGGATCAGGTCTGCTGGCCATTCCCACCTCACACACCAGCCACAGGATCTGATTCCCACCCCCCACCCACGACCCAACTCACTCTTTTTTAATTCACTAATTCTATTGACCTTGGTACATATCCTGTAAATGGTGGGTCATGACAGAGTCTGTCATTTTCGAGAACGCTTTTTGACAGCCCCGTTAGAGAAACAGGCTCCACACAACGTATTTTGCATCACTTCGGTTGCTGCTTTACCTGGTTTATCACAAAGAATTATTTACCACACATCTTCTTTATTAATACATTTGCAGTACATAAATGAAAACGAACCACTTCCGTCCACGAGCTTGGGAAAGAAAAGGGCAATGTCAGATGACATTAATGATGCATGAGATACACGGGTCCAATCATGTCAAGACTTGTAGTAATCCAGTATTTGGCCTTACTCAAGGGAGAGAAATTCAGCTCTGCTACTTTCCATTCATCCCCTCCCATAACACAGCACCTGGGCACAGACAGCAGGGCGACCAACCAAACACACAGGACGTGGACAGTTAAAATTCAACCCAAGCTACAGCAGCCCTCAGCCCTGCCCCCCCCTCGCCCCCCCCCCGGCGTAATATTTACCTAGACCGTTTAAAGCAATTAATTCACCAGCAGCTTCGCTGGAGGCGTCTCGGGCTTCCCGAGACTCCATTACATAATATCTTTTATAAAGTCTAACCCCAGCTCGAGTGGAAGATGGATTCTCATCTAGTTGGCGGGGGTTTCCGTGCATTTGCTTCCCTCTCGATCCGGCGGGCGCCCCAGCCAAGGCTGCGGCAACCCCCTCGGCCCCGAGCTTCCGCGGTCCCCGCCGCTCTCCGAACTCACAACTGGCCCTGGTGGGGCAGCCGGCTCGCGCTCGGGGCGCGCAGGCCAGCCCCGGTGGCCGCGGTGCCGACGGGCGCTCGGGACG
>NC_043703.1:136614155-136820842 GCF_006229205.1 Suricata suricatta | reverse complement strand
GAGGAGGAGGCGGCGGCGCAGGAGGATGTACTTGGTGGCGGGGGGCAGGGGGCTGGCCGGCTGCGGGCACCTCCTGGTCTCGCTGCTGGGGCTGCTGCTGGCGCGCTCCGGCACCCGGGCGCTGGTCTGCCTGCCCTGCGACGAGTCCAAGTG
The DNA here is from genome assembly GCF_006229205.1 of Suricata suricatta. NCBI lineage: Eukaryota > Metazoa > Chordata > Mammalia > Carnivora > Herpestidae > Suricata > Suricata suricatta. The sequence goes on along the minus strand of NC_043703.1, from coordinate 136,820,689 downwards.
CGAAGAGCCCAGGAGCTGCCCCGGGAGCATCGTGCAGGGCGTCTGCGGCTGCTGCTACATGTGCGCCCGCCAGAGGAACGAGAGCTGCGGCGGCGCCTACGGGCTCCACGGAGCCTGCGACCGGGGGCTGCGCTGTGTCATCCGCCCCCCGCTCAATGGCGACTCCATCACCGAGTACGAAGTGGGCGTCTGCGAAGGTACGGCCGCCCGCCGCGGGCCCCCTCCCACCTGGCCGCGCGGAACAAAGTTTGCCCGAGACTTTCCCGAGGAGAGTGGGCTCCGCGGGAGGAGGGGGCCGGCTCCCCTGGGAGAGGGCCCCCGCGTCCCCCGGTTCCCGCTCGGCGCTCTCCCAGACGCTGGGCCGGCCGCGGGCGAGGGTGGATTTCGTGGGTGGGAGCGAGCGAGTAGGGGTGGCTGCGCAGAGACCCGCACACGTGTGGCTGTTCCGGCTGCGGCTGCAGGGAGGGGGGGCGGGCCCCGCACCCCGAGGTGGGGGCGCGGCGGGCAGGGGGGCACTGCGGAGGCAGTCGCGAGCCCCTCGGGGAGGCCGGCCCCTGCCGCCCTCCCCGCACTAGCGCAATGTGCTGTCGAGTGCTGCACACCGTTCTCGAAAGTCCCTTTTCTGTTGGCCGGGAGACGTGTCTTCAGCTCACACTCCCTGTGTGACTCTTTTATTATTTTTTCCTTGCGCTCTTCCTTCATCTCCTTCCTCCTCCTTTGCATGTAAATCAGTTTCAGCTCCGGAATATGTCAGCCCAGGGGAAGTTACACACGGCGGTTACTCATTTATTTGCCTATTGAAAACAGTCAAAGGCTTTCTCTTCTGAATGGGGGCGGTGGGTCGGGGGCGGGGGTGTCGCTCCTAAGAGTGAAAAGTTGTTGCTGACTGTTGGTGGCTGCCTTTTATGACCAGATATCCGCGTGCTGCGTTTCGTGTTGCCGGTTCCTTCTTTTTGTTTGACAGCGAGGGTCGTTCTGCTGTTTTCTCCACGAAGCCTTGTGCACCTCGGTGTGGAGACTGACAGAGGGAGAAGGCGGTTAGGGTCGTGAGCCTCCCCTGGGTGGACCTCTGTGGGTGGATGTCGGCCTGAGCCCTGAGCGCCTGCCTTGGCCTCGAGGTGCTTGGTCCGGTTTGGGAACTAGAGAGAGACCGTGAGCTTTTTTTTTTTTTTTTTTTTTTTTTTTTTTTTAATTTGGCTAACGGGCAGTACTGGGTGAGCACCAGTTAAAAGCGGGATCCCTACTGGGGCTAACGTTGGGTCGATGATGCCGTTCGGGGGCATCCTGGTGCAGAGCACAGTGGCCTCACTCCTGGAGGAGCGGCCAGGAGGAGGGACAGGCGCCCTCTGACCTGGTCCCCGCCTTACTAACAGCACCCAGGAGATCAAGGAAAGGTTTCTTTTGAGGCCTCTTTCTGGGTGCATGCGTTTATTTATCGTGCTGAGGTATTGAAAAAGAAGGTGGCAGTCCTAAGGATAAAATGGACCTCTTTAAAGACTTGAATTCTGTGATTTTCCTTAAACACACACATTTATTTATATCTGTGGTTTTTAGAGTTTGGACAGTTCTGGAAAATCAAAGAGGCTTTCCTGGTTTGGAAGCTAGTGGGCAGTAGTGAGTGAAGGGAACTCTTCACCGAGGGAAAGGCCATGGAGCGCTGCACCCTTAGGACATTGGGTTAGAAGAGTTTATTTGCCTGAAATACAAACGCCTCCCAGCTGTGGTTAAACCCCATGTTAAAAATGTGTGTTTATCTCTCACATCAGGAAAAAATGGCCAGGAGATTAGCTTCTGATACAATTTTATGTGTTTAATTTTGGGAATTCTGAATGAGTTGGACTAAAACGATGCATCTTTGACCCTGCCACTTGGAGTGTATAATTTACTTAGGCCAGCCTCCCATAAATCTAAAAAGAACAAGCAACATGAAACAAGGTTAAATGCAGTGGAAACTGCTATGCTCAGAGAAGGACTTTTGGAGGTTTTAACGATTCTAACCCTTGTTTTGTTTCTTCATGATGTATTTCTGGTGAAGGAAATGTGGAGCTCCAGGAACATTCACGGTAATGGAGAGATCTGGAATCAGCCTTTGGGTATCACAGTATAGAATTATTTTGGCAGTTTGTTGTGAGCTTTTCCTTTCTCTGAAATGATGGGATCTCTCTTAGCTTCATTTTTTTCCTGGTTAACACCCCATGCCCTTGGTTATTGGCCTTGAAGATGCTTGAAGTATTTGTTTCCTTCATTGTATCTCAATTAGCATTCTCTACCAACACTTCTTATTTTAGCAGGACTGTTTTCAGCTGCCCATCCTGGGTGCCTGGCATTTATTATTTTATTTTATTCTTAGATTTCTAAAAGCAGTGGTCAAGTTGTCTTCTAAATCCATGAATTCAAAGTAAGAAGAACACGGTTATCTGGCATTATCTAGTAGGCAGATGTACACAGGTATTGTCAGTTGTGTACCTAAAATTGCAAGGATTTTCACTTTACCACAAGATTTATGGGAAACATAGGATAATTACATGTCAGTAATTATCTCGGTGCTGACTTTCTGCCTTTTTTGTTGTTAGTTTGCAAGAAATTTCCCAGTGGTTAGTCTTTCACTCAGTTCCCATTTTTATTTAGAAATTCACACACTGAAGCATGTTTATTATGAGTGACGTGAACAGGAATTGATAGATTTTATTCACGTTGAAGTCTCTTTTGCTGCAATTTTTGCACTAAAATGACCCCTACTGGTTGTATCTGTTAATGAAAACTGTCTTGAAAACTTATTTAATTGGCTACACTGAGAACTCATATTGTGTGTTATAGAAATATTATCATGACTAATCGACCTGCTTTCGAGGACATAAATACCAGTTACATTGTTCCATTTGCCAACTTGTAGTTTTTATTTGTGTTATTCTCCATTATGGCTTTGTGGGGTGAGCGGAGAATACCATGTTTTTTAATTGTGGTTCACGTAGTGAGTTAGATAAACCAGGGGTAAAAATGGGCCCCTGCTGACCTGTGGCTGCCTGTCTTAACGGTTTTAAGGCACAAAACCCATAGTAGGCTCTCAGTAAATGTGCCTGGAGCAAATGGGTGAATGATCTTCTCCACAGAATAGCGAAGAAAGAAAACTTTTCTGAAAGAGTAAGTAATGTGAAGAGTTCTGTCCTGTGAATCATGTGACTTGTACACTTGGTCTTTTCAGCATTGTCTAGGTTATCAGCTAAATCATTACTTTAGGGGCACTCAGTCGATTAAGCGTCCGACTTTGGCTCAGGACATTATCTCATGGCTCCTGAGTTCAAGCCCTGTATTGGGCTCTGTGCTGACAGCTCAAAACCTACAGCCTACTTCGGATTCTGTGTCTCCTTCTCGCTCTGTCCCTTCCTCGTTTGTGCGTGCGCGTTCTCTCTCTCTCTCAAGAATAAACACAAAATTTTAAAAAATCGTTCCTCTAAAAATTTTTTCATTTGGCATAAGTGCATTTTAAACCTTGATCATAGAAGCAAGTACCTCAAGCTTTCTCTGCTCTCGCTCAGTCTCAAAAGTGCTTTCTGGCCCCCAGGAGGGCACGAGTCTCTTTACTGTTACTGTTCATTAGGTGAAGTCTCCCTGTTGCACTTTCTGGCATCCTGAGTGGCCTGTCCTTTGGCTGGGTTGCCCGCCTCCGGGTAAATCATCTAGCAGCCAGAGAAACAAGTTTGGATTCTGAACTTCAGAGGAAGAAGACTGTATGGGAGATCAAAGACGGAGTTTTGAAAAATTACCGAAGTGGGATTTTCTAGGAAGAATGTTGTGATTGTACAGTGGGGATTCTATTTTGAGAGAGGGGCTGAGGACCATTTTCCCTCTTAGGTAGAATAGTACATTAGGCTTCTGTTGTAAGGGGTGGGGGTGAGGTGGGGGCAGCGTGAGCAGCTTCTCTGTGTAATACAAGGGCAGGTGATGGCTTGAGTTTGACAGTGTGTGAGGACCGGCTGATTTGAACCTGATGGACTTCACAGAGTGGCTTTGCCCTACCAACCTTGTTGTAGGAGAGCCAGCTGATCGCTGGTGTTGATAAGCATCAACTTTTTCCCAGTGCATATTTACTCAGTAGCTTCATCTTTATGAATCTTAACCTGTTTTTACCATGGCATCTACCAAACTTTCTCTTTCAAAACACAATCCTTTTGGGGCGCCTGGGTGGCTCAGTCGGTTAAGTGTCCGACTTCGACTCAGGTCATGATCTCACAGTCCATGGGTTTGAGCCCCACATCAGGCTCTGTGCTGACAACTCAGAGCCTGGAGCCTGTCTTCGGATTCTGTGTCTCCTTCTCTCTGACCCTTCCCTGCTCGTGCTGTCTCTCTCTCTCTCAAAAAGAAATAAAACATAACAAATTAAAAAACAAAAACGTGATCCTTTTATTTCGCACAGGTTTTTTTTAACTTTTCCTTCCTGGTTTTCATGGGGTCAGTGAGGAGGAGAACCGTACTGTGGTTATGCTGTGGGTGCTTACAGCACAGAGCAATGTTGTTTTCTGAAACAGTTGGCCTTTAGAAAGTTACAGTTTTTTCCTAAACCCTGGAAGGCAGGGACAGAGATGATGGCTCCTTGGAAGAGTGTGAGTCGGGGCTCTGAGCTCAGGCCACAGGAGTCCAGAAAATGTAACAAATCTCCTCTCCTTGCTCTGTAATGTAGGACTTGAAGTCAGGAGTCCATGGGGTGCCTGGGTGGGTCATTCAGTCAAGCGTTGGACTTCAGCTCAGGTCATAATCTCGTGGTTTGGGAGTTGGAGCCCTGCGTCGGGTTCTGTGCTGACAACTCAGAACCTGGAACCTGCTTCTGGTTCTGTGTCCCTTTTTCTGCTCCTTCCCTGCTCACACTGTCTCTCTCGCTTTCTCTCTCTCAAAAATAAACATAAAAAGAAATTTAAAAAACCAGAATCCATGGGTTTTCATTTTACTAATTAAAAAGAAGACGGGAGAGGCAGAGTTAATACTCCTATATTGGCATTAGGAAACTTGAAACACCCAGCACTCCTTGTTTTTGAAGAGTGTGTTTTGCTTTCCATTTCGAAAGTCTTCAGGTGGAGTGAGCTCTTAGATGCCAGGGAGAGAAAGAAGCCAGCAGAGGGCCCATAAAATTACATTACTGGGGTACAGGAAGAGAAACCAACGCAAGTAAACAAGGAAATAATTAGTTCCTCCCCAAAGTAAATATTGACGAAATATGGAGAGACCATTCACTTCACATATACAAATGACAGTGCTCGGTGACCTTGTCTTTGACTCTCAAGCGGTTATTCAGGAGTCCAGTCACATAAAACACTTGGCAAAGGGCAAATGAATTGAAGAGTACCAGAAAGGCAAAAATAGCAAGTCTGGAGATATTTGCTGCCATTAATTCACGCTTCACAGGGGCCAGGAGAATCCACACACAGTTATGTTGGCAATGCCACTGTGAACAGGTCAATTTAAGAAGAAAACTGCCTGAGGAATCTGGAAGCTACGGGCACTGCATCCGATGAGAGGCCGTAGGCGGTGAGATGGCGCAGGTTTCTGTGTTCTGCGGGGTTTGATTAGATTAAGTGACTTGGATGAAAAAGGGAACAGCTTGGGGGTGCTGGGGACAGGCATTATATGTTGGGGGAAATAAGTAGATGACCCTGAGAAGGCAATAGAGCGGGAAGACCAAAGAATGACTAATGGAAGAAGGGAAAAATATTAAATTCATTCTAGGGCGACTGTGTCATCCTTTGAAGAAGAATCCAAAATGCATTCCAGACATGAATTGTGAAATTCCTAAGAAGATGTGGGCGTGTGTAACATCTTTCAGTCGACAGCACTAACGTGCGAGGCGGCGGTGCCACTTTATTTAGCATGTAAATGCCATCCTCCGGACTGTGATGAGCAGAAGGTAAAATGTGTTGGTGAAGCAGGATCCTGTACCACTGTGTCCTGCAGGTGGCCCGTGCAGTATCAGGATTCTGGACACACCCCAGCACAGCTCAGTTATTTGTGGAGGAAACTGGGCTGGCCAAGCATGCATGGGTGACAAACCCAAAGCCTGCCTCCTCAGAGGCTGGGTTCTCCAAAGCTGAATTTTCAAAGATCTGATTTGTCTTGGCCTAGAAATCCGTCCCTCATTCATCCACCTTCTCATCTGTACAAGGCCTTCTGCTGAGGCAGAGGGTAGCTGGGCCTCAGCAGTGTTCCCTACCCTTGTTACTCCTCTCATCTCAACAGAGGATAGGGTAGCCAGGTCTTAAAAAGTCTACATGATCCCATAAGTTCAAGCCAAGTAGAGGTGATTTCCCAAGTCTGTATCAACGATTAGTTGGTGAGTGAAGTAGGCAGTTAAAATTTGTTCTAGGAATCAAAGGATCTGAGATCACCTTTTCAGGCTCTGTTGGCAAAGCTGAAAAGGAGAATTTGAATTTGAACTAGGTTTAAAAAGTATGAATAGGAGCTCTTTTTTGGGTGTGGGGGGATGGGACAGGATCCTACCCATTTTTCTTAGGGTCTGTGTAACGCCTATCAGTGTTTCCCAACATCTAAGAAAGAGGCTGCATTCTTAATGCTTTACTAGCGGTGGTTCAAGGCAAGTTTCCTTTTCAGAGTGATTTTCTCCTTGTTCTAGCTTGTTGGATGAGGCAGGTGAGCGTGGGCAGTGAGCTGAGAGGTGTCCCTTTATCTAGCACCTTCCAGTCCCGCCCACTCTCTGCTGCCTGTCCTGGCCAGTTGGCCTGGTCAAATTCTGAGAAACCTCTGTGCTTCCGCAAGAACTCCTCGGTCTTGTGGTCAGAGGAGTAGATGAATATACTTAGATTTAAGAATGCTCTTAAGGTAAACACGAGTGAGTGAGTGGGCCCACATGAAAAAAAAATGTTAAAAAAAGATCACTGTTTTCTTGAACATATTTCAGTTCCTTACCTCCCCTCCCCAGCGTCAATTAATTCTTCATGTAAGATGCTTATACTTTGATAAAAGGTGTCATAGTTAGAAACTTGGTTTCTAAGGTCAAATCTGTAGTTCTGTGCATCTCTGTTTTCTCTCTGTGCAGTGGGGTTAATAATAGGGTTGCTATAGGAACTCAGCGAATGATTCCTCTGAAGGACTTGGGGAAAATGACTGGCAGGTGTAAATACGAACAACAAAGCTAATAACCAATATAAGTGAAACAACTTGATATGGGTGTCTTCTGTTCTGCTTAATCCTCATCTACCTGAGTAGTGGATCATCAGTTGCTAAGAAGTTCGGGCTCTTCGAAAGGGAGCAAATTATTGAGTTCAGGTTCCCACTTCCCCGACGCCATCATAAGAGCATTGAGTTAAAAAAAAAAAAAAACAACAAAACCTAATTATTTAAGGGCCTATTAGCTGCCTTTCTGAAGCTAAAGCTGTTAGCCTTTCATCCTAATGCCCATTTGTTTACTTTGTCTAAACATTTTCTACAGAATTTGTGTATTTGGGGTAAAAATAAAGAGGGAGGAATCTGAAATTTTTTTTTTTTTTTTTTTTGGCAATAAGGCATAGGAGTTAGGAAGGTAACCATTTGTCTGTGGGCTGATATTTCACTTGGGGAAGAAGAGGGCACCTGTCCTCACTACATCGGGACTGTGCATTCCCCTAAAATTCTGGGGGAAGAGGTCACCCCTGGCTCCTGGTGTGTCTGCAGTGCTGGTCTCCCTGCAGGATTTGGCCTGACCGGAGCTGAGGAAGCAGCCTGTGTTGATGCAGCCCCCAGCTGCGTCGGGTCCCCGGCCCCACCTGCCACTGCATTGGTATAAAGTAGGCAGAACTGGAGGTCAGACATGTAACCTGTCCTCTCCTACCAGTTTCCGTGTCATCCTCCCACCCACAAGTATTCGCTGCCATGGGTCTGGTCTTTGTGCTACCCTACAGGGATGCCACTTCTCTAAGCCTCAGTTTCCCTGTCTGTAAACAGTGACAGCATGCGTGTTGCAGACTAAACGAGCTAAAACTGTGCTTCTGAAATTCTAATGGACCCAAGAATCACCTGGGCATCTCATTCAGCACAGGGGTTCTGCTTCAGGAGGTCTGGGTGGGGCCTGAAATCCTGGTTTTCTAATAAACTCCCTGGTGACCCAGATGCTGCTGATCCTAGGACCACTTTTAAGTAGCAAAAGCTAGTCTGTAAAGCATGTAGAATAGAGTGCAGCGTCTGAGACCTAATGGATGTTCCTTGCGATTGTAATTTTACAGCCACAATAAACACGATAGGGACCCTGCTTTCCCAGAGGCCATGGTCGAATGGCAGGTAGCTGAGACCCTTCCATCCAAGACAGTTACTTAGAGCTGTGAAGTTCTGAGATCTGGAAGTGCCGAGTGTGTCGGGCTACTAAGGGGGCGCTAACTCTGACCACCAGGAAGGATTGAGTGTGGGGGGGGCAGCCCCAAGCAGGATCTGAGGGTGTGCGCCCCTCCTTCCTGCTTCCCGCTCCTCTGTGCACGATGTCTTAGGAAGAAGAAAATAGGACTTGATGCTGGACAAACCTATGTTCAGATCTCAGCTCTTATTTTTTAACTGTGAACAGCCAGCTTGCTTGGTTGTTTTGACCTTTAGTTTCCTCATCTGTAAAACTGGAATACTCCTCAGTTTCTATGAAGGCTAGATCTTATAGAGAGGATTGGAGAGCTTACATATACATGTATAATTACACCGATAATGTGTGTTGGGGTGTGTGTGTGTGAAAGCTAGTATAATTCCTGGTACCAAATAGATTTTTAAAAGATGATGTTGGGGCGCCTGGGTGGCTCAGTCGGTTAAGCGTCCGGCTTCAGCTTGGATCATGACCTCATGGTTCGTGGGTTTGAGCCCTGTGTCAGGCTCTGTACTGCCAGCTAGCTCAGAGCCGGGAGCCTGCCTCGGATTCTGTGTCTCCCTCTCTCTGACCCTCCCCTGCTCGTGCTGTCTCTCTCTGTCTCTCAAAAAATAAAAAAATTAAAAAAAGATGATGTTAATTCTAGTTTTCATTCTGTTTTCCTTTCTTCTTTGTCAGCTTTTTAATCTAAGTTTAAAAAAAATCCACTTTGTGACACACACCTCCTTTACATTCTCATTCAGAACTGCTGTAATTCCTAGCCCCTTTGCTGTTTCAGCGGAATGTGGACACTTGCTTGATTTTTTTGGTTTGAATCCATAGTGCTAAAGAGAACTGCTTCAAACTAATATTTTTAAGAAGGTGACATCTCTTAATGTTGATGGCATATGGTTTAGTGGAAGGAAATTAAACTTCCTTTTATTGTTAGAAGTTTTCTGTGGGTTTCTGGGCATCCCTGGAGCCATGGGAGACACCAGGAGTGTCAGCAGGGCACGGCTGTAATCCAGTCCCTGCAGTTCCGGAAGGAAGGAAGCCATGGTGGTCTCAGCCTGCTCAAAGACCAGGGCAGGTTGGGAGTGAGCAGGAGAGGGTGTCCGGCTCAGAGGACACCTGCATTGCTTTTCCTGATCCCATCCGTCTCATCCTTCCGTCCTGTGGACTGATACTTCCGCTTTCCTGTGGACTTGGCTTGCGGTTTCTCTGCAGCATCCTTGCGCTACAGTGCGAGGCTAGGAAAGAACACCCTAGAATTAGAATAGTTGAGTTCCTGTCCCTTTCGTTCCTAGTGTAGTTACAGCCCCCACTTGGGAAGGCAGAAGTCCACTCTTCTTTCTTGCTGCGAATGAGTATCATTTTTATCCAGTAAATATGGACTGAGGACTCACAAGGCACATGCTTTATATTGGCTATTATGGAGCAAGGAGAAAGAGCATGGTGAAGATACATCTTTGGAATCAGTAGTTTCCAACCCTTTTTAAAATTTTCTTTTGGCAGCCAAACCTTATTATCACGCCGTAGAAATTGAATTTTCTTTCAGGAACTCCTTTAGCACCTAGCATTGTAGTGCTTCTATCTTTCATCAAGAGCGCTGGTATTCAAACATGTCAACCTACAAGCAAGGCGAGATCAACTTTCAAATTTCAGGGTTTCGTTTAAGTATATGTTTGTCAAATCCAAAAATAACACCCTAATTTGAAATAGCCTGGGAACATTTGTCTTATGAACACTTAAGAAAGAAAATTAAGTGCTAATTATATTTTAAGGTGTTATTTTACATTTCAAATTCCTGGGAAGATCATTTGAAGAGTCTGCTCTTTGGAAGTTTTAGCAAAGTTCTTAGTCCTTAACAAGCAGCCACTCTGGCTATAGCAAGGTAAAAAAAAAAAAAAGAAAGAAAGAAAGAAAGAAAAGATATAGGCTGTAACTAGAGACTGTGCCTGTCTTAGTTAGCATTTCAAAACAAAAACCATAAACAAACATCTCAGATTCAAAACAGAAAGGAATTTCTGGCAGGGCAGAACGAAACCTGAGACTGCAAAGTCCCGGGTCTTCAAGAGGTAACTTATTTAGCTTCTTATCCAAAGGCCACAAGCAAACCAGTTAATGGCTGTGATAAAACAAAAGGCATCTCAGCATTGTGAGTTGTGATCCTCCTTTTTTAAGATCCCAAAAGAGCTGCCAGAATAGGGTAAAGCTACCTTAGGGATGTTTGACCTGAACTAGACTTTCATATTAGTTAGACCACGTCAGACCTATAACAAGGGAGGAGCCATACATACAGGATGCAGATCTGGAAAACCATCACATGGTCTGTCTCCCCTTTTTCTCACCTGCCCTAGTTGGTAGCATTGCTTTTTTTTTTTTTTTTTTTTTTTTTTTGAAGGTATGGGCATTTACATTCTGCATGAGGAAGAAGGGATAAATTGTAGATCGGTTCTGTGTCTGGAAACCAAAGTAGAAAGATTCTTAAGTGGTTTGAGAAAGAGGGAGTATGCTGTGTGTTTTTCAGAACCACGGAGTTCTTCTTGTTCAGATTTTAGGAAAATTTCTTACCACTGTCTGTGACCTAAAAACAAAAGGCCAAGTAAACTTAACATGTTTTAATCAAAAGAATGAATGGATTTAAGGCTGTTCAGAAAGACACAGCACACCATTCTTGTGTGTGAGACTATACCAGGGTACAAAGTAGCCATGCTTCCGGATCTCCTGTCATCCCTTAGTAGCTCCAGAACTTAAATAAAACCTTCTCAACTCCCCTTGACTTTACCTTAATTTGTGGGAAGCGAATTAAATAGTTGCCTCCCTGAAGGCAGAGGAGCTGCAGTGATGATATCTTCAGGCCCTTCTGGTCATAAGGTCTATGCGTTTGTGCCCGAGACATGCACACGGGAGTCAGATATTACCTTGGGTTTGGTAATATTTGTGTGAGAGAGCCAAGGAAGGGAAACTGGTCATGTCTCCATGACTCTTTGCCAGGTGCTTTTGACGGAAAGGTTTGGAGGAAAAGATCAAGAGTTCTTACGTAGTTGTGTTTATTGCGAGGCAGTGGAGAGGGCAAAAACACAGTTATCAGGAAGTTATTGACGTCTTGAAATGCTGGCCGTCTTGGAGCTATGGTAACTGTGGCCCCAGCCTGTAGTCCGGGTAGAATTTATTCCTCTCTTCTGTGAATGTGCTGGCCTGCTGCCTTCAGTCTCTCTCCATTTTCTCCTTTACCTCATTAATGGTGATGACTGTGAGGTGGGTGGGTGACAGATACCACAAGGGGAGAAGCTTGAGCAAAGACAGGCTGAAACTTGCCCAAATTCACATGCTCATTTCTGCCTCTGACACCAGGAGAGGGTTGAGTAATTGCTGTTCTCCCTAATACTGCAGGCAGCAGCCAAATTCCCAGCATTCTTTTACCTTTGCTGCTGTTTTCACTTGCCAGGGAGTTTCCTTCAGGAGCCGGCTGGATTTAAAGACACAGAGCAGTCGGTGCACGTGAGGCGGGGGTACTGGCCCAGGGTGGCCGGTGGGCGCCTCCCACTGCAGAAGGACAGTGTCCCCGGCCACGCCAGCTTCCTTGCCTCTCTCTGTGCATCAGCACCGGGAGCAGGGACGCTCTGTCTGTGGGACACCAAGTCTCCACTGGCTGTGTTTCAAGAACGGACCAGCTGGGAGGCTTGGGAAGTTGTCTCTTGGGGTCTAGAAACCTCACCCTTCCTTTGCATATTGTCCAGGTGGTGTGGACCTGTGGCTCTGAAACTTGATGTAACACGGATTATCCTAAAGAGTGGGACATTCAGCCCAGACTACAGTGTACACCGGCCATCAACTCGCTTCGCCCTGTGGATATTGCATTTTTGCCAAGAGCAGCCTTCCAGAATGAGGTGCTGGTTAATTCCAGTCGGGCATTTATTCGTTAATAAGTCTGCTGAATGCTAAATACTCCATTTGGGAGTATGCGACAGGAGAAAACTCAGCAGCTAATTATTATGTAGATCTCTTCTGTGATTCTCACTTTCAGTTCAATTACCTAAAAGCCACCAATCCCTAGCAGTGTGAACTTATTTAATTTTTAGTTTTCTGTGATAGTTTGCTTTTTTGCTCCCAAAGTTTGTTTGTTTGTTTGTGTTTTTGTTTTTTGTTTTGGCTTCCATCTGTAGAACTGCTATGAGACTACTAATACTGGAGAGACATTTTATGTTGTTTAACAGAAAACATTTCTGGGTTGTGGAGTACTGTGGCTTGCCTTGTCTTCTTTCTTTTCTCCTTTTCTTCCTCTCTTTCATGATATCAGAAGTTAAATCCTGTTCCGGATCTAATCCTCTTCCCCAGGGTAGATTTCTGGATACCTAAGAATGGTGGTGTCTGAAATGGCCATTGAGGGGTGGGTGGTATTCATTTACTAACCTGAGCTTTTGCCGAAAAGCCAGGTTCTACTCTGTTCTTCTTTGTATCAATAGGTCTTTCTTTGGTTTTCTTCCTTCTTGGTTGGTGCCTATTATTAGCCTATGAACTTAAGAACGTTTAAACTTTGGGGGCAGTAATGAGAATCTGAATGCCTAGGGCCTTCTCTCTAGAACACTTGTCTCTTAGAAGCGGCCAAAGTGTTCAGTGTGTGTTTGCTGCCGTCCGAGGCTGTGCCAGAAGGTCTGTTTGGTATCTCTTCTGCCCATGTCATTGTGCTGTCCTTTGGCCCTCCTTTCTCAGTACATCCCTGTAACTGATGTGGTGTGAGCCCCATCTCAGGTGCCCTGAAAGGCATTCGCCTTTGCCTCCACATTCTTCTCAGCATGGTTGCATGCAGTTCTCCAGCTACTGGTACCCACCTAGTTAGAGAAGCTGGTGCCAAGCGTCAAATCTTCTGTGAGGACCCCTTCCAGTAAAGGTGTCTGCCCTAACAGGATGGCAGAGAGGATTTCTCTAGAAATGTTTGGAAGGGAGGTGTTTGCCGGTACATAACATTCACTTGACTCTGTGGAATATGTACTGTGGATCAGCAGGTGAGAAAAGTTCATAGAACAAGGTTCTTGACAAGGTTGTGGTAGACTTGCTGGCCTAAAAACATGTGCCCAGGATGGTAAGATATATTTGTAGCATCAGCAGCTAGCTGGGCACACAGTTACAGATGTGATGTTGAGAGGAAGCTGTAATAATTTCTTTTTGCAAGATAATTAACTTCATACCTTTGGGTATAGAGTGTGTGTGTGTGCACGTGCGCGCACGCATGCACAGTTGCTGAGAGCATGGTACAAAGAATACTTTGCATTGTGTTATGTCTGTGCTGAAAACAACTTGCATAGTTGGAGCAAATTAAGTGTACTATCTACTCTTTAGATCAGCAAGCTGAAAATGACTTCTTAACAAATAAAGATTGTGCATTGTTTTATTACACTTGGAAAACACAATTTTAATTAAAGGGCCTTGGCTTTTAAAATACCTAGTTAATTGGGATATCTAGACATGGGCAAGTGGAGCTCAGGAAAATTAGACTTCTTTCATTTCTTGCTGATTGGGACAAAAGATTTATTATCCGTAGGGCAATGTGGGATGATTTATAGTAGGCTATCAGTAAACATAGTTTTTGGCCTCACCCAAGAATTTTAGACGTGATAGCAGAAAGGAAAGCAGAAATTTAGGGTGAGAAATGGAATACCTCTACAGGGAAATAAGCAAATGAAAGAAGCCAGAGGTGTTTTTGGTTGGAAGGAGATGAAATTATTTTCAAAGACGATGTTGGGAAAAGGTGAGCAAGCTCTCAGCCACCAACTTTATTGACTATCTGTTCAGGAAATTGCATTCAATGCTTTGGAAAGAGAAAGGAAAAAGGCTCTGCCAACAGAGTTCTGGAAAACTTGAGGGAGATAAAGTATTTACATGCTTCATAACATAAAACATGTCCAAAAGAAATATATAGTTATAGCTCCATTTGGCACTGAAAATAGTGATGTATTATATTTTTTAAACTGTGTGTGAATATGTAAGCATGTGCCCCGGAGTCAGAAATGCTTGGCTGATACCATTTCTTGAGAGAATGGAAAAGCAGAAGGTATTAGGGAGCTACAAGCAGCAAGAACACACAAGGATGGCTAGTAATAAAGAAAGAACCGTGAATTGTTTTTTCTTTAGAGGGGATATATCTCCTGTACATAATGATTCCTATTTTACGTTTTTTAATTTTTAAATAATCTTAGTATAAGCATTTAACTTCCCAAAGAGCCGTGGTAATTTTCATATCATTACTAAAAGCCCCCAGGTAAGGGGAAATTAGACACCTACCTTCAGTACCTGACTATTCTCTTCAAGGTGTAGGTTTTCTGACTTTGTGTCAAGTTTATGTTGGACCAAGACCCTTTGAGAATACAGAAAATGAGGGGATCTGTTCAACACATGCTTCCTAATATCCCTTGCAACCCGGAGTTTGGGGGCAAAGCCAGCGACTGAAGAATGGGTGTGGTGTCCGCTTTCAGATTCCCCCCAATTATCTTTACATCCTTCAGAATGTGTTCTCTCATCCCTCAAACCCTGCCATTTTGTGCCGCTTCCTTTGTGAGGACTTCCTGCCCTGCCCAGGAAAAAGCAATGCCACCCCCACCCCCAGTGCCCATAAATAGCACTTTCTCCTTCCCTTGTTAGAACACTTTTCACACTGTGTTAGAGTTCACATTTCTGCCTCCCTGCCTCATTGTGATCCATTCGAGCACCGGGATTGTGTGTTATCCTACTGCTTGGCACTCAGGAAGAATGAGCATTTGTTGACTAAATCTAGACCCAAGGTCATCCGAGATATTATACAAAAACTTTTCCGTCTGAGCTGTGTGGTTTGCATTGTGCAAACGGAAACAGCCTTTTGAGAGAATCCCAGTGAGGAGTCTCACCCTTGCAGAAGGAAGCTCAGAACTGGTTAACTGTGGCCTCTCACCTGTGCTACCCCTCCCCTCGCCTGTCATTCTTAGAACTGAGTTCTCAAGCTTTGCTGTGATAGGTTAGTTTCAGCTGTATTTATTTTGGCAAATATTGAAAGGTAGTTTTCATTTGTGAGGACTTTTCCTTTTTGCCAGTTTGCCATAAAGGTGTCACCTTTCATTCATTTGTCAGCTTGTAAGAATTTTCCTTGTGGGCAGCAGTGTATAACCTCTTTGCCACCAGGGATCTGGTGCACTAAGTAAGCACTTGAAATGCTGCAGTGACTGACTGTTTGTAAACAATAACTGATAACACATAAAATTGTGAGTTCTTGTATAGACACACTTGAGATAAGCGACCATATGAGTAATTGGTAATAATAAACCTCTGTATTTTCAGCAAATCCAGGGTGGTGTCTTTAACGTGTGTTGACTAATCAGGAGGGAATTTAATTTAACAAACACGTCTGGAACTTTGAGTCTGTGAGTGTCACGCCAGCGAATGACACAACCTCTTAACTGCTGCAGGTGATCTCCAAATGTCCTCAGGAATTTGACTGTACACCTTTGGAGAAGGAGACCCTAGCCAACAACATGAGGGTGGAAGTGTGTGACTATGAATAATAAAAATGCCTCATGATGGTTTGAACAGGAAGTCCATAGGAATGCAATATAAGGAATTTGAAAAAGCAAAGTCGCATTTGGATTTACTCCAAACCCTATGACTTCAGGGACTGAGGAATTCTTGATGACTCCTGGCTAGAGTCCCAACTTGTTATTAAGCTGTGTGGAGTTGTTTTTCCTTTAGCACTAGTCATGAAGTCTTTGTTTGTTTGTTTACTTTTCTGGAAGTCTTAAAGTGGTTCATAAATTAAGACACAAAGACATTAGACACTTATAGTACAGCAGTGAATTAAAACCCTTGAGTGATCTGTCTAGTGTTAAACTTTCCTACTGCTACAAAAGAGAGATTTGACCAAAATGAAGTATATAGGGTCATGGACACGTATACAGAATTATCCTCCTATATGTCTGACACCTAGACCCTCCTGTCACTTTAGTGAGTGGGTCCGGAGAGCCCCATTTCCTGGGCGCAGGTTTAATTTTGATGTGTGTGGTACAGCACGAGCCTTCGACTTTCCCAAGTTTAAGATGCTCCTGTCACGCGTGATTGTAATTGTATATGACGTTAGTGTCATGGCTGGTGGCTTTGCAGGAAGCCACTTTAGAGCACCAAAGGGGGAGGAGGGCAAGCTGGAATCCATACCCAAGTAAGGTTATGGTAGTAGAGCTCTACTTTTTCCATGATGCTTCATTGGCAAATGAAAGGCTGAGGATTTTCAGCAAGGTGATTTTTTCTGAATGTCCACTGAGGATTTTCCCATAACTCTTTAAAAATATATATTTTTTTAACGTTTAGGTGGCTTCATTAGTGTTAAAAGGTTAAAGGGCACCTTCCAGACTTTGGGGCGAGTTTGCTCTCCTTGAAGTGTTGCCTGCTTTGAGACTTTATCAGCAGAAAGAGCATTTAACTTGATGGCGGATCCTGCCCGAATCGGACATGGGTGTATCGCAAAACCGGTGGCTCTTCTGTTGATTTGAGGTAGACGATGAAGGAGCCCGAGCTGCTCTTGCTGCTGGAAGAGCATTTACTCTCGGTCTTTAATAAAATAAATGAACGGAGGCAGAGGACTGGGAAACACACTCGAAGGAGGGAGGGCCCCTCTCGTTGGTAAGCCAAGGTAAGCAGTTTTGTAACTGAAAAGTAGACTTCCAGGAAGGTGAGAGCTGGAGAAGTAGGTGTCAAGTGCAACCAGCAAGTACCATTTTCAGCTATAGAGATAGCCAGGTTCCCCTGACTCCCAGAAAGGAGCCTCTCCGAAGTGTTCTTGAGAAATCTGGAACAGCTGGTCTCTCATTGGCCTTTGTACCAACAGCTAGACCCAGGGACAGTGCTTGGGGAGGAAAGGCCATAGTTCTGCTGGCCTCCGAGGGGTAGAGATGAAGTCGCCAGGGAGCCAGCGGACTGGCAGGATGTGGTAGGAAGGCATCCCTGAGTCTGTGCGTGATTTTGGAGTTAATGGAAACATAGACATTTTCTTTCTGTCTTTCGTTCCAGTGGAAAATTGTGTCATTACGGTGGACAGCTGCACACACGTTGCAAATTACATGATGTGTGTATATATTTCTACACATCCGTATATGCAGCATGCACACATGTAAAAAATTCCTCACAGGGTCACATTCTTGTCCTGATAGTCTCTCTGTGTCCGTTTTTCTGCCACGGTAGCATTTTCTTCTAATTGGAGTTGTTAGACTCTGTTAATTTCAACAGAGTTAAAAAATGTTTGGTCTCTGGCCTTTTTAAATTAATTTATGTAAACAAATGCATATAGATTGTCTCCTAAGACACTTAAAGCTGTGGGCATCTCATCCCTGTGTTGTTTCTTCTGCATTTAGTAAGATACTTCATCAGGTTTATGACCATCAAAAAGGATTCATACCCAAATTCCTTAGAACTTTTTATGCCCAAAGATTCTTGGAGGTTAGTTGTATGTGGTAAAGGGCCTTGCTTGTTAAAAAAACAAAACAAAACAAAACAAAACAAAACAAAAAAAACACCCCGGGTCTCATGAATCATGAATGGTCACTTAGAAAGGGGTTACCTAAATTTCTTTTTTGTAGCTTATTTCCTGAACATCTTATTTCCCACAACTAGCCACATGTGCTGAAGCCAAATGTTGGGTCCACTGCCTTCTTCAGAAAACTACTAAAAAGGCAATGTAACTTCACTAGACAGTTTGGGAAATAGAGAAGAGGAACTGATCCAAAAATACTTTTATTCTGAACTTAAGAACTGGTTTTGTGTTTTGTATGTGTATATATCCTGTCTAGTCTTCCACTGTATATGTACCTTTTTAAAATCATACATCTGTATAGTCTTTCCATTAAAAATAGATCAAATAAATTTTCCTATTAGTCTCCATTCCTATAATTTAAGCTGATTAGTCAAGATGTGCTGACTGTGTGTTTCTACTTCATTTTCTTTACCACTTTCATTTCAGGACTGTATAAAAGGCAAAAAGGAAAAAAAGTCTGAATTTTAGGTGAATTGAAGAGAAAATTTTATGTAGTCTGAATTTGTTTCCATGAGTACCTCAGCTCTCCAAGCAGATGACGCTGGTCCCCTCTCCCCTCCTAAAGGATTGGACCACCTGCTACCTGTGCCTGTGGTCCTTTGTGTCTAGGGTTGTGGCATGAGGATGGTGGCCCTTCGCTGTTTTGTCGTATATTCTTGCTACCCACAGGATTATGTTGGCTCTGAGGACATTGAAGCTTTTTTTAACCTTTTCCTCTGTTAAGTAACGATTTGTTGGCTTTGTGCAAATAGCCAGCCCACTGGGTAGGGACATTTTTATTCTGTTGCTTTTTTCATAGTGCATTATTGGATTGCAAATATTTATTTAGGACGAAAGACGGATATAATTAACTACATTCTAAATAGGGACTAGATGCTGACTTCAGGATGAATTTGTACTCTTAGTGCTTTGCACGCATTAGACATAGGCTCTTGTTACCAACTATTTTAAAACCGTTTTTTACTTCCACCAATTCATAAGTGAAAACTGGGGACCCAGAAGTTATCCTGTAAGGCACATGTATAAAATTGGGGAAAACTTGGATCATTTTTGGAATTAGGTTTGTTGAAACTCTATCAGGGAAACAGACTTTTTTCCTTGTATTATTATTGACTGACATACTAATAAATAGTTCTTACAACTCCTAACTAATATCACATTCACAAGCTATTCGTAGCACGTGTTGCAGTATTTCAGGTTCATTTCCGTATTCTTTGTTTAAAAATTTCACAAAATCAGTTGGCAAATAGCATCAAGTCACCAGGCTTCAGATATATTTTAGATAAATATAAGTGCTTTTTGAATCATCAAAGAAAAGGCAAAATTTTTTATTATCTCTATAGTATTAAATTATGGTTTCTGAATTATAAATCTTTCAAAATTTATAATTCATGCCTGGTCACTACCAGTCAACGTGTCCAGTCCGGAAAACACTGGGCATGTTCCTGGCTGCTTCTTGGTTGGAGAGAGGACCCGTGTAAACTCCACTCAGCCACAGCGTATAGTTTAACAAATGCATGTGCACAGCTAGGTTTTAACAAATACTTTTTGGGTCAACACGTTTATTCAAAATAAGCACACTTTGTACTGAAAAAGTAATTTGAAGGTGAAATCACATTAAATTTAATAGTTTAACCCTGGGTATTTGTAGAATTGTAGTGGTATTATGGGACAGTAGCCATCACTAAAGAGTATGTAAAATCTTTTTTTTTTTAACTTAAAAAAATTTTTTTAAATTTATTTTTGAGAGACAGAGACAATGCATGAATGGGGGAGGACCAGAGAGAGGGAGATACAGAATCCAAAGCAGGCTCCAGGCTCTAAGTTGTCAGCACAGAGCCCGATGTAGGGTTCGAGCCCATGGACCAGGAGATCATGACCTAAGCCAGTCGGACGCTTAACTGACTGAGCCACCCAGCCGCCTCAGTAAAATCTTTTTAAAAATTAAAGCACAGGGGCGCCTGGGTGGCTCAGTTGGTTAAGCGTTCAACTTCAGCTCAGGTCATGATCTCACAGTTCGTGGGTTCAAGCCCTGTGTCATGTTCTGTGCTGACAGCTCAGAGCCTGGAGCCTGCCTTCAGTTTGTGTCTCCTTTCTCTCTGACCCTCCCCTGCTCACGCTGTGTCTCTCTCAAAAATAAGTAAAACATTAAAAAAAATTAAAGCACAAAGCTTGATATTTATCTTCAACAGTAATCAGCAAATACTTGACACCCACCACCATCACCAAAATATGTATACTGACATGGTGTCTCAGGGCGAATAAAAAGGTGTGGGGAAGCTGACTTCTTTTAGGGAAAAGGTTTGTCCAGGTGGAGGGCGCGTGGGACTCTCCTGTTTGGTCCAACGTAAGGCCTGTACCTCCCATTGTAACAAATTTATAAAAATTTAAATCTTTTCATCAATAGATCATCTCTATTACTAAACAGTTAATCATCAGTCAGCTGATCTTTATTATCAACCAAAACCACTTGTGTTTTCTTTTCACCTGTTTCTCAACAATGGGATTATAAATGTTTAAATCAACGAATAATGAAGTGGATGTGTCTGTTGCTTGTCATGTGATAGAGAGTCGAGCCTCTGGCTTTCGGAGCTGGTTTCCGCAGTCGATGAGGGCTAGTCCGGTGTCGCCGGGCTGTGTGGTTTTTGCTTCCAGGTCCCTGGAACTCGGCCAGCTTGGGTGAGGGGGAGGAGGAAATTTTCGGGTTTGAGAACCCTGGGTTTATTTATGGCTGTTCAGATGTGAGACAGTGGGGGAAGGCATAAATATAGTTTGAGGGAGGTCACAGACTCTGAGGTTCATGCCAGGGGAAAATGCTGATGTTTATAGCTGTGTCACACTCTTACCTCTTGGAGATGGTGCTTCCAAGGGGCGATGCTCGGTGTCTGGATCAAGTTTGGTGGGAGTCTCGGAAGTCTCTCCAAGCCACAGTCCAACCTAAGCCACTCTGTTCTTTTTCTTTCTGAATTTGCGGTCAAGTAGCTAACTTCCTGACCTGCAATAAGACTTGATTTTTAAAAACAAATCACTATGCATCTTGGAGAAAGGCAGTTCTAAATACTAAATACATTGAGCATTTGGGGTCGGAGTTGCGGGAGATAGGGGTTTGTGTCTGTCTGTACATTCCCATCTCTAGTGTATTGAGAGAGAAAGAGGGAGGAAGACATATCTCAAGTCTTTGTCTCTTTACAGGTTGGCCACTGACTTCCCTGTGCAGGTTCTGAATTCTTTTCGTTTGTACCCACCCTGTTGAGGAAGTCCCACTTTCAGCCGATGCCCTCACTCAACCGCCAGCTCTGCACACGGGAGCCCCCTGCAGTTAGCAACCTGGGGTACCGCGCAGCCAGCCTCCCTCAGGGCCCTGGCTGCCTTTGCCCGTGCCTCTGGCCTCACCCCTCGCACTGACCCTGCCTCCTCCGCCCTGTTGCTTGCTCCCCAGACCAGGAATCCCCATCATCTTGGGAGCATTATACCTGTCTCTGTGGCTAGCTTGTGTTCCTTCCAGTTGCCAGGGAACATCAGAGGTAGTCTCAGGAAAACCTGCCTGGAGGAAATGCCTTCTTCAGGAGAAATGCAGATGCTGTTTCTTAAGGAAAAGGCACATCTATCAGTGAGAGACCATGTTGCCTACCAGCGGGGGTTCGAGCTCTGGTCAGTTCATGATTCATCCAAGCGACTTGCCTGGTGCCTTCCCCTGGCCACACTGCTTGACGACTGTGCAGTTTCCATCTGTAAAATGGGGATAATAATAGCACCTGCCTCATTTAGGTTGTTAGGAGGCAGAACTAAGTTAATTCACTTGTGTATAGCATTGGAATAGTCAGTCGTACGTAGTAAGTGGTGTATGTTGGATGTCATTGTTATCTTTTTGTGCCTTGGCATTGAACACTATGGCCTGCATCTAACAGGTAATCATTAAATGTTGACTAAATGTAGTATTCTGAAGGTAGAAAGAAAATGATTTCCCTGTCTCTTACCACAGAATAAAAGTAACATTTGGTTGCAGTAAAAAATGTAGGCATGAAAGCACTTTTACCCCCTGGTTGGGAGCAGGGCTATAGGATGTTTCAATTTAAACATCAGTAGCAGTGTGCCATGATTTGTGAATCAGACCTCACCTACTCAGTCCGTCACAAGTCTAATGTTTATCGGTTCCCAAGATCGTTTTGGAAGGACAAAACAGCTTACTAGTGATTTATTTCCAGTGAAGCATTGCTATTGGAACATTTCAAATTCCAGCATGTTTGATGTCTGTGTTAAAACAGGCACTCTGTTCTAATTTATGTTTGATTTTAAGGTAGAAGATGGGTAGAAAGACGCTCTTTACTTGAATAGGTTCTTGCCTCTTTGTAGCCAACCCTGTGCCTGCCATGGTGCCAAGGAAGAAGTAGTTGTTCAGTAAATAATATTTTAAGTTACTGAGTACATGGATGGTACATTTTTCTTTACATTTTATCACGTTGAGGCTTGATGGTACCTGTGAGGAGGTCTTGTTCATGGTTATCCTGCAGGCGGGTGCCCTGGTATGATTCTCTTGCTGTTGGGGGATAGAGTATTGAATCTGAGGGCTGCTCTCAGAGTTACTGCTCATCCGTAAGGGGAATAAACAGTCCCGAGAGGTCCAGATGAGATAGTGCGGGCAGGGGCATCGCCACTCCTCTGTGCGGTACGTGAACCGTACTCAGCATGAAGACCACAGCTCCAACGGGGAGAGGTAAGTCATTGTTCTTTAAGTTACAGAAGTTTAAAAGTTTATGCTGAGGATATTTCATGTGGCATGGACTGAAGAATATATATCCCTCCGTTCTCTTGGTAGGGACTATGGTCATAAGGGTAAGAGTTTTTGACCCAGGATGTGGAGATTACAATTTGGAAAAGATGGCATTTAAAAAAATATATTTATTGTATTTATTTATTTATTGAGAGAGTGTGGGCGTGCAGCTCCGTTCTGTCAGCGTGGAGCCCGAAGTGGGACCAGTCCCACAGCTGTGAGCTTGTGACCTGAGCTGAAATCAGAGTTAGGCGCTTAACCAACTGAGCCACCCAGGTGCCCCAGGAACGGATGGTTTTAAAAAAGTGATTATATCCAGGGCGCTTGGGTATCTCAGCTGGCTAAGCGCCTGGCTCTTGGCTCAGGCACCCATCTCAGGGTTGTGAGTTCAAGCCCTCACACCCAGTGTGGGGCCCACTTAGGAAACAAACAAGAAAGCTCTAAAAAATATTTATTGATTCAGTAAATGATTTATGTAGGATTGTACCAGTAGTTAGAATCCTTTTTCTTTATTGAGAAATTTGAAGAACTTTAACACACATACATATTTATTCAAAGAAAATGGCTTGCCCTACCTTTTTAAGTGCCATTTTTGTTGGCTACTGTCATTTTAATAAATTTTTTTAGGTCTTAGTGTATTCCAAAATTTTTTTCTTTTAACCATTAAGGTTTTCCCTCATTACTCAACTTCTAAAAAACAAATGTATTTCAATCCAAATGAGTGCTGTATGTTTCTTTTTAAGAATTTTTTAAAAATTTTGTTTTTTAAAATGTTTATTTTGAGAGAGAGTGTGTGTGCAAGAAAGGGTAGGGGCAGAGAGAGAGGGAGACACAGAATCTGGAGCAGGCTCCAGGCTCTGAGCAGTCAGCGCAGGGCTCAAACTCACAAACTGAGATCCTGGCTGAAGTTGGAGCTGAAGTCGGAAGTGCAGTTGACTGAGCCACCCCAGCGCTTGGAGTGCTGTCTGTTTCTTAGGTGGCAGGATTCTTTTCACAGGTGGTTTGAAGGATTCGGCAATATGAAAAGCAGGAAAGAGGGTAGAACTGCCTTTACTCCCTAGTCTCTCTAATCCAAACTGAGGTGGCCCATTCAAAACCCAATCTGCATAAAAGAAGAGCTGCCGTAGGGCACTCCTGATGCTCGGCTGCCTGCTTCTGCCCTGGGTCCACTCACCGGCAGGAGTCAGCCCCGCGTGGCGGGAACATGCACTGCTTACTGAACGGAACACGGAACCGTTTTCTTATGAAGGGTAGTATCTGCCTTGGGGGGCAGAGTCCAAATTGTGGTTAGTTCCAGATGATTCACCACACAGAAGGTGTGTCCTCTCACTGGTGTTTGGGTCTTAGTAAATAAAAGGAGTATTCTGTGCTGAATCCTGGTTTGACAAGAAGGCGGTGAGGATCATTGCTAGGAATTCTGTTTTCTTCTTTTTCTTTTTTTCCCCCACCAATAAAGGGGATCGCTTAGAATGAGATGGTTCTACATCAGGATACCTTCTTGTAGGATCGTTTTTAACTTTTATGCAGAATTAGTCTTTGCTGTTGTCAGACTTGATTCACCGGGACTCATTACAATTGTTGGCTTTAAAACAAAGGGGAAAAGCTAGACACGTAGTTGAAGCACAGTGGGCGGATTTTGACCTGGGGCGGTGGGGGGGGGGGGGTGTTTTCTCCCTGGCCTGTCTTATCTGATGCTTTCTATGGCTTGTCTCACACAAGGGAATGGTAGCCCTAAGTGGGTTCCTCTTCATGTATCTCCTCTCCCCAGCACCATTTCCTTTTTCCCTCCCTCCTGAATTTTATGCCCACCCCACCAGTTGGGGACTGAAGAGCAGGCCAGTCGAGCCAGGACCCCCAGTCCCCATCCTCCCAGGGAGGAGTCCCCTGTCTCTGCAGGGAGTAGGAGGTTCTGAGCCCAGGCTGAAGTTGGCATATTTCCCTGTGTTATGCAGCGACCAGTTGAGCTCCCAACTCCTCATTCCTCCCCAGCCTCCTCTTTTTGGGTCCAGGTGAACTGAAACTTCTGAGTTTGAGGAGTTTCACACTGCGTACTGTGTCGTGGTGCTCCCAGGTGCCTGCCTTGTCCTGGCATGCTGCCGTTGTTATCTCCAGAGGGTGACCGGGAAGGGAAATATATCCTGGAGCCTGATTTCATGAGCCTCAGGGCCCTGTAAGCGGAGCAAGTTAAGGAGGCCCTTGAAAGGCCAGAGCCTGAGGGTTTGAGCCCAGCCCTCCCACAGAGTTAAAACCTGAAGGACACAGAGATCACCAGAAAGGCACCAAGAGAGTCTCGGAGATCCTGAGTCAGAGGCAAAGGAATCTGATTTTGTAAGAGGAGAGTTTGGCTTCGGGAGGTTCAAGAAGCTTGGTTGCCTTCTGATTGAAAGTGGCATTCCATTTGCTAGTCAAAATTACCTCAGACCTTGAGAATGACTGAGGTCAGGGAACTATTGCTACACCAGGAATCAGAGAATTATGGAGTTGGAAGGGTCCTCAGAAAAGCCTCTCTAGACCAGCCCCCTTGTTTCACCGATTAAGGAACAGGGGCCCATAAAAGTCTTTGTGTTCTCTTATGCTGCTTACAGTTTCTGTAGCAGCTGCAATGAAAGCATCTTCTTCGGAGCCCAAGGAAGCAGAATGGCTACTGCTCTGCCCGCTCTGTTGCCCTCACTGCCCAGTGACCTTGGTCCCTGAGTAGTGGTCACAGCAGGCCGAATCGCCCTCTGCTGAACTTTACCCTCCTGCCTGCCTCCTTTCTCCACCCACCATGAAGAACTCCAGAACCCTCCTTGCCTGTGAAGCCACTGGACTGTAGCACTCTGACCCCTGGCATTGAATGTCTCGGATGGACCTGGCCTGGGAAACAGGAAGGACTCGGAAGCGGGGAAGGATGCCTCAGGGCCTTGGGGTGGGACAGAGGGCAAGGAGGTGCAAGGAAGCATGATCCCCCCAGGTAGTCCTGGCTGACTCTCACCTCGTGGGAGACCAGGCAGGCGGGGGCGCTGGGCCCCAGGAGATGAGCTGCCAGGGCAACCGGGGTGCAGAGGAAAGGACTAGAGGGGAAGTAGGGAGGAACAGACCAGAATACAGAGGAAGGAAACCCTTGTTACAAGAGGAGATAAAGGTGAGGGATGGAAGGAAGGAATATCCAGCCACTGTTCAGATTGGATGCATTTCTCACTTTCGAAATCAAATGATAGGAGATGGGAAACTCTCCTAAAGAAAATTCCACCCACTTGGAGACTCCAGGCTCCTTAACATGCTTACCTTTGGCAAGGCAGGGTTAGTAGAGAGGGCAGCTGCACATTTAGGTGTGAGGCCAGATGACACTCATTGTCCCTTTCTATTTTGTGTCGCTGTGCCCTTGACCACCCTCAGGCCAGTTACCTCCCTTGAAGAGACTTTTAAAAACCCTGAGGCTCCTCAGCCTCAGGTGATGTCTCCGCCAGCTCTTTGCCCCTTTCTAGAGTAAGGGAACCTTGCTTCCTCAGCTTCCTCCCAGTTGAAGCCTGCTGCAGACGTAGGGTGCAGAGCAGGGGATGGGGGCCGCCTCACGCAGGCACTTCGGGCGCCATTAGCAGGTCACGCCGTCGCCGCACTGCGCAGGAAGTTTGTCAGGATGGCGGGCCAACTTCTTGTTGAGACTGCTTAAAATTAACTTTTGTGCTTGTGGGAAAGCAGTAGGGACTATAGATGGCAGAGTGTTTCTGAAACACCCTTTTAAGAGGAGAGAAATCACAGCTGCTGCTGTACCTGAGGGATCGGGTTTCCTTTGCTTCTGGAATCTCTCTGTGCTGAGTCTTTCCATGCCCAGGGTTGTCTTGAACGTTAATCAGTGTTCCTTAGTCATGCCACACCGTGTCTGAAGCACGGGTGCTAATCTCCTCTCCTCCTGTCTCACATGACAGGGCACGGAGCCCTAGGAATAGTGGCCGGGTGCTAAGTAGTAAGTCTTGGCTCTTGGGCTCATTCATTGAGCCTGCAGACCAGGGTGTGGGACACCCCTTCCTCTACCCAGGTAGTAGCCGAAGCGAGCAGGTGAGGTCCCGTGGGATGCTACGGGCACCACAGCAGGCTGCAGGTCAGCATTTCACTGTGAACGCGTCTTGTGGTCGGCACTGAGCACTGCTACTCTTCTTTAAGTTGGGACGTTTAAAGCAACTGAATTACTGAAGGAAATGCTAAGTGCTTAGATGTAAGATTAAAGCTACTTACCTCTGTATATTCAAATCCTTTGAAAATTGGCGATTCTTACTTTTAGTTAAATGGTATATGGATTTCATTAGAGCATCCTTTGATAATTGCCTGTATTTGGCATTTTCCCTTTTATATCCCTCAAACCATTAGTTTTTGAAACCTCTGTTGGAGTTGATAGACAATAATTTTTAACCTTTCAGGGAGGAGTTAAGGTAGAGGTGTTTCCACAAAGTGCTCATTTGGGCAGTTCTTCATGACTTACGCTGTAAAGACTAATTTTAAATACAGTAACGTTGCAGAATCATGATCCGCCTCCCTTACTGGGTATGGGAATAGGCGTTGCTGGGGCATGTAGAAAAAGGACTGGGTGATTCACAGGGCTTATGTTTCCTTTTGGAAGCAAATAATTCTCTGTGTGTGTTTATATGCACATGTGTTTTCCTTTAAAATGGAGAAATGTATCCACTTTTTTCTTTGACACTGAAATACTGTAAAATACCCAAAAGGTACCTGCTTTCTAAGCCCTGGGAGGCGTGAATTATCGTAGCTTGTTTTTTTAGTACCTCAAATATTCCAGAAAGATATGAAATATACGTGTTACACCTACATGCATGAGTGTTGACACACTTAGATGCCCACAGATATCTTCAAAGGTACTGTTCTCTTTTTTCATGTGATATTGTGAAGAGAAAATGTCTCCTCACAGCGGTCACCAGTCCAGGTTACCATTCATTTCTCCATTCAGCAAGTGGCTCCATTCAGCAGGGAGTGGCTGTAGAAATGTGAGAGGCACACTTTCTGCCGAAGAAGCTCAGAATCTAGCTTTAAGCAAACAGCTGCAGTGCTTTGGGATAAGGTGGAGGAAATTAAGTAAACTTCCTTGAGGAGAAAACGTTAGTTGGGCACAGTAAGAATAGCAGATTTCTGGGTGAGTGGGGGAGAACAGATGGCGCCGTCTCAGAGGATGTAGACTGCAGAGTCCTTCCGAAGTGAACGCAGGGTACTGAGAGAATTGACCGATGCAGGAAGTATTTGCGGAGAGCCTACTGTGTGCTAAACCCGGTTCTAGGTGCAGAAGATATGAATATGAACAAGACAGATAAGTCCTTACCAGCCTGGAGCTTTCTGATACAGGGAGACAACATGAACGAAATAAGTAATAAAATATATGCCGTCCTAGAAGAAGGTGAGTGCTGTGCTGTGAACGGAGACCGTGTGACAGTGTTTAGTTTGCACTTTGAAATAGAGTGCTCATGAATAGTCTTGCGGAGCAACTGGGTGTGACCTCCAGACCTGATGGAGTAGGGGGGCGAGCCGTGCATGTAGCGGGGGAGGGCGTCCCAGGTTGGAAGGGACTAGTGCCTAGGCCCAGGGGCTTCCTTGGACTGGGAAGGGAAGGGGTGCTGTCTGCACGGTGGGGAGTAACCTGCAGGTTAGCAGGGGCCGGGCGCAGGCCTGGTTTATCAGTGTGGAGGGTCTGGACTTGAGGCTCTGGGCAGGTGGGAACCAGTGAAGATTTTGGGGTAGTATTGATAATCATTGCTGTTGTCATCACAGTTCCCAAACCCAAGTACCCAGTGACTCAGAGCTTAGTGTCTGTTAGGCATAGAGGTTCAATTACTACACCAAGGAAACTCCAGCTTTAGAAGAAGTGTGCAAATATATTTTCAAACATATTATTAAAGTTTCTTCATCTTTCTGTGGTCTCATTGTATTGACTTCCTATGGTCTATTTCACATGAATCTTCGGGATTAAATGACTGCTTTGTAAATCATCGTAAGTCCCAAGATATTGGTGTTCAGTTCCTGGCCTACCCCAGAGCAAAAGTCCTGCTTTTTATTGTTTCCTCATTGATGTTTGTTTTTGGGTAGAGAGTTCTAGGATGGATTTCAAGGACTTGGTGCCTTCAGAAATCAGACAGGCCCCGTGTTGCGTGAGGTTGCTTATAGTCCACAGTTGTCTCTCTCATATTTCATTTCTCATTTATATATTACCTCCCATGTACCCATCTGGTAGTGATGTGGATTCTTACGATGTTTTGAGAAAAAAAGATTTAGGGGCACGTGGGTGGCTCAGTGGGTAAGTGTCTGACGCTTGGTTTCAGCTCAGGTCACGATCTCACAGTTTCAGGAGTTCAAGCCCCATGTCAGGCTCTGGGCTGACAACATGGAGCCCACTCAGGATTCTATGTTGCCCTCTCTCACTGCCTCCCCCATACTCCTGCTGTCTCTGTCTCTCTCAAAATAAACTTAAAAAATTAAAAAAGAATTTAGGTGCATATACATCAAACATTCACTTATGGTGAAACTGGCTAACAGTAGGAAATTGTAAACCACGCACACAAAACCGTGTTCATTGACTGTTGCTGGCAAGTTGTGCTTTGTTGCCAGGACCAGGCAGCCGGAGATTTGTGGCATGTGTTAGGAATAAATGAGATCAAATCTAGAGATAAACTTGCTTCATGAAAGAACTTTAAGGTTTGGGTTTTTAGCCACAATATTTAGGGATGATATTTCTTCGAACAGTACGAGAGGTAGTGGCAAGGGTCAGAAATAAAATTGTTAGTATTAATTTTGACTGTTCTGCTTCCTATCATCTTTCACTTGGTTTACATTCAAGAATTCAAGTAAATTATTAAGGTAAAGTTCACAGCAGTGCTCAAGTTGATTTGTAAAAACATTCCTTTACAAAGTGATTGCTAACTGATTTCACAAAATTATGATCCTGAAAAGAGCCCTTAATGCTACTTAGAGATCATTACACACCTTTTAAGAATCATCGTTTGCACCTCAGGAATATTGCTACGCATGAAAGCATTGTTGCCTTAACAAAGAAACCCTTGTTTCTTGGATGATAGTGTGATGATGTTTATGTTGTTGAATTTTCTGTCCTTCTGATGTTTCCAGAAGTACTCTTGCAACTCCATTCGTGTTGGCTTAGAAGGTGTCATTGTGAGGGGTCCCTGGGTGACTCAGTTGGCTAAGCATCGGCTCAGGTCATGATCTCATCGTTCATGAATTCAAGCCCTACATTGGGCTCTGTGCTGACAGTGCAGAGCCTGCTAGGGATTCTCTCCCTCGCTCGGTCTCTCTCGCCCCCACCCCACTCATGCTTGCTCCTTCTCAAAATAAGTAAATAAACATTAAAAAAAAAAAAGATATCATCTCAAGGCCTTTGCCCGCCCCTGGGATAAATGTCAGCGGTGGGTTTCTGGGCCATATTCACTGGTGTTGGGCTTCATCAGAGTGAGATGGGGAAAATAGGAGTCTTCCTTCTTTCCTTTTGCCTGATGTTCAGGTTGTCTGAACTCACTCGAACTTGAAATTTCGCCCAGCCCTTTGACCACCTCACTTCCTTATTCCTTTCATTCCTCATCTTACCTGCTTGATGGTAGGTCCACTTAGAGTTCAGGCCTAGGTTGGTCAGCTTCTGTCCTCAGCTTCATGTGTTCATCTGTGGTAAGCTCCCAGCCTAGTCTCCGACACACAAAAATGTGCTTTATACATATTAGTTATCAGAAGGTTCATCTCGAGGGGTGTGAAATGTGCTTCATTATCTGTGCTAACTGTTCAGCTAATATAATGAAAAATTTATATCCTTCAAAGTGCTTATTTTCAGAATACCACATTCATTTTGTTGTTCTTGTTTGAAATTCTGGTCACATTTCTTCTTTTCACTCTGGTGGTTCACGCTTTTGGAATGAGTGCAATCAAGAAAAAAAGGCATTCCCATATCTTGTCTTCTGTTTTGCTCTCGGTCATTTTACAAACAGATTTTAGGTTAGAGTATACATTAATATTTATAAAATGGGACTGTGCATTATTCATATCCACAAGTACCTTCTTGGCAAGAAGCATTAATTTGTGTCACATTCTCTCATTACGGTTGTGATAGATTAAAGTGGAAGGGAGATAATACAGTTTATTATTTAAGTTCTTATTTATTTACCTAACCATAGGTGAGGTATATTCATTCACTCAACATGTCATAAATATTTATTGATCTGTGGAAGTTTTGGTTAATATAATGTTGAGGTGAAAAGAAAATTTGAGTTAGTATTAGTATTTTACACATAGGAAGATTGGCATCCAAAGATGTTTCTGAGTAATTGACTTTCTTCCTCTCTCACCAAACTCACTTTCCAAAAAACTACGGCACTGAAAGATTCAGATTGCTCTTGCCTTCTAGCCTATTCCTGTTCATTCCCTCTGCAGATACTTATTTGATTAAGCTACTGTACTCTTTACTATGTCCTATAGTCACCCATTGATGAAAAGAAGAGTAAAACTAGACCTTTAGCTTCAAAGAAGCAATTTTCTAGTGGAGGAGATTAGATGAGCAATTTCATTATATGGCCGCAAGTGAAGTAATTTTAATAGGTGTGCAATAGAAGTATTTCAGGGGGACAAACACCTAGTTCGGTCCCTGTGGAGTGGCAGATGCCTGAAGGATTAATTACTGTATAGAAACTTACAAAGCAAGTAAAGAGAAGTTGCTTTCATGGCAGAGAGAACAGTTTGTAGACAGCCATGGAGTCAGGAAACAACTTGGGTCATTTAGGGAGCAGGTAATCGTTAAGTATTGTTGGGGGAAGTGGGGAAGAGTGGAAGAGATGAGGTTGAAGAAGTGGGCTGGGATCAAATCTAATCAGACTTGCCTGAGAGTTGGCTGGCAAGATGGTGGACTTTGTTTTGGAGACCTTGCTTCCCAACTCCATATCCTTAAGAAGTTTGATAGGGCTCTTCCTAGAACATCCGCTCTCCCCGACCTGCATTACCTCTGTGGATGTACCTCTGTAGGTGAACAGAACTCTGTGAAATTCTGTTCTTCTGTTCTACATATATCTCATCACCTGGCTTAAGCCAATGATGCCTTTTAGAGTATCTAGATGAAGAAAGGAAATGTGCCACAATTAAGTACCTCCAATATAATTTTTCCTTCAACAAGACATTAATTTTTAGGTAGGAGCACATTTGATAACTGAAAACCAATATTCTTTGAAGCTGGTGAAACATGGAGTTACATGTTTTAATAGATATTCAAGCTCAAAGAAGATTGTGTTACTTAATAATGACATCTGACTGAATAGAAGGTCAGTTCAGCTCTACACAAACATGGGCCTGAGACTTTCCTTAAAAAGTATTGGCATCTAAGGTCAAAGCAGGGGAAATGTAAGGGAGTGGAGTTCTCCACCATCGGGTACAAAGTAGTTGTAACAGCTCAGGAAATGTTTTTATGAGCAATCAGGTACCTTCATTATTTAAACAGATTTCCAAAATGTAACCATTTAATGTCTGACTTTGAGTAAACTTCCTGGTAAAACCATCAAAGAAAAACTGACTTAAAAAACATATTCATATGTTACAGTACTTGAATGTGTTGACATGCTATGTGGACTGGTAATCACAAGCCGTTTATGAAATATCTTAATCTTTTTGAAGAGCCGGTGTTTTATTTGCTTTTTTATCTCCGTTACATTGATTTCCCTCATATATTACTACGTCCATCTTTCTTGTTTCGTTGGACTTGCCCTCTTGCTCTCTTTCTAATATCTTCAGTTGAATGCTCTGCTCATTTTTTTTAAAACTTTATTTCCTGTGAAATTTCCCTTATAAATCCTGCCTCATTCCCAGCAATGTTGACGTAGAGTTTCTATTGTTCTTCCTTTTAAGTATTTATTTAATTTACCTGTAATCCCCTCCCATTAAAAAAAAAAACACAACTTTTTATCATAGACATTTCCAAGTCTGTTCAGAAGTAGAGACCATTGTATACTGACACAGAACTTCCACAGTTATAAATTCATGGCCAGTCCTGTTTTAATTTATTGAGACCTCAGCTGGTACATTCTCTAGGATTGAGGTGTTTAAAAGGTCCTGCAAACTGATCTTTGTTAGAGTGGCAGCACCCTTGGTTTGCCTTCCTGTGCATAGTGACTGTTCTCCAAAGCTCAGACTGGTCTGATAAGGGAAAAACTTTTAAATTTAAATTGTGACCACTCCAAGCATGTGAGTCTCTGACACCGTTCACAATAAATTGTTAGCATTGTGCAATTTCATCCTGGATGGCAGAATCAAGGAAACAGGAGCATGAATTCTAAAGGGACTTCATGAATGGTCCATTCCACCTCCTTTTTAGTAATGAAAAACATTGAAGCCTTGAGGGCTAAATGCCTTGTTCAGGGCTGCTCTGCAAACTAATGGCAGAGCTAGGGCTATGGCCTCCTGGGTCAGGCACTCTCCATGAGGAGAACAGATGTCTGGGCTGTCTCTTTTTCTATACGCAATTTCAGACAGATAGTTCCTAATTTAGGCAGCGTTGTGAAATAGAGGCAGTGTATTCCATAGTTCTGGGCGCTGCTGCCTTCGTGTTTCATGAGTTCCTTGCTTCTAGAGACACTTATTCTCTTCTCTTCAGCTCCTCTCTGTTCCTATTAGCTTCCTGCTATCAAAAAGGAAATTACTATTATTTTATTCATACACTTGGTATGATTTTGGTTGGAATGGTAGAAAATTGTACTGTAAATTCCTGCTTCCATAGCACCTTGCCCAGTTCTTGATGTGTAACAGATGCCATTTTCTGTTTGAGGAACAAATAACTGGTGGATGGATGGAGGGATGAATTTGCATTCTGTGTTCATCTCTGGTCCTGTCCTGTGAGATGTATTGCTAACACATCTGACAAAAATGATGGCAATGGGACATACGCTTACCATAGATTGACTTTGTAAATCGGATCCTGTTCATTTTTCGGAGAATTCCACACTTGCACATAATATGAATCAATGGTCATGTTTGTTGGCTCTATATTTAGAGATTTGCATCAGTTTAAGAAGTTAGTCTTCCAAAAATGTTTGTGAGCATAATTTAGTATTTCCGTTGTTTCAGACCGTGGGTCTGTCCACTCTGGTATACAGTTACATATGCCTAACATGGTTTCACTTTGTGGAAATGCCTGTGTAACAGATTTTTGCAACATGAATCATTTCTACTGATAACCATAATTTTGCCCTTCCTGCTTTGCACTGATTATAGCACCAGAAGAGAGGGAGAGGGGCACACTGGCTTTTGGAACATCCGCCTTAAGCTTGAAGCAGAGAGAATGAAAGCTCACCGCATTAGATTCCTCCTTGAGCAGAACTGAATGCCTGATAACAGCCAGCCAGGAGCTGGGGGAGTTAAGAGCAGCAATTTTACATTACACTGGAGTTTCTAGGCTGGCATGGAAAGAGATGCCAGTATTAGCTATTTGCATCTTTCTGTAGCCACAGGGATATGTGAACAGCTGGAGAATTAATTTGATATATATTCCCAGAAGCTTCTCCTCTGCCAACAGAATTCCATTACTGTGAGCTTCTGAGTGTGTACTGTGAGTTTGTTTCTTGCCTTTTAATATCTGGTATAGCATATTTCTGGTAAGTGGATTGCCACATAATGGGGTGCAGCTATATCTTGGTTTGGAGTAAACTCCATTAACCTAAGCTGATACAAGGTAGAAAAGGTAAGGCTTGGAATATACAAATGCCTCTGCCTTCAGGAAGTCAGAGACTTTAGGCGAACACAGTACTGTGTCCAGTAAATGCAGTCACACCTGAAACATTTTATTCCATCTTTGTGGAATTTCAGACAGTAGCATGCAGATGGAAAGCTGTTTTGAAGAGTGGAGCAGTGGGATCCGGGATTAGTCGGGCCAGGGCTGCTGTGGCTGGTTCTGGGGCTCCTGGACCTGCTGTTCCCAGATCTGAAGTCCGATGTCTCCATACTCTGGATGTTTTCCACATCCTCTTCCCCAGTGCCCTCTTTCCTACCCTCAGCATTGGAACTCCTAACTGGCCCTTGCATTTAAAATCTTTTTTTTTTTTAATTTATTTTTTTAATGTGTATCTGTTTTTAAGAGAGAAAGAAAGTGCAAGCCAGGGCAGGAGAGGGGCAGAGAGAGAGGGAGACACAGAATCACAGAATCTGGAGCAGGCTTCAGGCTCTGAGCTGTGAGTACAGAGCCTGATGCCGAGCTCAAACCCACAAACCATGAGATTGTGACCTGAGCTGAAGTCGGATGTTTAACCAGCTGAGCCATTGGGGGCCCCAAAATGTTTTCTGTTAAATGTGGAAGGAGGGAATTTCAAGCATCATCGTGAATCCTGGAAGATGCTTTGTGGAGCAGAAAGAACCAATCCAGGATAAGAGTGAATGTGGTTGTTGGAAGGACAGGTGTTTTCTGCTTTGGCTCCATGTGTGTACTCTTAAAACAAAAAACACATTCTGCAAAATCATTTCACTACATTAAAAACGAGAGAGATGTTGGGAAAGAGCAAGTTAGGGGCAGGTCAGTCAAAACCTATAAAACTGTATACCGGAAAGGTAAATACAGACAATGAGAATCCAAGTAAAAACACTGACACAGGTAAGTCCCCCCCATAGCGTTTGCACCTGGAGCCCGGACCGCCTACCCTTTGCAGCCGTGCATACTCACAGGCTCCTACTGCTTCAGGCCTGGGGCCTTGAAGACACTCACGTCTAATGGAGACCACATTGATCAGAATTAAACCTCAGGTCCAACGGTAGTTTCTTCATCATGATATTTAAATTCAGGGGAAATTTCTCTAGTTTTTTCTAGTTAAACTACACTGGCATTTGCAACCTGCCAGTGTAGTTTAATGTCATGGAAAGTTCAGCCACGAGCACAGTTATTTCTCATACCAAAAGAAGGAATTTAAACAAGATCATCTGCCTTTCTTAAGGTGTTCATTATTGATAGGACTTTTCATTTCATTATGACAAAACTTGATCTTTTCATAGTATTAACGTGCTGGAAAAAATCAGGTATGAGTCAGTGCAACTCTTGCATTTTACTAACTTCGTTTTCCCTTTTCCCAATTATGTATTGGCTAAATCCCACTAAAGAGAAGTGTCTGTTTATGGTTCAGCATAACCTTTAGGAGAAGAGGTACCCAGCGTCCTTTGCTATCTCTCAGACCTGCCTGTGCTGCTTTGGCCCAGGTGTGTCAGCAAGACATGGCTCTTTAAAACAGCAACCCCCGGGGCCATGCCAAGACCTTTTCAGGTGGTGCAGGAGGTCCAAACTGGTTTCATAGTGGTATCAAAGTGTTACCTTTATTCTGTGTGACTCATTTGCAAAGGCACTAGTGCTCAGGCTGCTGACATCTTAGCATGAGTAGAGGCTGTGACACCACGTATGTCTATCCCTGCCACTCATAACACATCTCCTGATACACCATGTTAACCTTTCAGGGGCGGGGAAGTGGGAATGCGTGTGCAGCAGTTCTGTTTCAGAAATACCTGAAGTACAGTGGTTGTCTCGAAGTAAAACATCGTGGTTTGAGATGTCGTCTACACATTCAGGTGTAGTTATGTATGCCTGTCTTTTCACTGTAGTACTTATTAACATGGGGATATATTTGACCATGTATTTTAATTCATACATGAAATCATTAGATTTCTCTCCTATTTAGAAAAATAATTCAGCATCCTGATTTGGCCGCTTGCAGAAGTTGTACACTTAGAGATACATTTGCAGAGGTATCTCAGTGGTCTTTGCAGGCGAGGAGACTACCGTCTTGTCACCTGTAGAGTACCTGGAAAAGAAAAAACTACTTGAAATACATATTTAAAGGGCAGTACTCTTGATTTTAGCTTCTTTATTCACCCGCCGACCAGTCCAAGGAATCAGGGAATTAGAGCCTTGATCCTTGGGTTGTATATGTGGATTTACTTAAGAGAGATTTAAAAACAGCAAATTTGCCAAGCACTGTCAGAACTATTGGGCTCAGATTTGATTTCTATTATCAAACCTCACTAAATCTTTGCTTTGAATCCTGTTGGTTGGCCGTTAAATTATTTTAAAGTATAATGTTCTGTAATAGAAAAACATAAAAGCATTTGTCTCCAAAGCATGCTGTCCTTGATCCTATAAAGCAGTGGTTGCCAAGGGAACTATTTGCCAGGAAGAAAAACAAAGTATTGATTAGGGTGGGGGCATAGAATGGAAAAGCTTTTCTCAGAAAAGAAAAGAAAGATCTATAAGACATTTGGGGGTTCAGAGTCCAATTCTTCCTGACTGGACATGGGGGCCTGACATTTTTGAGGAGATGGTCAGGCTTCACAGGCAGTCTGTTGCTGCTGCCAACAGGCTCCTGGGAGCAAAGCAGGGATCTGCAAGGAGCCAGGAAGAGCATCAACGGCCATTTTTTAATTGTGATTCACATTCAGGGAAAGTGATTGTCCTTGAAAACACAGGGGCAGCAACATGGACTAGACCAGTGACATGAAATACATGACTGGATGTACTGTATGTGTATGTGTACACGTACATGCCCGCATGGGTCTGTTACAGTACCATATATATAGTTACTGAACACTGTATTAAGTTCTGGGGCTAAGGGGGGGTTCAAAGTTGGATACGATCTGACTTCCACACACAAGGACTCTTATCTAGTGGGGAAGTTTGACTTACATAAAGCCAGGGGACCAGAGGTCTGTGCACATGCCTCAGGGACCATGAAGACGACTTCTCCAAAGAGGTGATGTTTGAACTGGGTCTTCAAGGATGAATAGGAGTTGCCATGGGTGGAAGAGAAGGGAGGTGTTCTAGGCAGATGATCCTCCATGAGGAAAGGTGTGGAAGCAGTGATGAAGGGTCTCTAGTGAGAAGTCTCAGTGTGCTTAGGGCACTGGGATGTGTGAAGGATTGGTAAATGATGAGTCTGTAGAAATACAAGCCCTATCATAAAGAACCTTTAATTCTGCAAGACGTTTGGGCTTTTTCTAGTTGGCAGGAGAGAACCACCAACAGGTTTGTTTTTTGAGGGCACTGATAGGGATGATGGTGTGGGGAATGGGGTCGTGGAAGGACAAGAGGATGGTGGCCAGGAGGCAGGTGAGGCAGGTGTCTCAGCCGTTGAGGACAATGATGGATGTCTTCAGGGAGTTCTAGTTCTAATGGGGGGCGGAGGGGGGGGAGAGGTTGGAAAAATCGGGATCCACTCATTTTGGTGATAGAGTAACTGTTCATATTTATAAAAATAAAAGATTTCTTTTTAGAATATGATAGGGAAAAAGAAATAGAAATAAAGGAGGACTAGAAGAGAATAGGTAGTTTTCTAGTGGTTCAGATGTTATGTGGTTTCTTAGAAGTTTTTTAAGTTCCTGGGCTGAACTAACTTGGAGTTACAAGTTTGAATATAAAGTCCCAAAAATGTCTTGACAAACATCACCGAACGGGATTAGGAGAGTGTACTAAAATAGCCTGTTCAACTGCCATGTGTTCTGTATGCTATGCTAACCAAAGACTAAATTATCACCTACGTTTCCGTGTTGTTTTATTGTGTTCTTCTCTGGTTTTCCTTTCAGGGTAATTTCGTAATTTTACTGTTGTCTTGAAGATAGAAACACACCTTTTTGTGTTTATACGTTAGTTTTAAAACCCAAATACAAGCTAAACAGGAATACAAATTTTAAAACAGATAAATGGTGTTTTTGTTGAAACGTCTAAGATCATTTTACTAAGAGCCAAGACTTTGATCAAATAAGTGAGCCTGATCTCCTGAAATCAGAACAGAGGACATTTTCTATTTTCCGTTTTCAAAGAAGTGCCATGAATCTCTTTATGTTGTAAATGATGTCTTTCTAAAGACTCCTTGACAAGAAAATTATTTCAGTGAGAGGGAGAGCTGCCTTTTGCCTAACTTACACAATAAGTTAGTGATGTCACCAGAAGTAAAATTTAGCTGTAGAAAAATTACAGCCATTTGTTTACACTGTCTTTCTCTGAAAACACATTCTGAGGATGGCTTTACACCTGCCTTAGTTTGCAACACATTTAAGGTATCTTAAGTTCAAGCACTTTTCAAAATTCACTCCAGATATGGTTATCAGAAACATGTTTACTATTTAACAGTTAGTACTGGTTAAGGCACGATAAAGCATCTATTAAAGATAATGTTAAGAGGGGGGAAAAACTGATAAAATGTCCCAGAGATGCTTAGAGAAATAGTCTGATTTCCTAGAAGAGGTCTTTGAACTATGAGGAGTAGCCTGAAACACTGAGTCACCCTGTGGTTCTTTCATGCTTGCTTCGTTTGTCTGAGCTGGATGCCGCACAAGGAGGCCCGAGATCTACTTTGTTTCTTATACTTCACTCCATCCAGGACCAGGATACTGATTTGATCTTAGCCTCCAAGTAGGCCTGCCTCAGCCCCTCACTCAACGTAGCCCTCAGTTTTGTGACCCTTTCTGGCTTTGGTTTTGGGCAGTGGTGGACGTTAGCATCTGAACTGAAATGCATTAGAGAAATCTCCACCATTGTATCCATTCTTGATCCTTTTGGTGGTGTCTCCGTTCTTTATTAGCTGTCTTGATGTGTTAAGTTGCTGAGCTGTTTTAAACCTACAGCTAGTCTCTACCAGATGGAGTAAAAAAAATTGTGGGTAGTTTTTAATCATTTTTAGATTGACAGATGTGACTCTTGTAATTTTATTGAAAGTGGGAAAATCCAGGAATCTTTGTTTAAAATAACACATAATTAGGGCACCTGGGTGGCTCAGTCAGTTGAGTGTTCAATTTCGGCTCAGGTCATGATCTCGCAGTTCACTGGTTCGAGCCCCATGTCAGGCTTCGTGTGGACAGCTCAGAGCCTGGAGCCTGCTTCAGATTCTGTGTCCCCCCGACCTCCCTCGGCACTCTGTCTCTGTATCTCTTTCTCAAAAATAAATAAACATTAAAAAAATAACACTAAGAAAGTGGTAGTTTTTGATACAAAACATTTGTCACTTAATGTCTACACGTGTGGTTATATTTCCTTTTTCTCACTTATTAGGAGATTGGGTTTCATGTGTGTGTCCAATTACAGCCAAATCGCCTTTGATAAATTGAGGTGTCAATATCAGGTGTTAATCTTGACATCTTGGCTAATTTTTGCTCTCCAACAGGCCTTTGAACAAAACTGCAAGCGACTGTTATGTGGTTGTTAATTGTTTTGCAGACGAGAACTGGGCTGATGATCAACTGCTTGGTTTTGAACCCTGCAATGAAAACCTCGTCTCTGGCTGCAATATAATCAATGGGAAGTGTGAATGTGACACCATTCGGACCTGCAACAATCCCTTTGAATTTCCGAGGAAGGATATGTGCCTTTCAGCTTTGAAGAGGATTGAAGGTGAGTACTGATTTTCACAACCTTGCGGCTTAGCACTGTGTGACTCTGAGCGGTGGCGTGTTTGAGCTTGGAGCGGCAGCGATACACTTACAGAGATTGGTAGCTTGTATAATCCTGAACAAAACGCATCAAGTTGACTGGGTACTGATGCGATGATGTGTGTGTTGTGCATGCCCGGGCGTTTGTGTTTCCTGGAGGCTGTGGACCAGGCAGGGCTGTGGTTGAATGGCCAGGGTAGTTTGTGCCAGCTTGCCTAAGTCACCTCTGCATAATGGAGGATTTCCTGAGCGGTGTGCTCAAGATGGGCATCTGTTGTCACCAGGTCCGTTCCGCCTGATTCCCCACAGCACAGTGCCCCTTGAGGACAGTGCTAATTGGAACTGCGGCTCTTCTGGAAAGAACATGTATCTCATTAGCAGAGACAGAGGGCTGCACAGTGATGGTGGAATGCTCAGGTTGAACATAGGTGTGGATGGGTTGTTAGGTGCTTCACCTGTGGAATGAAGACAAATTACATTAAAATAACAAGAAAACTCAGATGCCTGACTGGCTCAGTCAGTTGGGCCTCTGACTTCAGCTCAGGTCATGATCTCACAGCTTCTGAGTTCAAGCCCTGCATCAGGCTCTATGCTGACAGCTCAGATCCTGGATCCTGCTTTGGATTCTGTGTCTCGCTCGCTCGCTCTCTCTCTGCCCCTCCCCTGCTCGTGCTCTCTGTCTCTGTCTCTCTCTCAAAAATAAACATTAAAAAATTAAAAAATAAATAACAAGAAAATGATACTAATGCAGCCCATAACTTTTGTACATTGCTGCATAAAACCTAGACAAAGGATTAGAGAGTTGGAAGTTTGATTCCTAACTACAGTAATGATGAGTGGCATGCCCAGAGAGTTCGATGCCATGGCTTGCAACTGCAATTAACAAAGGGTAAAATCTGGGCTTGGGATTCAGCTCTGCCCCAGACCAGCATGGAACTTTCTCCCAGCCCCAGGTTCCTTTGGAGGGGGAAAAGGAAAAAAAAGAAAAAGCTGAACGAGATGTTCTTAAACATGCCTGTTATCTCTAACATGATGTCGTTCTGAGATGGAGAACTTGGTCATGTGGTTTGGAATACCAGGAATTTGTGAGGTCCCGTGAGGGCAGGACAGCAGGACCGAAGTTTTTGAATTGTATTAGGTTTCCAACTCATGCTAAATGATAATAAGAAATTCATAATCGCCTCTAAAATACCAGAAATACAAATTTCTCTTTGTATCTCCCGGTACTGCTGAATCATTAGAAGAGATGATAGTTGGAAACAATAGAAATAAAAGTTTAGAGCTGCAGAGTCTTAGATAGATAACATTTAGTCTAGCCCTTAAATATGAAAATTGGAAAAGTGAGCTCCATGCAGTTGGTCGGTACCCAGCCCGGGACTAACCACGTCATGTGTTGTCATGTACATCATCACGTTAGACAGCATGTTCCCTACCTCGTTTTCACTGTCTTGTGGCTCTGTGCTCACCCCTGTCCTACCCCACCGTCTGCCAGAAAAAAGTATTTTGCCTATTTTAGTGTATATAAACTTTCAGGGATATTATTAGATTGTCATGGTCAAATAGCTATTTAAATAATGAATTAATTTGGTTAGTCAGACATATTTAAAATCACATTATAGAAAATAATACAACAATTTAGGTTATTTTTGTCACTCTTATGTGTCACAAAGCTGTTTTTCCTCAGATGTTTTAAACGCATCCCCGTCGCTGTCCTTGTCCTTGGTTGGGCTCCCTCCGAGTCCCGGAACTCCTGTCCTCCAGCATGCTCTCCTCCCTCGCACCTAACTTGCTTGCGTTGTAGCAGATTTTGAACTTAGCACAGAAGTTTTGTTCAAAACTCTGTGTCTTTTCACATAAGACTGGGACAGTTGCATTTTTAATTAGGTGTATATTTATGATCTTTACAGTGTGGCGATTAATGGCATTGATTTTGAAAGTGATTCTAAATAGGCTGTTTACAAGATCCAGCACTTTCAATTTTG
Source organism: Suricata suricatta (assembly GCF_006229205.1). Lineage (NCBI taxonomy): Eukaryota > Metazoa > Chordata > Mammalia > Carnivora > Herpestidae > Suricata > Suricata suricatta. The sequence goes on along the minus strand of NC_043703.1, from coordinate 136,778,675 downwards.
AGAGTGTTCCCTCTGGAATAATTACTGTAGCTGATTAAATTTCTTTACCCTTTTTTTTTTTGGTTAACAGATTCTGTCAGATGGCCTCCATTTAACCCAAAAGTAGATTTGGGTTGAGCTCATTTAAGGTTAATGTATCTTCTACAAAGAGTACTATTGTTTTGTTTCAAAATAAAGCACCCTGTAATAGTCAAGATCTTATAAGAAGTCCCTATTAGGGGAGTTCCCTTTTTTCAAAAACAAGTTTGAAAGAAAAAGGCATATTCAAGTTTATATTGCATATGAAAGAGTGACTGATAGTATAGTACTGTATCCAGTTAGGTTGTTAATGGCAGTGATGACTTGAAATACTTCTAGGAATTGAGGACCAGAGAAGTGTGACCCTGAATTTCAGGGAAAGGTGTGGAGGAGGTAGAGTCCAACCAATTTAGAATATGCATGGTGATGGATTCTAGGAAGGAGAACAATGTGGACAAAAGAATGAAATCTAGAAATGAGGTTGCAGGACTTAAGACACGTGGGACACTGGTCTAAGAGAGCGAGGTTTTATATTTATAGGAAATAAAGATGGGGAGGTGGCCTGGGACCTGATGGTGAAACGTCTGCAGCTTTGCAAAGGGAGCTTAGGCCTGGTAATAGGAACCATCAGAAACCATTGCACATTTATGAGCAGAGAGAGAAGCAAGGCCTGGCGAAGTCAGTGATGGGCAGACTAGGATTGTGGGGTTAGCAGGGGAGATACTGCAGTGCGGAGGCTTGCTGGAGAGCCGATGCAGTTACTGAGATGCCGAGCCACGACAGACTGGGCTGGGGGCTAGTGGGGAAGCAGCAAGGAAGGAGTGGATGCACACCGTATTGCCCAAAGAACCTACCATAGCTGCTAACAGGTAGGGGAGGGATGAAAATGCACAAGGATGATTCGAGGCTTCCCAGCCTGCATTGCCCCTAGAATGATCCTGCCAGGTCATGGAGGTGGGGAGACTTCTGAGATGTTTGTGACGACGTGGAACTGGAGAATGGGCCATTTGTTTTAGGGAGACATGGAATCCAGAGGGGCTTTAAGCATATGAGAGAGATGACAGCATGCTTGAATGATAAGAACGATCTGGTAAGAAGCCAGAAAGCAGTTAACGAGAGAAAGAGCGTGATTGCAGGAACAAAGTGAGGAGAGTGGAGCAAAATTGTTTCATTTTCTCAGAGACGGTATGTACAGCAAGGTCGTCCGCTGACTCTGAGGTGGGAAAAGAGGTGTGAAATACTGAGGAGAGGGAGGGAGAACGGAAACTCATCTCGGGGCGGGGCGGGTGCATTAGCCAGGGAAGGCTAACGTGAGGCTAGCGGTGAGGCTAGGGCAGCCCGCCAGGCCAGCATAGTCGTGGGCCCCTCCCGCCGCGCTGCAGGTGCAGTGGGGGTGGAGGGAGCTGGGTTTGACCAGGGTCAGGAGTTCCCCTGGTACATCTGGTATGGAGAGAGGGGCCCAGAGCTTGAGGATCACGCTGGAGAGTATTGCTGTGATCAGCGTGCCCCCCGGGCCCGGGAAGGACAGAGGCGGCGAACGGGGAAGACACAGCTCCATGCAGCCGGCGCGCAGTCGCATCGCATGTGCTTCAGACGAACGAGGTTTTATTTTTTAAAGGGCAAAAGGATGAGTGATCCGAAAGTGGCAGTGGGAACATGGGGGACACCCGCCCCACCCTCGGGTTCGTGGAGTGTGGGAGATGAAACCATCCCTACTCGAGAGGATGTCAAGGGACAGAGTAGCCAGGGATTACCAGGTTTCAGTTAAAACACAAAGGTGAAGGGACAGTCAAGATGGCAGGGGGGACTGCGATGATGACCGGGGGTTCTAGAAGGCACAGTAGAAGGATTTGGGAGGGAGGATTGTGTAGGGTGTGGAGGATTTTGCAGAGCCCAGAGAAGGTAAGAATCCAGTAACGATGGGTGACCTGGTAGATTAGACTTGGTTCTTGGTGTTCTCTTGTGGGGAGATGAATAGTTAGTTCTGGTTAAAGCCTTCTTTTTAAGCCCATTCTTCTGGGCACTTTGTAGTGTTTACATGTGCAAGGATCAGGGTGGGGCCGAAGGAATAGTATTCTGGCCAGGATGTAATGAGAAAACATGGGTCTCCATTTCTGTGCTTTGGGAGTAAATTCTGAGCATGCGTTCCAAACATAATGACAGCAGCATTAAAAAAAAATGTGTGGATGTCATTGCAGGTCATTTTAGTATATTTATAGATTCATTAAGAATATTGGAAATTTCTGGGTATTAAAAAGAGTTCCTATGCATTGCTTAATTCATTTAAAAGGGAAAGAGGCGTGGCTCCGTCAGTTAGGCATCCGATTCAGCTCAGGTCATGATCTCATAGTGAGTTCGAGGCCCACATTGGGCTGTCCACACGGAGGCTGCTTCAGATCCTCTGTTCCCCCTTTCTCTCTCCCTACCCCACTCATGTGCTCGCTTGCTCGCTCGCTCTCAAAAATAAACATTAAAAAACATTTTTTTAATTTAAAAAAATTTAAAAGAGAAGGAGTTGGTCCTGGATTTTACCAAATGTTTTCTTTCCTAAAGTAAATGAACAAGTCACTGTAAAATTGGTTTGTCATGAATTTACAGGCAGTAGGATACTAGGTAACAGCCAGACGTGGCTCTGTGCAGATGGGCTTGCCAGAATCCTCTGTACTTCTCCAAGGAGAAGGAAGTCTAATAAATGACCTGCAGGTCATCACACCTTGATCTTAAGTCTCATAAATTTATGCCCCACTGTCTGTCTATCCTTGCTTGGTCTGTGTTGTACTGAGCTTCGCGCAAGTCAAGTTGTGCCATCAGAGGAGGGGACGAAACTAGTGAGAACAGTGTCCGTCTCTGCAGCTGCTACAAGGCAGAATGGGGGAGCCTGAAAATGACAGAGTGGGTACCGAAGATTTCCGTGATTCAGAGGAGAAGGTGGGCCTTACAGTTTGCATGTAACTCCACGTTGGGGTCAGTGGCTTTTAGCTTCTAAAAAATTAATGTAATTTAGGGTGGTCACGAAATCAAAAAGTGGTCTGAAGTCTGAAACCAAGTTCAGGGAAGGATGTGAAACACCCTGGGAAACATTCGAATGTTCATTCATCCAGCAGATATTTGAGTGCTGTGTCCCGGGTACAGTGCTAGTGGCCAGAGGGCGGTGCAGCTGTCCTGCAGCTTACATTCAGAAGGGGAGAGAGGACATAAAAATGCAAAAATGAACAGGGAGTGTCACATACCGTGACGGGAGCTATGAAAAACAGTAATTAGGATGATACGGGAATCACAAGGATTAATCTGCTGAGAAAATTGCTTTCAGATATGGAGGTCAGGGAAGTTTTCCACGAAGGGAGAGCCTTCACCTTGAAACCTGAATGTTAGAGGGCGTCAGATTTAGGATGGCCTGACAGGAGAGCATTCCACTCAGAAGGAAGTGCGAGTGTGAAAGTTTGAAGCCAGGCTGGCGTGTTGAAAGAACGGCACTTTGAAAAGGCAAGAGGGCCATGAGACTGGACTGTGGTGGGGGAGGGCCAGAGAGTGGAGGCCACGTCACATGATGTAAGTTATGGTCAGCTGAGTGGCTTATGAAATGAGGGAAGCTGCGTTACAGGGCTGTGAACAGGATGTAACGCAGCTTGACTTGGGTGGATTAGAAAATGAATCTGCCGGAGCAGAGATGAGCGGGAGGCGGCAAGATGCAAGAGTGGAAACAGTCACAGGTAGGAAGGAGAGCTTTTAGTAATTCAGCGTAGAGGTAATGATGGTTCAGACTTGAGAGCCGGAGATAAAGGGATGGGTGGATTTGAGATATAATTTGGAACCAGATTTGTTGATGGATAGGCCGAGGGGGTGAGGGAAAGAGGAATCAAGAAGTACTCTTAGATTTGGGGTTTCAAGCAGAGTACAGTGCCTTTTACTAGGAGCAGGAGATTTAAGGAAGACTCAAGACTTTTGTTTTGGACAAAACCCAAGCTCTACCCAAGTAGAGCTCTTTGTCAATTTTTTCTGTAGTTCACTCACTCATTAGGTAGCTCCATGGTAAGTATACGGAGGACTACAAAGATACACGTGCCTGAGAAGTCAGCCCTTTTCACAAGGAGGTATAACCTTGTTGGGAGATTCCAAAGAAAACTGAGATCAGCCCAGTCCTCACAGATTTATCATCAGCCAGAGATTAGTTGAAGTGAGATCTGTGTGGGATGCATAAGGTGTGTTCTTAATTATACTTTTTACGTATTGTTGCGTCACACATTTTATGGATTACTGGAATAGTATAGATTATATGAAATTTAGTCCTATTTGGAGCTGCACAACGAAACATTTTGCAAAAGGAAGAAGACACTTGGGCTTTAAGAAATTTCTCCTTTAGGGGCTCCTGGGTGGCTCAGTCCATTAAGCATCTGACTTCGGCTCAGGTCATTATCTCACAGTCCGTGGGTTCGAGCCCCAACCCCACGTCGGGCTATGTGCTGACAGCTCAGAGCCTGGAGCCTGCTTCAGATTCTGTTCTCCCTCTCTCTCTGCCCCTCCCCCACTCTCTCTCTGCCTCTCTCTCTCAAAAATAAAAATACATAAATTTTTTTTTTAATTTCTCCTTAAGTTTAGCTAAAAGCACTTGGAAGTAATGTAAACTGGTTTATAACTTGGGGCTGTATTTATTGTTTTCCTCTACAAGTTATTTTAGAGAAAAGATAGTGAGAAATTGAAGTGGGATACTTTACATCATTATACTGAGTAAACAAGATCCATTCGATAGTCATAAAATGGAAGAATCAAGGAGGGCTTTGTGGAGGAATTGGTGACTGAGTCACACGCTGAGAAATGTGTTGGGTGGCTCAGTAGAAGGGAAGGGACACTATAAGAGCAGCCTTGGAGACAGAAACGAGAGAATGGGCAGAAGGATCCAGATGGGAGGAGTTCGAGTGGTTGAGGCAGCGGGCTTTAGTGGCTGGCTGACTTTGGAGTTTGAGGAAATGGAAGACCGCCTGATTTGGGGAGGAGGGTGTGATTGTCACATAGATGTTTCAGGGTGTCATGGCCAAAATAAGATGCCTAGGGGGCATGAAGATCAGTCTGTTTAGTGATGTTATTCACTAGAAGGTGGACTGTAAGCAGAGCAGCTCTAAGGGAGGTTGGATGCAGTGGACATCGAATTTGTTTCGTTGTGTTTGAGGCGTGTATGGAGATCAAGGGGAAGACAGGACTTAGGAGTCTGGAACGCAGCGGTCTGGAGATAAGGATTGTGTCGTCGTTCCCTGGAGAGAGAGGTGCTGTTAAAGGCTTGAGTAGGTAGGCGATGTGAGGAGCTGAGATTAATGTGGCGGTAATGTGTGTAGTGGAGGACGGACGTGGCTGGCCGTGTTAGCACGCCAAGAGGGAGATGAGAGGGCCACTGTGCAGGTGGCGGTGCAGGGAGTGTAACCCCAGCACAGGGAGAGCGAGCCTGTGGACCGCTGCTGGTGGCTAACCTCAGACATGACTTTGGTGTCCTTGAGAGTGGGGGTTAAAATGGAAAAGATCATCTTAATCATTAACGATTGATGGATTGACAGATTTGTACTCCCTTGTTCAAAAAAGGCTTTAAAAGTGTTTGAGAGTACAGAAGACTGTCAGATGCATCCCTGTGAGCAGAGCCATCCAGGGTGGGACACTAAGACGAGTAAACAACTGGATGGGAAGATAAAGAAACATCATAGGCTCTTTCAGTCTGGAAGAATTTTCTCTGCATTGTCTACAAGTATCTTCTGAGGTGGCTCTTTTTGTTTTAGAGCTGCTGTCTTTCTTCATTCGTTTATTAACTCGAGAAGTATCTTACACACATGTTGTATCACTACACCTCAGATTCCCAGTTTGATTTGTTTTGCATTTAACTGAGGGGCCCTTTTCTAAATGACCCTGAAGGTGCAGATACGTAAATTGAATAGCATTTTACATACTCTGGGAGCTTGCTTTTGATTTTTTTAAAGTTAAAAAAAATTTTTCTAAATGTTTTATTTTTTGAGAGACAGTGCATGAGCAGGGGAGGTGCAGAGAGGGAGACACAGCATCTGAAGCACAGAGCTTGATGTGGGGCTTGAACCCATGAATGTGAAGATCGTAACATGAGCCAAAGTTGGATGCTTAACTGATTGAGTCACCCAGGTGCCCCTTAAGTTTTCTTTCTTTGTTTTAAATAATGTCTTAAATGATATTTTTAAGCATTTATCTGTTTTGTAAACTTACATTATGTGAAATATATGTGCTTGGCAGAAATTAGAGAAGAGAATTTGTATACATATTTAGATACCTGTAGGTTTTTTCTTGCTTAAAGCAAAAGGAAGATTGACTTTTACATTATCTGGCTCTGTCTTCTGAAGATAAACTAATTTTTAAATATCCAAGCTGCTTTTATTTATTTACTTTTTAAGTTTATTTATTTTGAATGAGAGAGTGCGTGTGTGCATGAGTGCACACGCAAGCTGGAGAGAGGCAGAGAGAGGGAGAGGAAGAGAGAGAATCCCGAGCAGGCTCCATGCTGTCCATGCAAAGCCCAACATGGAGCTCGATCTCACAGATGAAGAGATCATGACCTGAGCCCAAATCAAGAGTTGGTTCCCCACCCACTGGTGCCCTGGGGGCTAAACTAATTTTGATACAGAAACAAATGACTTCTTTTCTATAGACTTTTTCCTTTCAGGTTTTAAAAACCTAGATAACAGTTGTTTCAGAGCCTTAATTTTTATAAATTATCCCGTGCTCCAGATTTACTGTTTCAGTCCTCCCTAAGGAAATGTTAATATTATGTGCGCTTATTATTCCATTTTTAGTGTGTTACATGGCACTTACTTTTTTTCACACAAGTGTAAGTGCTACATTTACACTTATCTTATTTTAAGAAAATAAGACAAGTACTTATCTTCCTCTCAGTCTGCAGCCCGTAGCCCAGCCTGCGCTCTGTGCAGCCTCATCAGATGGTCTGCCTTGTGGTGCCGTCTGTGATATTTGTTCAGTAGTATTTAGAGAGAAATTGGATACTGTATGCTTTTATTCATAAAACTTTATTCTCACATGTTTTGTGTTTGGAATGGGGATGATGCTCCCCAAAAACCACTCTAGGAAATGTGACCCAATGGAGATGGGCACGTTTTTTAACACGCATTCTGCCTGTGAGGTAGTGCAATGGATTCCCTCTTGACCCTCTGGCTGCTGGGACTGAACTGCGTGTCAGCTACAGCAGGGCATCTGCTGCCATCCCATAATACAAGGGATGCCAGAGGCACCCAGCTCTGCCCTGACCTTTGCTCCACATGGGGCTGGCCTGGATCAAGGCCTGGGTGTCATGTGTGCAGGGACTCTCCTGGGTTCCTTAGACTTGAGAGAGCTTAATGGACACACTGCCATATTGACTTACAGTGACTGGACCAGGGCTGGGGCGCGTCCACTCCCAGGGGGCCCCCCTGGGAGAAGCCGTGCCACCATTTTGCACCCCGCTCTGAGTAGCAGAGCCCCCTAGTGAATCTGCCCTCCTGTGAGGGAGGCTTATCTGAGGGAACGTTGCTGCTGATTTCTCCTACTTCCCTTGCTTTTAAACACAGAGCATATGTTTAAATACAAAGCATATGTTACAGAGCCTGACTTCAAATAGGAATACACAGTCATGGTTTTATGATATAATTATTAAAATTCAAACTTTTCTCCCAAGTAAATAGTAAAAGAAATTAAAACCCAATTGGTATTTCCTGGTATGCACGTAGGATCATATAACGAGGAACTAAACACATCCCAGACTTGGACACTGAGGAAATTGTATTTTTGTTTGTTTGTTTGTTTAAAATTTTTTGTTTATTTATTTATTTATTTTGAGAGAGAGAGAGAATGAGAGAGAAAGCGCATGTGCGAGCTGCAGGAGGGAGCGGTGGGAGCAAAAGAATTCCAAACCGGCTCTGCGCTGTCAGCACAGGACCCGATGTTGGGCCCAGTCCCACAACTGTGATGATGTTGGGCCCAGTCCCACAACTGTGAGATCATGACCTGAGACGAAACCAGGAGTCAAATGAGTAACTGACTGAGCCACCCAGGTACCCATGGGGAAGTTGTTTTTAGTAGAGATGATTATTTCTCTAACTTTACCTATTTGATCTTTGCTAAACATTAGAAATATATCTTCGACCTTAGGTTTATGGATTTAAAAAAAATTATATCAAGCTGGGTGCCTGGATGTCTCAGTCAGTTAAGCGTCTGACTTTGGCTCAGGTCATGATCTCATGGTACATGAGTTCAAGTCCCACATGGGGCTCTGTGCTGACAGATTGCTTTGGATTCTGTGTCTCCCTCCCTCTCTCTGCCCCTCCCCCACTCACACTCTCTCTCTCTCTCCTCTCTCTGAAAAATGAATAAAAATTTTTAAAAATTACGTCAATCTGCATGGTATTAAATGTCATTATCCCCCAATCTTTTCTCCTGTAGTATTGACTGCAGTAAAAATGATCCTGTAAAATCATTAATTCACAGGATCAGTAGTCCTGAACGTCAAATTGTATGTTTCCCCAAAATATAATTACTGTATACTGTAAGATTGCGATCTAGCAGAGTTAAATTTTACTTATAATTATATCAGTACTGTAATTATTTGGTTGAAGGAAGGATAGAAATGGGGCGAGTATAGATCATTTTAGGGAAAAAAAACCTTTGGGAAGTTCTTGGCTTTTCAAATCTGCTATTATATAATCCTCGATAATAGAATATAGGAGCTTAACTACCAGGAAAAAAAGAAAAAGAAAAGATTCTCTCAAACTCTGATTCTTACTTCCTCAGAAGGCAAGCCTGCTGTGTGGCCAGGACGGTGCCTCTCCTACTTCAGAACTTCCACCAATTCATAATTTTTAAGTTAGTCATGCACTTCATTAAAGTTACTCATTGCAGATTGTTTCTCTTGGGGTAGTTCTGTCTGTAACCAGTGTGATGCTTGTGAATGGATTGCTTTAGCTCCTATAAATAGTTTTAAAAAACTATTTCCGAGGAATTCAGTTAACAGTGAGCTCATCACGTATGGAAACACTAACCCTTCCCCAGACCAAGTAGAAAAAGCCAGTTAACCGTACCTTCCAGGTGGATGAGGGTCTTCATGACCATCACTTTTGTTTTTCCTTTAGCTACCCACCCGAGTGCCATTAGAGATGTGTGCTTCATCAAGACAGTAAGGCTTTTATGCAGCTTTAAATCTGTATTGCTGTCCCCCTCTCTTTGTAAAAACAGTAAAAAATTGATAATGTGATACATCTTTTCTTTCAAGCACATTTATAAAGTCATGTTGAAATCTATATGTGTTTCATTTTAAATTCCATCAATGCCACAGGGAAAGAAAGCCTAGACACTTATTTATTTTCATAAGTAGTAGACTTTTTATTTAGGTTGACAACTAAATCAGTATTTTAGAATTTTATGTTGTAGGTACAGCCTGTTGTTTTGATGTCTTGATCGCTGGTACAAGGGGAGAAAAAGTGCTACCAAAAGGCGGAAACCAGTTTCAAATGTCTGGGAAATCAAAACAGGAAACTGAAGGAACTTGGCATGAGACCAATTGGAGAGGAGCAGTTGCTTGGATAATTCTACCTGCATTTGAATGTTGGAAGTCATACAGTGACCTTCTGGTTGTTGTGATTTCTCGTGCCCAGCAAAAGAAAAGAAAAGTCCTGATTAAATATTGTATATCCTGGTGTAAGAGTGGGGTGTCTTTGCCTGTGCCTGTGTAGGGGAGCATTTTATTTAGCCATAGTGGGGTTTACAGTAAATGGTGTAAGGGGCGCCTGGGTGGCTCAGTAGGTTCAGCATCTGACTTTGGCTCAGGTCCTGGTCTCATGGTTCATGAGTTCAAGCCCCACGTCGGGCTCTGTGCTGACAGGTCGGAGTCTGGAGCCTGCTTCGGATTCTATGTCTCCCTCTCTTTCTGACCCTTCCCTTGCTCATACTCTTGTCTCTCTCTCTCCTTCAAAAATAAACATTGAAAATTTAAAAAAATAAGTGGTGTAAAAAAAAAAAAAAAACAAATCTTCAATCCGACCCTTGGAATGATGCTTTCTGTGCAGTTACAAGTAAACAGGCAGTAATGTTTTGTACCACTTACCCTGTCCCCTCCCCCGCACCTGTTTCTTTGCTTTAACTCATTCTTTGTGCTTCCAAGCCTTCTCTTCTGTCCAAGCTGTGGATAGCCCAGACGTCCGTCTGTCCTCTCCCTGTCCGCTCCTAGGTTAGTATGGGAGTGCCAGGAGTTGTTGGTGAACAGTTTTTGCTACAAGCATATGCTTGTTTCAAGATTAAATACCGTGTTGTTAGTATATATTTTTAAAAATCCATTTGGTATTAAAGGACAAAAAAGAACCTGGCACTTTGAGTCAGAGAAACAGTGTTCTCTGGGGACCAAGCTTAGAACGTTTCCATTTCCATCTTTGCCTTTAGCAGGTGAACATCTCTGCTTCTGGGTAACCCTGAGCAGGCCTTTGCATATTTGTGGTTTCTGACTTGGCTGAAGGTGACCTTTCAGCTATTTCCAGGGCTTGGCATGTGCTCTATCATGAAGAGCGGCCGAGGCGCTGCTCTGCCCAGCTGTGTCCTGCTAATCCTGGCCCACAAGGGTTTTTCCTGACACGAGCAAAGGATCTGCGATCTTGGCCTTCTGAGCCGCTGCAAAGGGAGCCCAGCCACTCCCCGCAGCACGGCCCCCTTCCTCTGAGAAGGCTGGGAGCTGCACCTTCTGTGTCCTCCTGTCCCCGCTGGTGTCTCCATCAACCACCCAGAGGGTGTGGGCTATCAGGAGTGGTCAGGCCATGGAAAACCTCATTACTTAGTGTAATGGATGTTCCCAAGCCATAATCTGGGATCTCAGACAAGGCAGGCGAGCTTGATGGTTTTAATTTGCAGTCCATCAAAAAGTGATCATTTCAAATGCCTTTATGATTATATCAGTATAGGTAAGGATTCTCCGGTAGATAATGTGTTTCTGACCTTTTTCCAGGCTTGCCAGTATTACATAGTTACTACTCCCTTGTAAGAGGTCCTCCAGGAAAAAAAAAAACTTTTTTGAAAGAAGAGGGTTTTAATTTTTAAACCAGCAAGGAAATCCATCAATGGAAGGAGACCAGGCCAAACAGATGCCATCTCACACAAAGATAGACTTTGAGTCAAAGTTACAGTTTCTCCTACTTCTTAGTCTTACATGAAAATAGCAAATATTGCCAATTTGTGTCTTTTCCTCAGTGGCCCAGTAATGTTCTTCCAGTTTTCTTCCCACCTCGGAAGGCCAGCCTCCTCTTTCTCTCTTTACCACCAGCTCCTGTAATCTAGGCAGAATGTAAAAATATTTGTCCTTATTGATTGATTACACTCTAGAATGTTACCTCAGCCAGTATTTGCATTTTGGTCCTTTCTAATCGTGAAATTCCTCTGAAAGGAACTCAGCCCAGAAGTAGGAAAGCTCTTTAGGATGGAGCAAGGATCCTGGACGTCAGTCCTGCCCCATCCTGAGTGTGTCCCCGAACCTGGGGAGCGTGGGCCCAGGGCCGCCCCAGCTACACTGCTGCTCTCTGGTGATACGGGAGGAACCCTGCCCCAGGAAGGCAGCTGTAGTAAGGACTCTGTGGCCTTTACGGTCTGAAAGGGGTTGTGTGTGGTAGGCCTTCTAGAAGATAGTAAGAAACAAAAAATAAAGCTTATTTTAATCAGTTTAAAAGCTGTTTTATGATTTATAGACATATGGTGTTTATTCCTAGAACTGATGCCTGTATCTTCTTTGTGAAATGTGTAACTCTCTCAAGAAAGGTATTTAAGACCACTAACATTCCATATTTGGGGCTTTTGAAAGAAATATTCTAATGAACACAAAATGGGGCTCATTCCCTAGTTCATACTGACCACTCAATGTACTGTATTGAGCATTTTAATAATTTTGGAACCTATGAGACCATTCTTTTAATGGTACATACTCTCTATGATAAGAATTCTATGATAAGAATAATGATTCACATCGGTTGTTGATTCATCTAAAGCTGGGGATGTACTCTTTCTAGGGTACCTTCCTGATTTTGATTTACAGTCTCTGTTGCTAAGTGTTTTTTGCATTACAAGGAAGTAACAGCTGCACATAGCACCAGTAAAGTTGGAAGAGGGAAGGAATTAACATGTGATGAATTAATATTTGTGTGAATTTGTAAGAGACAGGAATGTTCCTTTAAATTGTAGATGTGTTTTTTTGTTTCTGGCCGACAACTTCCTAGTTGTCCTTCACTTCATTATTCTTTTCTCCGTCACTGGAATTTTTTTTTAATTTCCCGAAAAGCAAGTAAAGTGCTTTCTCCTTATCAGTAGTGTTTCTTTTCCTGTTCCAATAACAAAAGAACAATACAAGAATTTAATACAGTTAAAAAAATTGATACTTCTTCTTAATGTATCCATGTATTTGTAGATAAAATCCAAATTTCATAGACATAAAGAAAAGCTGTGTGTCAGTAAAATGAGCTCATATTTTATCATGTTCTTCTTAGGTTTTTCCTCCCCCCACCGCTTACCCAGTTTGGAAAATTAAATCATTTTTTTTCCTCTTCAAAATCTGTTTCCATGTTCTGTCATTGAGAGTAAAGGTCCTGGAAATGAGAAAGATCACTAAGACCACTGGTTGTCCCCTTAACAGAAGGACATTTTAAAGGTGTCTAGAATACATGCTGATCTTGTTTATATATTTATATTATAAAAAATATTATTATTTACCATTTCTGCTGCTTTGGGGAAAAAAAAAAAGTCCAGTCTGCCTCACAGGCGTTTATAAATATCAGAGGTGTGTTTTTGCAACATGAAAGGCTGTTTCAGTGTTTGGTGCAGTTCAAGTTCATGGCAGATGCCCATATAAAGCTCCTTCTGCAAACATCCTTGAAATGAGGTTGAGCTGGGGCACTGGTGACCTGTCCCGTGGTGGTCCCACTGTGGCCTCGGGGGCTGTGCTTGCTTACTCTCTAGGGCGTGAAACAAAATCTAATAGTCTCAGCTGTGCGTGACCCAGATCTGGGCGATTAGTGAGGGTTTCATACTTTGTAACGACTTTGCCTGTAACATTTAAAGTGATATTTATGTCTACGGTGGTGAAGAGAAGATACAATATTAGTGCATTTATATGTTCTCGGTGCCTTATGGCATTCTGATCGGCATTCTGATCGCTAACTGCGGGGGAACCTTCTGAGTGCTTTCTGACTGAGAGCCAATTTGTTCTGTTCAGTCAGGAATTTTTCAAAGGAAATTAGGCCGTGGTGTCACACCTCAGTGCGACGTGGAACTCCCAAAAATGTTACCTATGTGTTTTCTCATGCCTCCTGGCCTGGCTTCGTGTCTGCCTAAATTCAAGGTTTATTATAAGGGAGTCCTTGGGGGTCCTTCAGATATTTCAGCAAGTGAGCAAACATCTTTAATCTGGAGAGTGTAAACCTCATATGGGTCTCTCTCTAATAGTGTGTGCCCATGTGTGTTAGGAAGCATTTTTTTTTTCCTGGAAAAAAAAATCCTGTCACACGTGCATATATTTTCTGTACCAAAAGTACACTGTATCTACACGTGTTCCAGGTGTACGTATAACTCTATAGCTAGATACGTACAAGCGTGTGTACATGCATGGTGATGACAGGTAATGCATGGCAATGAGTACAGCCACATAATTTGTATCTATGTCTGTATTTACCTATGTGCTATTAGATACGCTGCTCACAGGATTTACATTCTTTGATTACGAGTTTCCTGAAAACTGTGCTTTTCTTCGATGGCAGAAATTAGTCATAGAATCTAACCCCCAGCTGTGCATCCCAGCATTACTGTATAGGAACTGGTGCGACATTACGCACTCTGAATAGCTTATGGAAGATAAGGCAAGACTCTTCAAATAAATATTATTCCAACTCCTTCCACTTTCATTTCCCTTGTCACCATAACAGCCACACCCAACTTTGCCATTAGACCGTGTTGTCTATCTGCTTCCTACATGCTAGGGAAACTGACCCCACTGAGTAGCAAGGGAAATATGAGAGATAAAGTTGAAAACTGCTTTCCTTTTGTTGACATTTCTAGAGCAACAAGTCAGAAAGCTTTTGTTCCTGTGGGTAGACAAGAGCTGCTACGGGTCATGCTTAGCTGGTATGTCCTGTAGTAACCGTGATGACTCCCAGCAGAATTATTTAAAACATTCCAGTAAATAACCCAGAGTTCTGGTAAACAAAAAAGGAGCGGTGGTTAACTTACAAAGTGTGTGTTTCAGTTTCCTATATATGGGAAGGAGAGGACTGGGGACGGGGGTTAGAGTCCACGTAGGGTAAAGGTACCCACATTTCTGAGATTAAGCTATTTTGGACCAGCCTCAGTGAGATGGTGTTTGTTTTTTCTTTTCTTTTTTCTCTTTTTTTTTTTTTTTTTTTTAAGGAGTCTCCCTATTTGGCCCTTCAGAGCTCTGCTGTGGGAATTCCTTGCTGTATTCTATTGCTCTCTCAGTCGGTGTGACACCTTTCTAATATCTTTTCATTGTTATCACTCATCAGTTCAGAGGGATTTTTAGTTAAATCACAAGCTGACTTGCTGCTCCACATTCATGCCATCCGTTCTTGAGTCTTGTTTTACATTGCGATTTTTGTCCTCTCTTAAAAGAATTCCTTTGGGACAGGAGTCCTATCACCACATGAGGTGGCCCATTGGATACACATTTTCTGAACATAAGGTAACATGAGTGACCTTGCTGTATGTCTCCTGGGCTGAGGTACTGCTTTCTACGACCAGAAAACACATGTGAGGTTGTTATAAATCTGATGTCAAGTGCCTCCTTAAAGAGAGGAGAAATGAAATGATTATATCACACATTATTTGCTGTTATGTCTAGCATCAAAAATAAATGAATGTCTTCAGGAAGAAAAAAAAAAGTTGGAAAACGAGAACACAGACATGTGGAGGGATTGACGGCACAGTGAGCTTACGAATGACTTGATTTTCTTCCTGGCATTGCGGAAGGGCTCTGGCTGTCAGGGACTTGAACCAATCTGTATTAATATAAAGCACCAGAAATTTAAATAAGTCCTGTTTGAGAGCGATACCGGGGTTTTCCTTGAATGCCACTGGATTGACACTGCTTGTTAAATGTCAGCTAAATATATGTCGCTGGTGCACAAAAACCGAGAGGGCCACAAAAATATCCATCCTGGGCTTTAAAATATTTAAACCCTTTAATGTTCTTTTGACCTTCAGTTAAAGGACATAGTCACAAAACAGAGGAAATGCCTTAAATTCTAGCATCTGTGTTTGTTTCTTTATACTTTTTTGGCACGGTTACAACAGTAGGGCTTTCTTTCCTTTAATTTTTTTCCCCACTACAGTCAACACGGTCTTTCCACGCAAGTTAAGAGGGACAGTCGTGAGGCCAAGAGCAGTATGTTTCTGCCCTGTGCTGTGAGCCAGGGCCTGATTGGGTGGCTTGCTGTTTCAGAGGGAGCCTCGAACCAAAGAACCGGCAGAGGCCCTGCAAGTACAGATGGTCTGTGAAGTTAGATGCCTGCACTGGTGCGCAGAAACACGCTTCTCCATACTCAGAAGTATGTCGCGCCCTCGTATTTTGAACGTCTCGAGTCTTCCTCACTGTGTGCCTTTTATTTCATGGGGATGTGGTTTGGGGATCTTCATCTGGTTTTTCAGCTGCTTGAAGATGTTTCTTCAAGAGTTCCTTCTGTGGCTGAGACAGGAATCTGGTCTAATTAAAGTCCCTATAAGGTAGATCTATTTTGACATGGGTGCTTTATTTTGGCTCTGTACTTCAGCCATATTTGTCATTTATCACTAGTGAGAGGTCACTGACTACTTGAGGGAGTGGAGCAATGGCCTCTGACATCCCATTAAATACTACCAAATTGGTAAGCTGGGGACATTTTCTCATTTACACGTTCCCTCAGCTTTACCTCCAGTAATTGTGTGTGTCAGCTTTTCTTGAGATTTTGAATAACAGGCAGCGAAATCCACTAGGTGTTCTTTCCCACAGGAGTTGAGTTTGGTAGCATACGTCCCTCTTGACATGTATATGCCCCTCTTAACCTTGGCCACTCAGCACCACAGACCCCCTGGCTTTGGCATCGCTATTGTTTGTGTGCCACTTGTGGGGTTCTGACATGAAAAAGTTGGGAAGCAATACTGTTATGCACAGATGTTAACAGGCTTAAAATTAGCCTTCAGAGTAGTTCTCAAAAACCGTCTGAGTCTCAAAAGCTGGTTTTGTCTGAAGTTTACAGATTAAATGTATTTATTCTATAAACTCATGTTGAAGGGGATAATCATCTGCCCCTAGCAAATGCCTATGTAATCTCCCCTAATTCATGCATTCTTTCATTTAACAAATATTTATTGAGCACCTGTTCTGTGTCACAAACTGTGCTAAATACAGAGTGAACAGGACAGACAGGATCCCAGTCTCCCAAAGCTTCTAGTCTGATGGGGAAAATAAGTAAAAGTCATAAAGTGTGTAAGTGCAGTTGGGTAACAGAATGCCAAGACCGAGAGGATGGCTTGAGAAAGGCTCTCTCCGAAGAGGTGATGTTTAAGTTGGACTGAGAGCTAGGAAGGAGCAGGCTGTGGAAGAGCCTGGAAAAGTACATTCTGGGCAGAGTAAACCACGGATTAGACAACCTGGTGTGGAGCTCTGTGAACTGGGGGGTGGGAGGGGATGGCTGGTGGGCTGTAGGTAGTGAGTGAGGGGGGGGGAGGTACCTGAGGGGAAGCTGGAGAGGTAAGAAGGGACTAAATCAAATAGACTCTAAGGCTGGGAGTTTGGATTTTACTCTAAGTGTAACCAAAAGCCATTAGAAGGTCTTAAGCTTCAGATGGAGATCATAGGATGCCCTTTTTAAGATCAGCTTAGGCTGCTCTGTGGAAAATGTCTTCTCGGAGGAAGGAGGCTGGAGCGAAGCCAGGGGGCTGGCGTGGGCCCTGAGGGAGAGCCAGGGAAGTGATGTGCGGCCAGACCAGGGGTTGGCAAAGGAGTTGGAGAGAAGGCAGGGGATTCTGTGTGTCATCTGGATGTATAGTTATTTAGTCTCAAGTTGATTGAATTTGGGGGTCAAATTAGGAGGTGAACTCCACGTTCACCCTGGGCCTCCATTTCCTGAGATGGGGAAGACTGAGCAAAAACTGGCCGCAATCCAAATTAACCTTCGAAATGCATCCAAGTGTACCAGGGTGGAGGTAATTTTGAGTCCTTCTCTTTATATAGTGATGACATTTGAAAATTAAGTCATTAAAGTATTACACTGTCTGGAACACACGAGCAAAATTCCAGAGATTCCAATTTGGTGGCTCTAGGTCATGGTTATTCAGTTTGGTCTCCTGACTGGCTTAATCCTTCACCTCTTACTTTTGAGGCTGTGTTTCTCTCTCTTGACTTTTGGTGAATGCTTCTGTTTCTTCTCCCCAGGGATGTCAACAAAAGTCATACCCCAGTTTGCTTAGTTTCCTTTTAAAATTGTTCACAGATTTCTTTTTTTTTTTTTATAAGTTTAGGACAACACGTGACTTTCTCGGCCATGGCTATTCATACCCTACAATCCCAGGGCACCTGGTGAAATGGCAGGTGCCTGCATCACTTCTCTTGCACACTCCTGAGCTTACGAGGAAGCCCTACTGTGTTTAAGTCATTCTCCCACCTCTGTTTGACTGTTAGTATGTTAGTAACAGCTATGTGGCTGTGTACTCAACACTGTAATTTGCTTTCCTGCGTGCCTGCCTGTGTCCCCTGAAAGCAGAGTCAGGGCTTGGCACCTTACAGGTCGTTAATGTCTCATGATTGAAAAAATGATGAATTAAGAGTAAATCCTATGAGATCATTCATGATATACTCAGAAAAATTGGACTTTACCTTGTAGTCATTGTGGATCCCCTGCAGGCTCGTAAGCAATGGGGTTCAGAATAAAATGTAATAAGGGCGTACTCTACACAGACTCGTCATCAGAAAGTCTCCTTAAGTATAAAACACGGTGAGAATTTTATACTTCACGGTCATGATTATGAATATTAATTTCCATTGACCCGATAAGGAGAAAAGTGTGTAATTATTGGGGATTTCTAGGTGATAGAAAACAGGACGGTAACTTTCTGTTTGTCCTCTGAAAGGAAGAGGCATTTTAGGTTTAGGATTTTTTTGACCTTTGATTTTACTTGTGCCTAATTTCATCCAGATGTACCCTTTAGGCTCCAATCATGTTTCGTTTTGGTGTTCTTGCCACCCATTTTTCAAAAGCAAAGGCAAAAATCATCCTTGCTTTGTGTGCAGTTGGAGGAGATCCTGGCACAGGTCCTCCAGAGCCCAAAGAGAGAAAGGATGAGCAGTGTCCAGACCAGTAGCTGGCTGGGTCAGACTCTTCCTCCCATGACCATTGCTAATTAATGGGCGAGTCTGTTCTGTAGTTACAGAGCTTCTTACCCGAGCCCAGGCTGTCCTGGCTTCAGAACATGGCCAGCTGCACGGCCCAAGCCACTGCCAGAGCTCTGTTTCTGATTCCACCCTCAGCGAGTCCGATGCGGTGGTCAGAGAGCGAGCCCCCAGATCCATTCACATGTTTTGATTGAGAACAGAGACACGATGCCCTCCAGTCAGAAGCCCTGCACTCACATTGGACACCATGTCCCCTTCAGAAATACGCCGTTCGCCTGGGTAGACGGTGCAGTTCTTCCTTCATTCTTTTGTTCTTGATTTCTCTCCAGGCCTCTTTGCTCCTGTGTCTCTAGTGTTTAATTCACTCTGGAACTTTTCCTGACATTCTTTCCTTCACCCCTCCCCTCTCCCTTTCTCTCTCCTATCATCCCTTCCTGCACACCTCTTCTGGTTTCCCAACACTGCATTTGCCCCCTTTCCACTGAAATAGCCTTGTATGTTGGCCTCTTTCCAGCAATATTAATGCACCTCATTTTTTTAAACCAACTTAATATATTTACCCACATAACAAACTCAGTGTACTTTACGACAGCATTGTAGCCTGAAATAACAAAATACTGTTGTAGCAGACCACATATTTAATTTACTTTTCTTTCTTATTTTCCATATTTTGGACTCTGTTTTATTTCAGGGGCCTATTATGTGAATAGGATCCTCGTAGGACCTTCAGAGGTAAAGAACGATCTCCATGGTATCTACAATACCTTAAAAACAATAATAGGAAGATGCAGAAAAAAATTTGTAACAGTTCAGCTCTTAGCTAAGATTTTAATATGGTAAACATTCACATATATTACAATGAATAATGTATAGTCCTAGCTCAAGATATTTCCAGTATTCTTGGGGAGACAGGCATGAACACAATTTACTATAATAGGAAGTAGAACAAAATCAGTACTTTCAGTAATTCAGAGGTACAAGAAGTCTCTGAGAGCACTGAGAGAGAAGTGATATTCTGACTGGGAAAATCAGGGATAATTTTCCCTCCCAGAGAAGGTGGCAGTTTATTTAAACCTTGAAGGATGGACGGGATTTCAGTAGGTCGAAGGGGAGGGAGGGGAGACGAAGGAGGCGGTGGTGGAGGTAGAGAAGCACCGTGTGCAGGGTGGGGGTGGGTACCAATTCCAGCACAGCTTGGAGCTCATGCATGTCACACACAGCTCCGCTTTCTAAGAGGTTGTGACCAAAGGAGCAGGGTAGGTTAAGTTGTAGCCTGCAGGTAACGTAGCTAAAGTGGGTAGTGCTTTTTACCTGCTACATATTAGGAACTTGAGCATATTTATACACAGAAGTGAAAGAACTAGCAGCAAAAAATTCAAGGCACAGAGCAAGAGAGCAAGGCCCCAGACAGCACCACAGGCTTTCCTTCGGGTCCTCCTCTCTACGCTTTTCAAGTGTCGGCCCTTGTTCTGCCCTGTCCAGCCTCCCTTTACTGCACAGCGTAGAGGTGGGGAAGCTGCTCACCCAAGGAATCAGCCCCAGAAATGAGGCAGAGTTGCCTTCACTCAGTAGGAAATCACGTTTCCGATTCTCTACAACTGTGTTGATAGAATTCAGAGAACAGCGGTCTGTCTTGATTGAAAGTTTTGTTTTCTGTTGGGTTTCCATTTCTTTTGTGACCTTGGATCAGTCATGTAACCTCTCGGAGCCGCCTTTGCCTTATCTGTTCAAAGAAGATGGTGACCCTGGACTGTGTCCTCGGCTGCTGTGCTGTACCATTTTTGAAGTTGGATTCACATCCAGGCTCCGTCCTATCTCTTTTGCTCCCCACACTTCCCGTCCTCTCTCCTGCTGTAATTCTTAACCTGATTTATCCTGAGGCTGTCCTTGTCATAAACATAAGTGGATGTTGCTAATCAACGCTAACATATTTAAAGAAATTTTCTTTTGATTCAGCAAAAAGCTGAGTGGTTTATAGGCTTCATGTCCAAAAAGAAGGAATCCCAAAGTTTAAAATTAAGGTTCTGGTCCTCCATACAGTCGTTAACCATTTGAATGACATGGTAATTTTGTCGAAGAGGGACTTAACTCTGCAACATTGAGAGGCCTGTATACTTTGGTCAGGTTCATTAAATAGCTCTGTCCTTTTGATTGACATTTAGTCCCCCTTGGAAAAGTTGAGATCGCTGTCAGGATAAGCACATGGTTCAGGAAAAATAACAGCTCCATGAAGTCTGTGTGTCAGTATTGTAGCTTCCCGTTTGCATTCTAAATAAGAGCATGTTTTATTGCCACTTGAAATGGATTCACTGGCATCCCAGAACAGGTAGTTTTGATACCAGTTAAGGCTGTACAAGACCATTCACATTCCACATTCCTTGTAATGTGCCAAGCGCTTGGTGCACATACCTTATTTATCACGTTGAAGAGGAGGAATGTGCTGATTTTGAGGTGGTCTTATGCCAGAGGAGCCAGCTTTTCTAACAATGATTCCCATATTCCTGAAGCTTAAGTTAGAGTCTGAGCATCCAGTTTCATTTTTCTTTTCTTTGGAGCCAGTTCTTGAAAGGTGAGAAATGCACACGTATATAAATAGAAGGATGTGTGGAGATACTCTGAGGTGGTGCTTTGTGCGACACATCTAAAATGCCTACGGTCACGTACAGCGGTCCTGGTCACTGGTGAGACTGAGAAACGATGGTGGCTCCTACGTAATTGTAATTGATACCAGCGTGATGGCATTAGAGCTCAGTGAGGTGATGGATTTCTTTGTTCTCCTGGCCTGTGACATCCAAATCCCATTTGGTTCTCTGCTTATTTTACAAACTTCACTTAACTTCTGACTCTTATTTCCTCTTAGTGTGATTGTTTTCTACCTTTGTGTTTGCTTTAGCCTTAATTCACACCCAGCCTACGCTCTCCAACTTCCTGCCCTCTTTCTTCTTCTCCTCTCTTGTCTTTCAGATATTCCCTGATTAAAATGTTCTCTTGCCCATCAGCAAACTGTAGTAGTTTGATTCATTTGCTTAAAAACAGATCTCTTATTCCTGATAATGGGAATTCTGTGGGAACATATGATGTAATAGTAACTAACATTTAGAACATGCTTACCATGTACATGTCACACCAGGCATTTTATATGGATTATTTTATTTAATACTGCTAAGAACTTCATTAAATACATTAAGGGGCTGAAGTAACTTGCCTAGGGTCACACAGCCAGGTAGAGCAAGGATTAGAACCTACATGGTCTCATTCTATCTACATCCCATATTCTCAGCCACCTTTGTTGCTTTATTGCCTCAGCTGTTGAGTCCATCAAGGTTTAATGATCACAGTGAGGTCACAACATCTTGGTAGACACACAGACACTGAACTTGTAGTAAATACCGCTTCCTCTTGCAGTACTGGATCCCAGGTGTCATTTGCGAGACATGTGTGGGTACTTCTACTATACCTACGCACGACAGTGCAGCTTTCCCAAAGTCCAGGAAATCTTTACCTTTGTGGAGCTGAGGTTTGAATGTTAAATGTTTGCCAGCTAGGAAAAAAGGGAAGGCCTAAAAATATGAGAGAGGAGAGCATGGGACAGATGAGGGAGCAATCTCATTGTAACGGGAGCAAGCTTGGTCCTATAATAGTGGAGAAAGGGGGGGCACGTGGTGGTGATGAGACATGGGATTGGTCATACCCAAGAGGCCAGGGGCTTCCAGTGCCATGGTAGAGAGTTTGGATTTTCTTCTTCCGTCATTAGGAAGGTGATGTAAGCATACCATGTTTTCCTTCTCGAATCTCTCCTGCCTATGTTGCCTCATTCTGTGAAAGCCACTGAAGTCCTGGGAGCTCCACCATATTTAACACCAGTAGCCGAGATCAGCTTGGAGGACAGTCTATTGCCGTGGCATTGTAAAAGGCTAATGTTTCCATACAATCTTTTGATCCTTGCTCCTGCATAACGACTATGAAATTAAATCTAAAGCTATAAACAGAAACTTAACGTCATTACTTATATTCTTAACTTGTAAGGTTAATAGAGATGTTTTCCAAAGGAGGTTTTATGTAAGATTAAATGTATGGCTTTTACACATTTCTGGTTTGTTTCTCCTGATTAAACTTACTTTTTTTTTTTTTTTTTTTTGAGAACTGGCACATTTAAGTGATGCTCTGAAAAAGCATTTGAATATTGTTGAAGAGCTATAATCAGTGTTGTTTAAAATGTTTATTTACTTCTGTTAATTAGTGTTTAAAATTGACCTTCAAAAAGCAAGCAGCATCTTTCTCGATGGCAATTTTATTTTCAAAAAAAAATTTTTATTAGTCATTTTTCTGGTGTTAACAAGATGACTTGATATAGACTCAATTTTATTTTTTTTATGTTAAGCCCATTCTTTCCTACTTTCAGTCAGAAAAATAATTAGTAACTTAGGAGTATTTCAGTCAGATTGCAAATATGTTGCCATAGCCTGTTCACAGGCAAAAATCGTAGAATGATATAGAGTAGACCTCAGATTGAGATTCTTGCGGGGGGCACTGCTTAAAACAAAATCAAATGACTGCTGAAATCTAGAAGATGTTCTCCTTTCGGCCATCACTCTGGCAGTCCATGTCCTGTCCCAGTAAGGGTGCTGTGTACAAAGACGGACGTTTTTCATGTTCCTTTCATTTTCCCTCCTCCCTTTCCCTCTCTCCCTCCCATCTTCCCTCCCTCCCTCCCTTCCTTCCTCCTCTGTCCTTCCTTCTTTTTTTTAATTGCTTTCAGTGCCTTTTTTTTTTTTTGAATGCCTATGGTAATGGCAAACTCTCATTTTTTGAAGCTAGCTTTTCTTTTGGGAAATAGTCAAAGGGCACATGGAGTCCTAACTGATTAATAAAATAAGTGAGCATTTTGGGGGATTCTGATTTTTGCTAAAGTATGAGCTAGAACTATTAGGCACTGAGGCTGATTTTAATGTGTATTTCATGAACTGCTTTAAAAGAAAACGTCAGAGGGAACATTATAGAAGCATGTTGCAAAATGGCAGAATTAGAATAACTCTATAACTTCCTAAAGTGCCCTCGTAGAACATGATTTGAATGTAATAAGTTATGTTGTGTGGTTTCTTAGGGTTTTTGTCCCTTTAATTCGCTGTCGTGTTTTATTTGTTAAATATGGTTAATTTTTTTAATTCATAAAGAACTTTAGGGTACATTAGCAGCTTTCAGTTCTCAACTCAAACATTAGTTAATATGTTACTGTATATGTGGAGATACAGGAGCTAACAAGGGTAAATAGAAAGTGGCAGGGTAGACTTTTTTCCCATGCACAAATGAATGGTTGTAAGTGCTGTTTGAAATTCTATCTGAAAGACTGCTGGATTCTCTTAACTGTACAGTCTGAGAAGTTTTGCTCTCAGGAACTGCTAGAGTTTATTCTGTTTGCTACTTATCTCTCTTCTGATTGACCCTTAATTTAAGTAGTAATTTATTCCTGTCAAATGTGGTAAGCTCTGTTCCTGAGGCTTTTATGATACCAAAGGTTTGGTTTGTTAGTGACATTACCTCCAGTGTGATACCCGAGACAGAATATTTTAAATGGGTTAGTATAAGTCAGCTTCATGAATTAAGTTATCTACTTCTTCTCTCTTGGTTTCTTCCCCCAAAATTAAGGATGCCATTTTTATTCCTGTGATTTTCTCTCTGCATCCCTCTAGATGTTCTATTTGATACTTTGGAAATGGTTGTTCTTGCCAGGATCTTCCTGTTATTGCTGTGAGTCACTCTCAGGCTAAAATTTGTTCCTTGATGCTTGTCCATTATGTCTTTCTTTGTCATATTTTCTCAGCTGCCTTCAATATGTCCTCCCCAGTGACTGGCTACAGAAATACTGCAATGCAGGGTGCTGGGTGGCTCAGTCCATTGAGTGCCTAAGTCTTGATTTTGGCCCAGGTCATGATCTCGTGGTCATGGGATCAAGCCCTGCATTGGGCTCCACTGTCTCTCTGCCCCTCTCCCCTACTTGCACACACAGGCTTCTTCCCTCACTCCCTCTAAAATTAAAAAAAAGGAAAAACAATTTGCAATGCGTTATCCAATCTAAGCCTTTTTAAAAAAATTTCTTGCAAATGAGCTTTTGAGCACATAAATAACATATATTATGGAAACAATATTTAGAGCATTGGGTAAGAAAAAATTATTTCCATGCTTGAGTATTTTACAACTTTGATGATGGGATTTCTTAATTTTCTAAATCAGAGATTCTTGCATACTTTAGAATTCATTTCAATATACTCTAGCCCTTTAAAAATTGCAAATAAATTTAGGTAGTTTGTTTTCAGAATTGATTTTGAGAGTTTCATAGTGCTGTAGAAGGTAACTGGTGTCATACTGGGGTCCTGAGCCAGAGTCAGTCAAGAGTCATTGAACCACATGCCCACTTAAGTCTTTTGGTAGAGCATGTTTTTAACTCTTTAAGATAATTACCTTGCTGATCCGGAGACCTTTGAGAAGTCCGTAAAGTTAATTACACCATGAGATACACCCTCTGCTCAGCTGCTTAAGCACTGTATCAGTTTTACAGGATGTATCAGTGTGATTGCAATATAGTGTTATAGTAATACACAGTTCATTGTGTGTAGGCTTTTCTAAAGTAAGCTAACAGTGATAATTACGCGGTTATTAAAAAGTTCAGGACCTTTTGGGATGCCAAGGTGGCTCAGTCGGTTGAGCGTCCAACTTTGGCTCAGGTCATGATTTCTCAATTCATGGCTTTGCGTCCTGTGTCCGGCTCAATGCTGATACTCAGAGCCTGGAGTCTGCTTTGGATTCAGGGTCTCCCTCTCTCCCTGCCCCTCCCCCTCCCTCCGTGTCTGTGTGTGCATGTATGTGCATGCACTCTCTCAAAAATAAATACTAAAAAAAAAAGTTCAGGACCTTTTGCAGATGTATGGTTAAGATAGGCTTTGGAAACTTGGTACATTTTTGCACACGTCGTGTGTGTTGGCGCCACCTGACAATGGGGCTTAATTATTTAGTCCATTGCCTTTGTATCATTTGATTCTTTGACTTTACATTGTAAATTTGGTTCTATGACTTGTAAAAAGGTCTCGGAACCTTTTGTAACTATTCTGAAGTCTGCAGTGAATGGTAACTGAGAGCCAACAAGACCAGCTTACTTATGTGCCAGGTATTAGTGTAAGTGCGTGACATATGTTACTTCCACCTCGTAACAAGGTAGTGAGGTGCAGACTTTTATTATCCTCATTTTACAGATGAGGAAACTGATCTAGGAGAGGCTACCCAGGGACACACGCTAGAGTGAGTGGTAGAACTTGGATAGGTAAGTGGGTAGGTAAGTAGATAGATAGGCAGACAGGAAAAAGTAGAAACGTTAAGAGTAGTAAGTGGGTATTTTTGCTGGGAGATATAGTAGTTCCCTGGCTGCCTGCTATGCTGGAGGCATTATGTTGGGCATGGGGGAGGGGGAACAAAGAAGCACGAGACTCTAGCCCAGCCCTCATGGAAGGCACATTTGGTCATGGAATCCCAAAGTATAAGTGATTATTGATGGAATGTGGACATTTTTATACAATTGATATATCGGGGCACCTGGTTGGCTCAATTGGTTAAGCTTCCGGCTCTTGGTTTCCACTCAGGTCATGATCTCAGGGTTTCATGAGTTCGAACCCGGTGTTGGGTTCTGTACTGGCAGCACAGAGCTTGCTTGGGATTCTCTTCCTCTCTGTCTGCCCCTTCTTGTTTCACTCTGTCTCTGTCTCTCTCAAAATAAAGAAATAAACTTAAAAGTATTTTTTAAATTAAAAAAAGGATATATGTATGAAGTCTGTAAACGTAAAGGAAGGAATCAGACTTGTGGAGGAAACCAAGGGGAAAGAATATCTCACAGAGGATATGACTTGTTTGAACATAACCAGAATGCTCTTAGAGGACAAAGACCATACATTTTGAACTTTGTATCTCCAGATTCCTAGGAAAGTGCCAGGAGGTAATGAGTGCTCAGGAAATGCTGCACAGATAAATGGTGGCACTCTGGCCAGCAGGGTGTATGTGGCGAAAGAGCATTGGAGGAAATGTTCCTCCCTCCCCACCCCTTACCCCCTACGCCATTGAAAACACGGGGGCAGGTAGGGGCGCAGTGTGCTCTTAAGAGGTGGCACTGTGAGTGTGTCATTGAAAAGTGTCATGTTTGGGAGTGTGAGTGCCATGCTGCATCACACATCACTCTCCTTTCACTTGGCCCATGTCCCCTGCCAGGAAGTGTCTCCTACTCCAATCTCCTCTCTACACCTGCTTTAAACCCTACCCACATTTCAAGACCTTGATAAAGACAACACTCTTCTATGAAGCTTTCCCAGCAACTGCCTTGCAGGTACTGTCCCCTTTCTCTGGAGTCCCAGCACTCTTTGTCACTCACTTGCCATTTACTAGCATATTGCATCGGGTCACCTCTTTAGTCTGTATGGTGTTATTTAAGTTTTCTTGTATTGTTCTCTGAGTCTTATTTTGAAAAGGCCCTCAGAAATCATCTGTTCACCTTCCCATTGATAAAGATGAACTGGAAACTCAAAGAGTTAAAGAACCGTATGGTTCACAGAAGCTGTTAGACTGAATCTACCCAGAGCCTGATCCGTATTAACTGGTGCTCTGCTTTCTCCAGCACTCTGTAGTCAGTTTGTGGGGGTGGGGAATAGTGTGAAACATTTGTAAATGAAAGAATGAATACCGCTTTGGCTCTCTGACTACTATAAAGATAATGTGGTTCCCAGCTTACACTGTGTAGACCATTAAACAGAGTAAGACCTCAACCATTAGACGTGTTTGTTCAGAAAGAGTATCAGAAGAGCAGCTACGGGCCAGTTTTCCTGTTACTTTCACCAGGAACACTGCTAAAGATGGCTGTTTGATTCATTTCTTAAAGCTCACTTGAACAACTCAGTCAGCTTTATAGATCTCTGACAGTTTAAACTTAAGTTGTTTATTTCTAAGTTTTGATTAGAAATTAGTCTTTTTCCAATATAAAAATTCTTTTTCTTAATTTAATAACTTCTGCTTCCCAGTGACATAATTAAGGACAGAGATTAGATTCCACAGTGCCCTTGTCTTTGCTATGCGAGAAATCCTCCTCTGACTCAAAAGGAGGCTTACCGGTGACAAAGTCCGTTGTCCCCAACATCCTCATCCGGGATTCAGAAGAGGTGGCACCTTCTGCATGTGTTCTTAAGTGGGCAGTGGGTAGAAGAGTTCAGTCGGAGGCTATTGTTACATAGGGACAGCCATGACTTAGTCAAGATTCCTTACAGAGAAACCAACACAGAACACCCTTGTGATTCATTGACATCACATTCACATGTTCAATTATTCATCAAACAGTGACCCAGAAGATGCGTGACGTGAGGTCCCCTTGTCATTTGAATCAGGTGTGCTCTGAAGTACCTGTGCGGGAGCAATTGCTTAGCTGGTAACAAGCCAACTGCCCAGTTGTTTTTCAGTTTATTATCACATATGCAAGAAGCCATGAACTAGTCAAAACTTCTTTCTCTCTAAAAGAAAGCCAGGAGGAAGAAGAGTAAAGTGAAGTCCTAGAAAGTTCTGGTTTCTGGTTCCTTACCAGAAAACAGAAATCTGGGACAAATTAGAAAGCTGGTGTGCTGTGTTTGGCAGTAGATTGAATCCCTGAAATGCCTGGTACAAAAACAAGGAAGAGCAATTCCTAGAAATGCCTCAGCAAGTGTGCTGACCACTGTAACGTTGCGCTTTCCGGGGCAACTGTAATCTGTGGCATCACACACCAATTAGTGTGGACAGAGACCTCAGGAACTATCTCTTGTGAAAAGCCTGAGTCTACCATATTTCCATTCTCCCCACCCACAATCTTTTTATTTTAATAGGAGGCCCAGTAAGGATATGTTGACTGAATAGCCTTCTTAGATTACACCATTAATCTTGCAGGTGTTGAATTGTCTCAGATCTGTCGTTTAAGGCTTTCAGGTCGGGTAAAACTAGCATGTATCAACCGCCAATTGTATCAGACTCTGTTGTTGTTTAAAAATTTTTTTTTAATGTTTATTGATTTTTGAGAGAGACAGAGAGCATGAATGGGGGAGTGGTAGAGAAAGAGGGAGACACAGAATCTGAAGAAGGCTCCAGGCTCTGAGCTGTCAGCGCAGAGCCCAGTGTGGGGCTCGAACTCACAGACTGTGAGATCGTGACCTGAGCTGAAGTCGGACCCTTAACTCACTGAGCCACCCAGGTGCCCCAGACACTTCTTTTTTTTAAAGAATATGTGGCTGATCAGATTCTTTTAGTGTCCTAGGAGGAAATAATCTTGAACAGGGAGGACAACGAAAAAGTGGTATGTCCAAGTAGAATTAGAAATCAGAGCTGTAGTCACCCTAGATCCTAGAATTCTGAGATTGGTCGGTAAGTTAGGGAGTGAGGGTGGCTTAAAAACACTTACGGGGCACCTGGTGGTTCAGTCAGTTAAGTGTACAACTCTTGATTTTGGCTCAGATCATAATCCTATGGTTTATAAGCTTGAGCCCCACGTCAGACTCTGTGCTGACAACACGGAGCCTTCTTGGATTTCTCTCTCTCTCTGCCTCTCCCTCTCTCTGTCTATCCCTCTCTCAAAATAAATAAATATTTAAAAACATCATTGTCAGGTTCAAAGAAATACTCTTTAAAAATGCTTAGAATAAATGTACTTTTAATCTTCTTTATCTCTTTCACCCATTCCCCCTCCATCACTGCCATCTGGCAGCCACCAGTTTGTTCTCTATATTTATATTTAGGAGTCTGGTTTTTTTCTATTGTTTTGTTTCTTAACAACAACAAGAAGAAGAACAAAACACCTTAGAAATTCACATACAGCCAACCAATAAGCTCCTGAATCAGTAGAGAAAACCTGGTAATTACCGCTTCCCCTTTATACCTGATCTCCTAGGAAGTTTCCATTCTTCCTTCTGAGGCAAGTTTTTATATTCTCAGTTATAACGTGGACAAAGGATAGTATTAACATAAACTCTAAATTTTAAAAAGTGGCTTTTCTGAACATAAGGGTAGCTGTGACTTCACAGCAGGAAAATAGTAAGGAAAGGAAGAGAAGACGGAAAAGGAATAGAGAAGGCTGGCTTTCTCCTCATTTGCTGGACAGGGGATCCACGATGCCTTGAAAAGACGGGGCCAGCAAAACTCTACTCTCAGTATCGGGACAGAGTCTGAATATTGTATATCCCACGTTTCCATAGGCCAGGTGCAAGTATCCAGGTAAGTCAAGCCCACCACAAAACCAGGGAGGAGAGCAAAGAGGCACTATTTAAAATGTGAGGAAACCATGGCAGCATGAAGGGATTTTACAGACAGAAGGGCTTTTCAGAACTTTATTCTGCATTATAGATGCTATGCCAAGTCAAGATCCTGAAGCAGATACTCACCTTCCACATGAGGCTTCTTACCATCTTTACTGCTGAGAGATGCTGTGTGGTATTTCTTACCAGCTCCTCTGGTCTTAGAGTTTCTACTCTCCTGTGGTTGGGCTTCATTATCTGGATGGACTGGGGGGAGATTGGGTTGGTACAGAGGAATCATATAGTATGAGTCCATATGATGTGCCACGTTGGAGCTGTCACCTTGCAGGTCCCACGTCCCTTGATGTGCACATAGATCCCATCTTGGTAGTCATACCATCCTTCCCCTCCCCAGCATATTTGATATCCATGTCTCAGGACAAGACTGCCTGTGTGGATGAGTAGCTTATCAGCACCTAAGTGGTGGACAGCACCACAGCCACCCTATGACCAGAGGTTGCTCTTCTGACCCTTCTTAGCCACTCCACTTATAAAAGGTTACTTTTGGTTTGGTTTGTATACTTAACTGATTTCATAATAAAGGAGCTTTGTAATCAAAATTTTAAGCCAGATTCTAAGCAGTTTTAAGTATTGCAGAAAAGATGAATGACTATCAGGGAAAGATGCACACTATGGACCAGAGGATGAGAACGTTAGTATGATGTGTATCTTGGTGGAACCAATGTAGGATTCCCCAGGAAACCTGGCTTCTGGCCCTGCCTCACCATTCATTAGCCACATGACCCTTGGACAAGTCACTTGGCTTTGTTAGGCCACTGTTTTCTTCACTTACCTGTAAGAATGTCTGGCTAAGAAAAGTTTTCTTCTCCTTTGACAGAGACATCCTGTAGATAGGACCATTCCCACATGTCTGTGCAAGGTCAAGCATTTTAATTCCTCTACTTTCTTGTAATTAAACCTTCAAATCTTCAGTCCACCTTTTTTTTCATACCTTAATTACAGGAAGGATTAGACTGATTTGTTGA
The DNA here is from genome assembly GCF_006229205.1 of Suricata suricatta. Lineage (NCBI taxonomy): Eukaryota > Metazoa > Chordata > Mammalia > Carnivora > Herpestidae > Suricata > Suricata suricatta. Next base: position 136,747,932 of record NC_043703.1, on the reverse strand, counting down.
AGTTAGAACATTTCAAAAGAAACCTAGGCTTTCTGCTTAAAGTTCATGTGCATGGAAAATCTAGGCTCACTGACGACTAGCATATACATATACTTGCTTTTATTAAAATACACAACTTGTTATCGTGTCTCTTACGTGGTAGTTGATGATTACATATTTTTGGAGTTGATAAATAATAATCTTCCAGGTCGTTTTAACATGTAGACATAGATCTTTGATAAGAAACGCCTATCTATATTGCTTTATTTGAGTTTTTCTCAAGTGATTCTTCAGAATGCTTTATTTACTTTTATTCTTTAAAGGACAGTACATGAGGCATGTGGATGAATCAGTCTGTTAAGTGTCCAACTCTCAATTTTGGTTCAGGTCATGATGTCATAGTCACTGGATCAAGCCCTCATGTTGGACTCCACACCGAGCTTGGAGTCTGTTTGGGATTCTTTCTCTCCTTCTCACTCTGCCCCTTCTCTCTTCTTGTGTGCACATGTGCCCCCCCCCATAAATAAACTTTAACAAATAAAAAAAAAGGCAGTATACTACCCTGTTAACATAGTTTATTTCCTTAGAAAAATTACCCTAGAGGTTTCTAGTCCCTGCATCCATGTATCCATTCTTCCCTTTTCCCATAGATACAAAGTTTTGGCTACAGATATGGCCAAACAGAATAAAGACTACATTTCCCAGACTCCCTTGCAGGTAGATGTGGCTATGTGACTTAGTCCAGGCCTGGTGAAGGGAGCTGAAGCAATAGATAATGCAGCTTCTCACAGTATGCTACCTAGAGCTGTGCCCTCCCTCTTCCACTTTCCTCTCTTCCCACTGGTTGGAAGACTAGATGAACAAGGGCTGCACAGTATGTATTGAGGAGCAAATAAATGAAAGGAACTTAGGTCCCTAGTGACTTTGTAGAGTCTAGTCCCCATCAGATATGTTAAAGTTAAATTTCATGACACTCTGATTCCAAATTATCACAAATTCCCAATTATTAGAGTGTGAATTTGTGAGAGTCGGTTCATCATATACTGCTTTGTCCCCTGTAATTCATTCTGGTTAGACTGATTTGTGGCTTTGTTATTGCTGTATTTGAAAATACGTGGAACTATGCTCTCCCCCTGAAATGTGGGAGCAGCCCCAGCACCAAGCACTGTGTTCACTGGCAACAGCCCTCACCTCTCCAGGCCATCTAATATAGAGGTCTGAACCATGTGCCTGCTCTCTCCATGAGCTCCTCCCTGAATTTTATCTCGAGTCTGAGATGGTAGTTCCCTGTGGACTGCTGAGTAATGTAGAGAGACTGAGGTTAGGCCCGTCAGGGTCATCCAGCATGTCACTCTCCTACACCTAACGCCAGCACTAGAACATATTTACAGAGAGAGAAAGAGAGGGGCAGCTTAGCCTGGGAGGAGGAGCACTGGGGGCAGAGCTTACTAGAGTTTAAAAATGTCAAATCCTGGTGCCTGGACAGCAGCATAGTAACCTGTGAATCTGTTAGCAATGCACGTTCTCAGGCTGCAACCCAGACCAACGAAATCAGCAGCTCTGGAGGCGAGATTCACAGTCCACGCTTTAAAAAGCCATCCTGCATGCTCGAGTGAGAACCACTTCAAAAGAATGTTGGAGAGCCTGAGAGGAGTAGTTACAAGGGCCGTATCCCGATGGGAGTATGCAGTCTAGAAAAACTTCGGCTAAAGGAAAATGATCAGGTGGGGAATGAAGTGAGGAAGCACATTCTTCAGAGATAGGAGTGAGAGTAAGCTGGGTTCACATCATGCTCCTGGGAAGAGTCTACATACTGTAGTCCTGTGTTTGGTAGCTGGAGCCCCGCTGGCCTCTGCTTCTTGGTTCAGGCGTTTCACCAGCCAGATGTGCAGAATTGCCTTTGTATCACCGTGATTCTTAAATTGCTGGTATTTTGGGGTGGAAAAGGTTCTACAAACTCAGCTGTGATGAATAAGGAGAGCTCTTCCACCACCTACCTGGCAGCTTGGCAGGGTGAACCTCACCTTGGCCTGGAAGAAGGTTTTGAGCCAGGAGCCAAGCCCTTTAATGGCTATGAAGGAGGGGGGAAATGTGGAATTTCCATGTAAGGGGCTACCAAAAATATAAGCGCCTATTTAATAAATTATTTTTTGAAATGCCTTTTCCATTTTGGTAGTTGAAGTTTGAAAAATGTTTGGAGTACTATAATTATCATTTCTGGGAAAAAAAATACACATTACAGTGTTTTTGTTTTTGCTGCAGGTCAAGCTGTCGTTCTGGACGGAAAGTAAACACGTCCCTTTGCTCAGCTGCAGCTCGCATATTTGTAGTCTCTGGGTGCCCTCTTGGCGATCGTGGTAGATGAGGGTTTGCGACGTGGGTACACAAAGAATACAAAGACGCATAGAAATGTGGGGCCCTTTCAGGGGCTTGGCCCAGCGCAAGACTGATTAGGAAGGACCGGTCAGGGGTGGAGAGGCCTCCAGAGGAAGAGTTGTGGAAGGGAATGAGGCTGCTCTGAGAGGCGCTGACTGCCAGAGGTGGTCTGCGAGGAGGGAGCACTTTCTCACCGGGGAGGGCCTTCAGGGGTGTAGTGTGAATGTGAGGAGGCCTTTGTAGGTCTGTTTTCGGGAAGCACCCATCACCATTATATTCCGTCTTGTCAACCTTGTGAGCCGGGCCCATCAGCACGTCCTGAATGCAGAAATAGCTGGGGAAGGATCTCTGGGGAGAACTACCTGTGGGAGGCGGCTTCCTTCCTGCTCTCCAGACAGAGCAGAGACTGTTCTCTCAGAAAAGTGCCCGTTTTTTTTTCCTTAAAGGAATCAATAAAGTAGTGGAAGCTGACAGAGAAACAGCACTTGAGTTCAATTTTTAGAGCGCTAAGGTGACTGTGTGAGGGGCGTGCTAAGAGATGTATGTTTGTGGGAATGTATATGGTGTGCGTATGTGTTTCATAATTGGCTTCCCCTTTATCAATAATAGCAGACATTTAATGATCATGTCTGTGTCCCAGGCGTTGTGTTGGGCATTAGGTTTAAGACAAACTGAGAGAAGTGAGCTACTATGAGGGCCTAGGATAATGCCCTACATGCAGATATTTATGTGTTTATATATATGCCTGTGCATATGTGTGCTTAAGATCAAACATTCTTTTATATTTATATAGCTTTTATGAATATTACACATTTATATAATACGAACAAATGTTCTTATAATCTCCAAAACAGTCTCGTAGGATAGGTATTTTTATGCTCCGTTTCACATATAAGTATACTGTCCTGAGTGTTCTTAGGTTAGTCAGACTCAAAGCCTAGGCTTCTTGTAATAATAGATGGAGTTAAGAGCTTCTCTTTGGACACTGAGCTGTGCTAGGCAGAGGACTACTTGCTGTGTGTATTCTCTTGCTTAACTCTGACAACAACCTTGAGGGAACTTGGACACAGACAAGTGTCAAGAAACGTGTCCAAGATCACAAGGCTAGTTGTAGAGGAGCCAGGATTTGAACGTACTTTCTTCTCGTATCTTGATAGTAAGCCGGTAGGTATACTGACTCCCATATACGCAAGAGAGAGGAAAACTGGCTAAAAAGTAACCTCTGTTAAATGATAAGCAAGGGGTACAAACAAGTATTTTATCTTAAATAAAACAGAAATAAAAAAGAAAGGACGACAAGAAAGAAGAAATAAGTGGCCAAGATAATTTTTTCAGAAATCTACTTCCATATTTTTAGCTGCATGGTTTTTGTGCCCCCCCCTCCCGCCCCGAAGGTGCAAACGCTCATGAGACCTAACCGAGACCTAACCACTTGAACAGCTAAATAGCCCACTGTTCTTTCTTTACGGCCGCTGTTGGCAGCGAGGAGCGAGCTGTAGCAGTGCCCTGCAGCGCTCTCTACGCGGCCTCTTTCCATGCTGCTCCGCCCCCTCCTCATTCTTGATACGCCATTTTAATCACATGAGTATAGTCACTTTCGGAAACTTCTGAAGACCTCCGATCGGCACATAGTATTCTTTGGAGTCCTTCGAAAGACTGCGGAAATCCATATCTCACCTCTGGGACTCCGGAATTTATTGACACAGTTGCTGACAATACCCTTGGTTTTCTGTTCCCTTGCTTCATAAAGTCTCGTAAGATGTCATTTTTTTCCACTATACCACTAAAACACTACCTTGTTAACAAATACCGTCGTTTTAAAAGAAAAGGCCTGGCTCCTCCTCTAACTCAGCAGTCACCGTTGGTCATCCCAGAGGCCCTGCGTGCTGAAGAAGGGCCCCCCGAAGGCCTGGCAGGAGGGTGTCCGCAGAGATGCCCGCACTGCGGGCCCTCATGTCCAGATGAGCAGCGCCCCACCTTTCCAGGCTCAGTCATGATTTCACAAAAGAAGAGCCTGGTTTTACAGCATCCCTTCCTCAGTGGAGGGAAACTTGAAGTGCAGAAAGCGACCCACCCAAAGTGAGGATCACTCAGCTAAGTAGAGGCTTTGTGTTCTATAATGGACGTTGCCTTCCGCTGCCGCAGGGGGTAGGGGGGGAGTCTTCATTTCTAAGGTTTATGCCAGTGACATTTTCACCCTGGTACAAGGTTCCTCTTAAGATGTTGCTGAACTGACTACACAAATTTAGTTAATGTAAGTTCTCCTCATTAGTCATTTTCCCATTCTCTGGTGATTTTCATTCATTTTCTGAGGGCTTGTGTTTGTGGCAAAAAAGGGAACGAGGTGTTCAGAGAAGTTTGTTAAGCAAAGTTCGTCTTTTTGAAAGCAATCTTCTGGTTTTTGTGCATTTATCCAAACCATCCTCTGAAGCTTTATTTTATTGCCAGGTTTCTAAAAATAAAATCATGGCTACATTTTGAAAGTTGGTTACTGTGTACACATAGCTAAATTTAATTATATGAATGGCAAATCCCTCTGGGAGTAAATTGAATACATGTTCGTGGTTTGAACTAGTGGATGATGAAATGAAACGTCTCTGGACTCAGGATTCTAATAAACTTTGGAAGACTGTGATTTAAAATTCACTAGGACGTGCGCAGGCCATGTTTGGGATCTGACTCTCCCACTCTCCCCTCTCCCCCTCTCTCAGCTATTTTCACGCCTCCCAAGGAACTCTGACCTCTTCCAAGAAGACTCCAGAGAACGCGTTGATTCAGAGTTCCTGAGAATTAAAGCAGTCTCAGATCCCCTGGGAGTGTGGAGTATTGGAGGGGAGAGGTGTCTAGAACAGTGAATCCACTTTACAAAAGTCAGGGGACTTTACAAGTATCCCAGTCCCGGTAATTCTGGTTTAACTGGTCTGTGGTGTACTTGGGAGCTTGCGCACGGTGAGGCTCCCCCATGGTTCTCGTGGGCAGCCAGGGTTGAGAATCATTATTCCAGCACTGTGGTTCTCGGACTGCCGCGGGCGTGAGAATCGCATGGAGGGTTTGTTCAGAGAGATTGCTGGGCCCCACTCCCAGTTTCTAGTACCATAGATCTGATGCAGGGCCTCAGAATCTGCATTTCTAGCATATTCGCAGGAGATGCCGATGCACTTGTCCGTGGCCCACTGTTTGAGAACCACTACTCAAGACCGCTCAGTCACCTGGAAATCTTGCTCACGTGCAGGTTCAGTGGGTCTGGCCCGGGCATCAGAGTCTGTACAGCCCTAACAAGTGCCCGAGTGATGCTGATGGTCCACAGAGGCTCCCCTTTGAGCACCAGAGCTCTAATGTAAAGCATTATTTTCAACCCAATTCAGTGATACCCTACATTAAAAAGATGTGTGGGCTGGCAGGGTCTTCAGGTACCATGGGGCCACAGCATACAGTTCGGACCATTTGTTAGCAGGCAGAGCTCGGAGGGCCCAGTGCTTCCTTGGCATCTAGCCAGCTGCCGTTTGACAGGATGTTTGAACATGCCCTTCGCAAAGCTGTTGTCAATAGGGACCGTCATTATAAAGGTTCCCAGTTTGCTGGGAGGAGTAACGCAAGTAATTCTCAGCTCTAATCACACAGTAGCATCACCCAGGGAGCTATTAAAGTAAGTATTAATTCCCAGCCTCCTCCTCCAGAAATTCTGATTTAATTGATTTAAGGTGGCATCTAGACAGTGGTATTCTTTTTCTTTTTTCCATCCTAAACTCAGATTTTATTTCATATCCACAAAGAGACATTTGCATTTCTGGAAATTTTTCACCAAATGCCAATCAATCAATTGCTATGTAGAGAATTTCAGGCAGCAGTTGGAAAGGTATTTTGGTACAGAAAAAAAGTTTTCATTACTTTTTTTTTTCTTTGGGAGATTGAAGTTCATTTTATTTCCTTAAGAATTAAAGCACTGAATGTTTCGACCTATACGTATGACGTGGTAAGGTATGCAGGAACTTGGGAGGCCTTATCATCTGTGTGATTTTTATTTTTTTATAAGATTTTTTCTTGATTTTTTTAAAAATATAATTTATCGTCAAATTGGCTAACATACAGTGTGTCAAGTGTGCTCTTGGTTTCCAGAGTAGAGTCCTGTGAAGTCCACTTCCATACAGCACCCAGTGCTCATCCCACCAAGTGCCCTCCTCAGTGCCCATCACCCATTTCCCCCTCTCCCCCATCCCTCATCAACCCTCAGATTGTTCTCTGTGTTTAAGAGTCTCTTATGGTTTGCCTCCCTCCCCGTCCAGACAGTGGTATCCTTAAAAGCTTGCTAAGTGATTGTAGTGGACAGCCAGCATGAGAACCACTAAAGTATCGTGCGCTGCAGCTTCATAGATCATTTCATTTTTTCCCCTTATATCTGGCTAATTTATATTCTCGGGTGCAAAGTAGCTTTATTAGGTAATGAAAACAATTTAGTATGGCACTTTCAACAGACTGCCAAGGAAAGGGCATATGTAGATTCCCTCACTGTGAAATCCTAAATTCAGAGTATAAGAAAGTGCTGGGAAAGTACAGCTGGTGTTTCTGAACAAGCTGAAATATGAAATATTTCTGGGACTGTATCAACAAGCCTAATTTTTTCCCCTCGGGGTTATGATTGTGCGGAACGAGTCTTCACTGCAAAGCTTGCCAAAAAAGGTTATGATAAAATCGTGGAATGTGAATGAAGAGAATTCACAGTGTAACTTTAAAGGAGACAGTCTCTAAGTTTAAAAATATAGGGATGACATGTGTCTTGTATTTGTAATAGAAGTTCTCAGAACAAAACAATGCTGGATACTAAAAAACAAACAAAAGTACCTTTTATTGTGTGATATCTATAAGGCCAAGGAGCAAATGAGTTTGGGAGGCTGGCCAGCCAGAAAGTACTGAGGATGAGACCAAAGACCCTGAACCTCTTTCTTTATCTTTGCAAATTAATTTTGCATTCTGTGTGTGAGCAATAACTTAGCCGCTGAGGAAATATACAAATACCAGGAAAGCCAATGTAGAAAATTGAAGTTGCTTTTGCTTTTTGTATTGTGGACCAGTGAGAAGATTGTCAGCTTTGGAGGCTGTGCCACTTGCTTTGTGACCTTGGGCAAGCTTCTTAACCTCTCTGTGCCTAGCTCTCATCTGCCAAATAGAAAGGAAAATGTCATTTCATCACAGGAGAGTATGAAAAGAGAAAAGGAGAAAAGTGAAAAGAAGAGCAAAGAAAGTGCCCCATTAATAAAGATTGCTTTCTTTCCCTAGTGTAGTCGTGAGAATTGAATCCTTAATGAGAAACATTATCTGTCAAAATACTGTTCTTGTACATCTTTATTGGTATTTTCTACCTGGGCGTGACACTAGTTTAGATTTCTTCTTCATAGTTGTGAGGTATGTTTTCCTTTTTGGAGGGTAGGCTTGTTTTTACCTTAGCACCTTTATCCTCGCTGGTCCCTCCATCTGAGACACTCCCGCCCTGCTGTTTGCGTGCCTTCTTTCTTTCATTCAGTCTCTGTGCAGGTGCCCTCACCAGCCGGGTACACCCCTGTTGCTGATTCTACTTCAGGGCATTTATCACCCCCTGACCCCATGCTGTGTAGCTCTTTATTGTCTCACTCCAGAATTCTGAATCCAGGAGCGCAAAGACTTTGTTTTATTCCCGGCTCTAAGCTCTCTGCCCAGAACCCTGGCACATGGAAGTCATTCAGTAAATATTTGTCAGATGAATAAGAGGAGGATTAGAGAGGATTTCTGAGACTGTACCTCAGCTGGTACCATGAGGAGATTTGCCTGCCAGGACCACCAAGTGGCCTCTGTGATCCCTTCACTGATGCCATAGCTACTCCAAGACTTCACAGGTTCCAGAATCTTCCCCTCTGCTCTGTGCTCTGCCTGCTGAATTCTGGGACCTCAAGTCTACTCCAAACTTGGGGTCTCTTGAAATGTGTCTGTGGTTGGAAATCCCAAGGATTGTGTCACAATGACCCTGTGCTGCATGCGTGCATTTGTGTGTGTGTGTGTGTGTGTGTGTGTGTGTGTGTGTGTGTGAGAGAGAGAGAGAGAGAGAGAGAGAGAAAGAGAGAAAGAATCAAGATCGATTTCAGGAAAAGGACCCAGTACCCAGCAGCGTTGATCTTGTAGCTAGGTACCTGTTCTGAATTTTGGTGGTCCATTTTATGCTGCCTGCCTGTTTCCCATTGATAAGTGTGTAGCATTTTAAGTGACTGTCTCCAGAGATTTTGAAAGAGGAAAAAAGCTTTGGTGTCAGGTGTGTGGGACTCTGCAGAAAATCAGAGCGAGAATCTGGCAATATAATTTTCTCTTCTTTCTCTTCCCATCTAGTGGTTTGGGTTTTGGTTTTACTTAAATCTGTGTTTCAGCAGAAAACTCTTGAATGCGATTACTACTTGTAGATCATGATTGCACTTTCCCTGTTGACACAGGAACCTGGAGAAGATCTACAACTGACCAGCATGTGGTCACACGGGTTATAAAGGGACTTAGATTGATTTGCACTTTTCATTATTATTGTAAAATCATTCTAATGCTGGGTAACCCTGTCCATATTTTAAGGGCTAACCTCTCAAAGGAAGATAACTAATATGATGAAAGAAGCTTATTTTCTCTCCATGACCTCTGTTACAAGTGATTCTGTCACTTTAATCTTTCTATATCTGGGGCAGTTTTTGTTCTTTTTTTTTTTTAAGACGCCAGTTGCAAAGTGTTGCCAAGGCAACCAGACTGAATCCTTGTTAATTAACTTAACTATTATATATAGATTTGTTAGGCACCATAGGGGAAGAGTCAGAAGAGGCTTCTTTTCAAATGGATGAAATTTAAAATTCAGAGGTAATATCAGAAAAACCTTCTAAATGAATGGGAAATATGTGTGTGGCTGTAGTCTTCCCCTTATTTTCTTCATGGAGGAGGGATGGAATGGAGACATAGATGAATAAATGAAATCTGTTAGAAGAATTAATTTAGAAATGGGCCGAGAACGAAAGTATCGGAAAGACACTGCCCGATGCCGTGATAACCATGGTTGGGCAGGCAGGTAACGGCTGGTTGGGGGAAGGCGCTAGTGAGTACGGGTTCTGGATAATCCATCAAGACCTGAAAAGAGGGTTAAAGAAGAGAAAAGCTAAGAACGATAACAATTACAAAATGAAAAGAAAGGTACAAATCTTAGAAATCTAGGTTCTTTAAAAGCATCATTTTACAACTTGCTAAGTCAGTGTAATAGGCTTGAATCTTGTTAAGAACACAGTTAAGAACACAGCCTTAAAAATTAAAGTAAAAAATTGATAGCAATATAAGAGGTTATTGGTTCATAGTGGATGATTTTAATAGATCCTTCTTGGAAATTAGATTAAAAATGTGAGATAGAAGTGATTTGAATGTCATAATTAAGCTTGATTGGATAGATTGGCAAGTTTACATTCAGTAAAGGGAGAATACATGTACTTTTCAAATACTCATGTATTTTAAAAATGACCTTAGGGCATATTTATATATATATATATATATATATATATATATATATATATGTGCCAACACACACACATACTCTCAAGAAATTAACAGAAGTAGAAAATAATACAGAAGTAGAACAGCATACGTTCTCTGGCAAGAGAATAAAACAATAAATTCAGGAGGAGGAAAGCCAAAAATATTTACCTATGCAGAAGTTTAATAGCATTCTTCTATATAGTCTTTAAAGAGGGAATCAAAGTTGAATTATAGATTATTTAGAAATGAGTTACATTGAGAGGCATATCAGAAAAATCACAATATAACCAAAGCAATATTAAGCCTAAAGGTACTAAAATCATAATTGAAATTGTTTGCATTTCTGAGAAAATGGAGGAAATAGAAGTGAACTAAGCATTACTCTTAAAATGCTAGATAAAAAACAAATAATTTGAAAGACAAAGGAGATTTAAAAACTTAAAAGAACTAATGTGCATATAAACTACAAACAAAAAAAGAGAAATGCTTGGTAGGAAAACCTGAAATGAGTTTGAAAAGCTAGATAAATACTTCTTACTACACAATGTTAGTACAGATGATTCTAAAAGAGGTAGTAGAATGCTTGAAATCTAATAACCAAAGAAATCTGTCTCTTTGTTCTTTAAGAAAATACCAAATTCAGATAGTTTTACACATGGGTTATATGAAAACATCAAAGAATGCATAATTCCTATGTTACTGAAACTGTTTTATAGCAGAGAAAGGGAAAATGAATGATCAACAGCTCACTGGCCCATTGAGTAGAACTTTGGAACCAAGAGTGTGTGAGGCCAACAGGCACACACCCCAAAGAGCTACAGGCAAATATTAGTCGTTTATAAGCCTAAAAATATTAAAATGTTAGGAAGTCAAATCTAGCTCAATCTTTAGATAGAGCTTTAAGAAAACAATGATTTTACTTCTGCTAATTGATTGTATAATAAGTTACAGGGAACACCAACATGATTATCGAGAAAAGTTGAAAAAGCACTTAATAAGTTTAACTAACTTCATTTTTAACATTCCTAAATCTCTTTGGACAGTGGTTCAGGCAGTGTCTGTGATCGCCTACGTTTTGTATTACAAAGGCAGTTTTTTTTTTAAAGTTTATTTATTTATTTTGAGTGAGAGCATGCAAGGGAGAGAGAGCCGGGGAGGGGCAGAGCGAGAGAGGAGAGAGAGAAAATCCCAAGCAGACTCCGTCTGCACGGTCAGTGCAAAGCCCCATGTAAGGGTCAAACCGATAAAATGTGAGATCAGGATCTGAGCTGAAGTCTAGAGTTGGACACTTTACCCATTGAACCACCCAGGTGCCCCACAAAGGCAGTTTCTAAGAAGTTAAATAAATCTCTCAAGGCTTGAACTGCAAAACACATCAGTGGGGACAACACTGAGAATGTGCAGCCTAAAGAGTGGAGTAACTCGGAAGAGCTAAGATGTTAGGTTCTAACAGAGGCATGGTTTATTGGAGCGTGTGTGTGGAAAGTCTGCCTGGACTTACCAAGTATCTCTCTCTCTTTTTTTTTAATAATGGGAAACATTTTATTATTTTATTTTTTATATTAAAAAATGTTTAATGTTAATTTTTTTAAAACAGTTTATTGTCAAATTGGTTTCCATACAACACCCAGTGCTCTTTCCCACAAGTGCCCTCCGCCATCACCACCACCTCTTTTCCCCCCTCCTCCTTCCCCTTCAACCCTCGGTTCATTTTCAGTATTCAATAGTCTCTCAGGTTTTGCATCCCTCTCTCTCCCCAACTCTCTCTCCCTCTTCCCCTCCCCCTGGTCCTTCATTAGGTTTCTCCTGTTCTCCTGTTAGACCTATGAGTGCAAACATATGGTATCTGTCCTTCTCCGCCTGACTTATTTTGCTTAGCATGACACCCTCAAGCTCCATCCACTTTTCCTACAAATGGCCAGATTTCATTCTTTCTCATTGCCATGTAATACTCCAGTGTGTGTGTCTGTGTGTGTGTGTGTGTGTGTGTACACACACACACACACACACACACACACACCACATCATCTTGATCTACTCATCAGGTGATGGACCAAGTATTTCTCAAGATAAGAATGGAATAGAATGTGATACAGAATAAGTTCGTTGCAGCACATCACATTAACAAGTGAAGGAATGAAGTGTTATTTACAATTAAAATCACAGGGCTCTTGGTATGAGACAGTGTGTTTGTGTTTGCCAGAGAAGTCATCCACGGAACATACTTCACAAACTCCATCTCCATCACTCCTCATACTGTCAGGATTCACTTTCTCCTCCCCAGCTTCTTGATTTGTCATGTCCACAATGATAGGTATCCAAGAGTGGGGTTCCCCTTGTGTTCTCTTCACCAGGCAGTTGCTTGGGGTTACCATAGGAAAATAGGATGTATGCATTCTACGTATAGCCTACCGCAGGCACGCTGGGCTCCCCGCCCCTCCGGGGACACGCAGGATGCCATTAGCTGTTCCCACCGCAGGGAGGCTCTTCTCCCAGATTTCTTCATGGCCCACTCTCTCCCTCCTTCAAGTCTTTGTTCAGACATTGGCTTCTCTTTGATACCTGCTCTGATCAGATTAGAACACCCCCCCCCCCCATCACTCTGATTCCCCCTTGCTCTGTTTCAGTTTTTCTCCATAGCACTTAGCACTCTCCACTACTACACAGTTTGCTTATTTATGATGCTTACCATTTATTTTGTGTTGCCCTCCACTGTGCTGTAAACTGTATGAGGGCAGGAATCTATGCCTGTTTTCGTTACGGCGCAGCTCCATCTGCTCAAACAGCAGTTGCTCAGTAAATACTTTTTAATGAATGTACTACAGCTGTGAGGAGGAGGGCTCTCCCATCATATATTCAGATTAGACAGGAAGTAGACAAGGAAGACGGTCAGTGAAATGAAAGATACAGCAATCAAGGTAGTAATATCCTAGGAGGACTTGGATTTGGAAATCGATCTACTTTTGTAATACAAAGAGATGAATGGTCTGAAAATGAAGACACCTGGGTCCCTGTTTTACTTTGACCACTGACCACAGGCACAGCAGTTGAACTCTTGGGCTTGAGGTTGTGTAGCTACAAAACAGACTGTAATTTTTAGTTTAGAAGACTAAAGTGGGTGACCTGGATCTGACTGCACTTTGTGATTCTAGGTGGGTTTTACTATAGAAAAACAATGCCACATGGCATCATTTTCACCCAACATCTCTGAACTTTGTTCCCCCATAACCCAAGAGATCACGGGGCTTTGATGTACTTTGGGTTTGCTTCAGCCTTTTCCTCAAGAACATAAGGTTGGTGTAGGTTTCTTAAAAGTTTAAAGCAAAAGATTCAGCTATGGACCGGGGTTCCAGAAGCTAGGGCTTTGCTTGATTTATTTTTCTTTTCCTTTAAAATGGAGGCACAACAGTGGTCAGTACAGGATACTCAAGGAAGGAGAGGGGCATTTGATAGATCTCTGCTAGATACAGACATGCCAGATGGTACTTAGGGACATTAAATGGCCAGTCAGCTCCTTTTCCATCCTGCGAAGCTTTCACGTCATAGAATCCTATGATCTTAAATAAGTTCATCGCTTCATAATTCAGGGCTCAGAGATTGAGTCGTTTCGCGTTGCTAATCACATACCTTTGTGTCTGGTCCCTGAAGTAGCCAGGATGTGTTTGTGGGTCTATTTTGGGATTTTAAACATACACCATTTTTGAAGAGCCGCCCTTTAAACTCCTTTTAAGTTCAAAGATCTTTCCATCAGTCAGTGATGAAGTCTTCTTCCCAGATCGTGCACGTCACGTAGGCACCTTCCCATGCCACTCTTGATTTTGGTTGGCACACCTGAACATGGATTATTCAGGACAAGTGGGCGGGGAGGTGGAGAAGGCCACTGCGGGCCCCCCACCCCGCCCCATGTCATGAGCAGATCTCAGGGGAGATTTTCATGGCCCGCTGAGCAGAGTGTGACGGTTTCCACTGGGTTTCTTTCTCTCCCCTTCTCTTCGGTCTGGGAATAGATCCTCAGGACACCTTGTGCCCCACACTGCCCCCCGGGCATGTGCTAAATTCTTTCTCTCCCATTTAGAAGAGAAGCCAGATTGCTCCAAGGCCCGCTGTGAAGTCCAGTTCTCTCCACGTTGTCCTGAAGATTCCGTTCTGATCGAGGGCTATGCTCCCCCCGGGGAGTGCTGCCCCTTACCCAGCCGCTGCGTGTGCGACCCTGCGGGCTGTCTGCGCAAAGTCTGCCAGCCGGGATACCTGAACATACTAGTGTCCAAGGCCTCAGGGAAGCCGGGAGAGTGTTGTGACCTGTATGAGTGCAAACCAGGTACGCGCGGGCATTGCGTCGGCAGCCTCGCTTCTCCGCAGCCCAGGCTGCAGGCCCTGCTGCCGCCGCCGCCGGCCTCCGGGGCAAGACGGGCTTTGTCGCCGGCACCCTGCACACCTGCCACTCTGACTGCTGGCCTCCTAGTTAGGGGGCCAGGGTGATAACCCGCGGGTGCACACGCGCCTCCAGATAGGGACCGTCTGTTTTCCTCTCTCTTTTCCTTCAAAGTCTGCTTGGCGCGGGAAGTGGGGTGAAAATTGCTGGTGCTGCAGCTCCGTGCTCCGTTCCCCCAGAGAAGGTCAGAGCCTTCCTTGGTAGACCTATCACTTTACCACATTTAAAACCAGTCATCAAATGTAAGCAGAAAGACGCATGTGTAACCATCCAGCAAAATGCCAGAAGCGTTGGAGTAAAACCTCAGCCCCCATCTTCCTCCTTGCGGGGCCCTCGCCATCGTCCGCTGCTCGATAGCATGTGCTGGGTCTCTGGCTGTGTGCTCCCCGCCTTTGCCACATTTGACTCGTTGTCGTGTCCTAGCTACTTCTTGCTTCGCAGTATTTCTAACATCCTTGTTCTTAGGCATTTCTAATACGGTCTGTGAGCAGGTCTACACTGTAGTGATTTCCTCTTTGCAAGTTTCTAACCATTGGTCAAACTTTTTTTTTTTTAACTGCTGGATAAAAGCCTCAGGCAGACCAGTCCCTTGTCCGGCTCTTGCAGTGTTCTGCCAGAAACGCGTCCCGGCTGACCCTCACCATCCATGTAACCTCCGCTGGCTTCTCTCTTTCTCTGCGCCTTCACTCCTAACTCTCAGAGGTCTTATCCCCTGGCTTCCTGGCACAGATCGGGGCCCTACTGCCACTCTCTGGCATTGACTGAGATGGAAGTGTCAGTGCAACCAGAGGGTTCTGGGGAGCAAGGAAACCGCAGAGCTTTGTGAAGAGCCAGTTTTTCATTTCGGGGACTCCAAGTACATGTAAGTAAACGTAGCAGTAAATGGTGCCTCTGTTTGCCCCTTCCAGTTTTCAGCGTGGACTGCAGCACCGTGGAGTGCCCCTCCGTTCAGCAGGCTGTGTGCCCCCTGGACAGCTACGAGACTCAAGTCAGACTCACAGCGGACGGTTGCTGCACCCTCCCGACAAGGTTGGTCTGTCATCAGGTGATCAGCTCCTCTCCTCTGTCTCGTGGGTTAGCATCACCGAAGGCACACTTTCAGGCACGCACTTCGCTGTCCCCAAGTATCAGGGAAACCTAAGGTTCTCCTGTTTCTCTGGAGAAGTCCAAACCGTTCCTGTGACTAGGGATTTACACGCCTCGTTCCTTGCATCAAAGCCAGCTGCCATCAGGCTAAGTCAGTACCCCTTACAGGTTCTTCCTGCTGGGGCGCCTGTACCCTTCTGCAGGTACACGTGTCCCTCAGCACGCAGCCAGGGCAGGCACGCCACTCGATCCTCTGCAGTGAGCCTTCCCAGTTCTTACCTGTCATGTCCGATGGGGTGAAACGCTGCAGGCCTCACGGAGCTGCTCCTCACGGAGTCCTTAACGTTTGCCGTCACGCACCTCCCCCCTCCCCGGATCCGGTACTTGCCAAGGCAAAGAAAGGTCTAAATCCTGCTGATGCTTTCTAGAGAAACAAGCCAGCCCTCTTTGCCTTGATGGGGAGAAAGGTGCTCTCAGTTTAGTCATCGCAGCGGGACACCCACTTAGGCCTACAGGACCAGGCTCACTCCAGAACTTGAGGGTCTTCAAGTCGTGTCCTTGACTGGAGAACCACCATGGAGCTGGCCCTTCGTGCTTGACTTTGAGGAAGACCATGCTCAGCAGCATGGGGTTTATAGTCTGTTTCACCTGCAGAGATGCTCTCTTCCCTGCCATGACCTCTCCTTCGTCTTTCCCAGGCCACTAAGGCATCATTTGACTAAGTTGACTCATTTCTTTTTTTTATTTAAAAAAAAATTTTTTTTAATGTTTATTTATTTTAGAGAGAGAGAGGAGAGAGAGGCAGACAGACAAAACACGAATGGGGGAGGGGCAGAGACAGAGAGGGAGACACAGAATCTGAAGCAGGCTCCAGGCTCTGAGCTGTCATTACAGAGCCTGATGCGGGACTCAAACTCGAGCAGTGAGATCCTGGTCTGAGCTGAAGTCCAATGCTTAACCAACTGAGCCACCCAGGCACCCCTAAGTAGACTCATTTCTTTCTCCTGTGCTCTGCATTTAATATCCGCAGTTGAAGTGGGGACTTCTGTGGCCCCCTTTCTAAACCTGTCTGTCCAAACCATCCAGTGCCAGGCTTATCCCATGTGTGTGTTATAGGAGTTGTTTTGATTTTACAAATGGTCCTGTTAACATATGAACACATATGGTCCGTGGGTAAGTGCCAGTGATTTGTAGCCCATGATTGCAGTAGACATCCAGAGTGTATCATGACAGTTTCTTTTTTTCTTTTAAAATAACCCGAGTTTTTCCCTAACCTTTGCTCTGTCAGAAGCTCTGGGAGCCTCTCAGGTGTATGTCACACCCCCTTGTTGTATCCGTTTCCTGGTATCATCAAGCAGGCAGAACAGTTTTCATGAAGGTAACATCCTCTCAGCGAGCAGCCCCCTCTCATGACGTCACAGTGTGATAACGTTCGCGAAGATACTTGGAAAGGGGCGAAGCACTGTGCAAACGGGAGGTATTAGCAGTCCATAATGGAGAAACAGGGAGTAGCCCTCACAGTAACAGATGTCCCTTCAAGGTCTTCATGGAAAGGAAGGTGGCACATTATATTAGAGAACCTAATTAATCACAGCTCAGCCAGTTGTTAATTAACACGTCCTTCAGTGAGGAAAAGGGACAATTCTCAAGTCACTGTTATAAACATGGGTCCCATATGCGTGTAGGAGGCACAGTAGGCGGTTTTTCAGTCCCTCCAGGGGATCAAAGTGGGTAAGAGCTACTGGAAGACATCTTTAATCTCAGTTTAAGGAAGAAATTTTCTCACAGCTAATGAGGTACAGTGATGAATTGGGCTGCTTCCTGAGCTCCCCGGAGCTGGGAGGATTTCTTTCTGTCTGGGTGGCCACCTGCCAGGAATGCTTAGAAGAAATGTTACATTGGAAAGGAGGTTTAGCTAGATGCCTTCCGTTTTATCTCCGAGCTTCTCTGAGCCTTATAAACATAAACCGTAGGATGCTTATTCTTGTGTTGACGTCATTTTGACTTTGGCATCCAGGACTCAAGAATGGTCGGTCAGTTAAAGGTGTCTCTGATGAAGAAATTGAAAACAGAGAAGGAAGTCATTGAGAATCCCACTGTAAATTATTTGCAGGGAAGGGAGAAGTTCTCACCGCCCTTCAGTTTCCTGTATATTAGACGGTCAGTGACCCATGTGCCCTCCCCGCCCCTTGTCCACATACATCCTGTGTTCCCACCTGGATGAGACCCCTCTCCACGCTTGCCCGTGCTCGGCTCACATGCACGGCAGTGCTAGCAGCCCACTTCCCTGAGCTCCTTCCCCTCCCGCAGCTTTGCTCCCCTGGACTCCACTTCCCTCTCTTTAAGTGTTAGGTAGGACTCAGGTGCTCTTTTCTGCTCATGTGTAATTGAAGTCCCGTGTGTCTTTTGAAGCACATTTTATAATATACTCATGTCATTGATATTTTTTTCTTTTGGTCAATATTCCCTGTGTGTGTGATTCTCAAGGGAAGGGAATATTTATAGCCACTAGTACCTAGAATAGGAACTGTTGTAACGTGTCAGCTGACGTTTGTTGATGGGTAATGAGTGAATGAATGAATGAGCAGGCCCACGCTAAACAATGTTGATTTCTTTGTTGAAGAAGAAAACAGGAATATTTTTAGTTGCCTCTTACCCTCCCACTGTTGAGTGGGAATAGTACTCCCGGGCTTACTTTCAAAACCCTGTGCTTTTCCCCAACTTTTCTTTATGGCCCACTTCTCCATACTGCAGAAATTCTGCATTCCAAGCACCAGGGTGACCTCTCAAAGCCTTTATCTCTCCCTTCCACCTTTTCTAATATTGTTCACACTGCAGGACTCCAATTAAATTCCACTTGATCCAGAAGGTCTTCATGCTTCAACCAACACCCACCCTACTCCCTAGGAACCCCTCACATATTCTCTTCTGTGTTGCCAACTAATCACATATTTCCTTGCATTGTTATTTCACTGCTACACACACAGTCTTTTCTCACCAACTAAAGGACATTTCTAGAGGTCAGGAATTGTGTCTTTCGTTTCGTCTGTATATGCATTCAAACGGAATGAATCGGTAACTGCAGAATACGCTCCGACTATGGTTAAACATAGTTTAGCTTACTAAGTGTGTTCCCACTTACCTAGGAGGGTGATAGGTCCTACTTTGACAAGAGAATGAAAACCCAAACAGTCATGTAAAAACGGAAATAAAAAGAAAAGAGCCTAATATGAGTAATAGCAGGAGTATTTTAAGAGAAAAAGGAACACATGACTATTCTTTTGTGTGATTGATGTCTTTGAAAGCATGATGTTTAGATACAAAGAAGAGCATTTTGCAGTATGTAAAATGCGGTTATAACTGTTTGATCTTTACCGCATGTTTGTAAAGAGCATTCTTGAGGACTTAGAGCCATTTTGGAGCAAAGCCGGTGATGTGGAGAATTCAGGGGGGGGAAGCCCTTCTCAGTGAGGGTGAAGGTATCAGAAAGGCTGGCAGTAGAGACCTACCTTAATGACCCCTCTTGTGTACGGATGTGTTGGACATCTAGAGACGGGAGAGGAGCTCCTGGACTTTGACCCCTCCCTTAAAGAACAAATTCCTCTCATTTTCATCCAAATGGAACTGCTGTTCCCAGTGAGACTCTCTTACCCATTCCGGCCCCTCCCTGCCCTGTTCCTGTGTGAGTCCTTGTGCAGTTTGTGAAGTTTCATTTCCGTTCCCTGTTTTCAGTTCTTCATCTGTTCGTCAAGCATAACTTGAGCTCTCACAAGTGAGTCTCTCCCCTGTAGATAGGTGTATCATGTGTGGATCTCTGTCCTCTTCCGTTCCTGACAAACGCTTTTTTCCCACCTTACCTCTGCCCTTCCTACAGACAGGTCACTCCTCCTTGACTTGCGGCATCTCTGCTTTTCCTCAGCGGCCCAGCCTTCCTTTTCCCCACTTCTGCTCTTTTCCTGAACATCATCCCATTCTAATGTCATTCTTACTTGTAATATAATTAACACTTAACCATCTTTAGTTCTTCTTTTCTCAGCTAGGTTTTAGGTTTCCAAGCACCCTGCCAATTTTTTTCACCTTTTCTCTTGGCCCTGGAATATGATGTGAGCTCATCACACCTTCCAGGAGACAGTGAAAGGAACGAGGGGTAGTGGCTTTGGGCCTAAACACTGGATGATGGCAGAAAAGAAAAACAACACTGTCCGCAGGGTTCATGACACCTCTGGTTCTTGGGAGGCCCTGTGTGCGCATGTGTGTGTGCAAATGCCTCCCTGCAAAAGGAAACTTCGAGCAGAGAATGATATGTCTGATACATGGATCCAGAGGATACCTTTATCGGGAAGGCCTGAGCATTTAAGTAACGGGAAGGTGGCCACACCAAGGACAGCTTACCTGTGTAATGTGCCTTGCTGTTTACAAAGCTTTCACATTTCTGTTGTTCTCATTTTATCATTCTGATTCCATGAGGAATTTATAGATAAGAAAACAGAGGCAAAGAGAACAAGTGAGTTGTGCAGAATCATGTTTTCCTAGGGACAAGGAGGGGAGCAGGTCCACATCTTCAGCCCGGCCTCTCGGATCCCACAGCCTTGTCCTCTCCACTGCAGTTTGTTGATAACCCTGTTTTGCTGTTGGGTTTAAGACCAGGAAATGATATCAGCGGTTATGAATTTATGTTTCACCAACCTGTGTATGTAGTTCGGCGTCGTGCATATTCACACAATGTGTGTATGTTTCACTTACTCATTGTTGTGTGTCAAGCCACCCACAAGAGCAGTAGCTTAAAACAACAGAGGTGTTACTCCTTGTGCCTCCGTGTGTTAACTGGGTGGTTCTGCCACAGTCTGCCCCCTTTCTGCTGCGCCCTCCGCCTCCTGTCAGTGGGCACTTCACCCGGGCGGAGTCCTGTGATGTAGGAGCCGCTGGGAACCACCTGAGCTTGGGTATCGTTTAGCTGACCATTATTTTGAACTTCCTTCCTTGAAAGTTGTGACTCCGTGGCTAACCGTGGCTTAACAGAGAATGCCGTTTTTGGATCCCGCAAGCTCTGCCTGGTGAAACCAGGTCACTTTTAAAAACAAACACAGAAACACTTGCAGAGAGGTTGCACAGAAATTCTTCTCTGTGATGGTTGAATGTAGAATGGTTGGCTGAGAGAAATGGGCCCACCGGCTGTAGCTAGAGGGTCGATCCAGCCTGGGATGTGAGTCTGTGCGTCCCATGTGTCCTGTGACCTGTGTCAGCGAGTCCAGACCTCCACGCGCTTGGGCTGTTTCTCGAGAGGATCGCTCCTGGACCACACATGTTTTTTCTCTACACTCCCAGCTCTTTGCTATGTCTAGCGAATGTGCCAAATTTTACGACTTCCCTTTGCCTCTATAATTGTTCGTGTCTTTTTAGATGCAGGCTTATAGGACAGTCATTAACTAGCTAACAATCTAGACCACAATATCCTCTACCTTATTTTCTTTCATTGTAAGTCAGAGGAGTTTTTCACCACCCTTAGGCCTTTTGACTTGTTGCTTAACTGCTTCCATATTTTTATTAAGAAGATGAATGAATGCAATAATATGTTATTGACAGTCACCCATTCAGAATTTATTTTAATGAAATTTGTCCCAAACTTTTTGTCCTGCAACTATACTGTCTATAAATATGCATTCCTTAAAAGTTATTGAGAAAAATCCAATCGGCTTATTTTGAGGTGAAAATCACTGAAGTCATTGTTGATGATGTTCAGACCTAAAATAGGGCTTTTCCTGGGTTGTACACAGTGCAGCCGGCCAGGTTCCCAAGCTCCCTCCTGGCTCCAGCCTCTCTCTGACTAACGGGTCTGATTCTCCGCCAGAACCTATATCCAGAACATTTATATCTCTTGCTTTCTGAGAGACCCTGAAAAACCAGTTTTATTTTTAAATCAAGATTTAGAAGCACTTTTAACATTTTTCCCTTAATCTAAAATAATTTACAATTTTTAGGTGGTCTGTTAGCTATAGTGTTGACTAGTATGTGACTTTGGATTTCACCAAGAAGTTTCAGAGACTGTCGGGAGCACATTACCTTCTAAGTACTCACCAGAAATACAGACAAACTGGAATCCCGTTCAGGCAGCGGGTTGTGCGGCCCCCCCTTTTGGGGACATGGAGCAGCATGGGAGCCGGGAGGGGTCCTGCCTAGAGCGGGGCACAGCCACGTTGTATGAGCACAAACCACTGGGCTCACGGGCCCCTGTGGCCCTGAGTTCACTCCCCACCCGGCCCTCCCTGGTCCCACCACTTAGGACACCT
This sequence comes from Suricata suricatta, assembly GCF_006229205.1. Taxonomy (NCBI): domain Eukaryota; kingdom Metazoa; phylum Chordata; class Mammalia; order Carnivora; family Herpestidae; genus Suricata; species Suricata suricatta. Next base: position 136,726,254 of record NC_043703.1, on the reverse strand, counting down.
GACACCCCATGTCCTACGCTTCCCTTTGTCATCACAGTCTGTGAGCAGATGTGTGCACGTGTGTAAACTGTCTAGCAGCCAAGGGGTCCTCCACACGTGACCTGGTCCTGGGCGGAGAGCACGCGGCACAGATGGAGCGCTGCCATGCAGGCCCCCTTCTGCGTTATTTGGACAAGGCTCTCACATCATCTGGGTCTGTTTTCTTCTCTGAGAGAGAGAAATGGGAAGAGGGATTTCGATGATCTCAGAAGGGACTTCTACGTCTAAATGTTTTGACTTTCCCAAACCTTTTAAAGGGGGAAAAACCCAAGCTGCAGGTGATAGACTCCTGGGTGAGAAAGAAGAAACATTTTAGAAAATCCCTGCACTTAGAGAATAGGAGAGAAGTGTGATAAGAAGGAGGGTGAGGGACTTCAAACAAAGTTATAAAAGAATCATTTGTTATTTTTCCTTTCCTTTAAAAAAAACTTATTTCATTTTGCCTTTCTTATGAGACTAGTGATTTAAATCAGGGTATCAGACTTGCTGAATTGTGAAAACTGGGTGATGATCCAGTAAAGTAGATTACCTGTTGGTCAGTGGCTAATGGAATACTGCTAGTCACATTTTTTTTTAACAGCTGTAAATAGACAGTCCCTCATCTAGCAGATTGGATCTGGCCAAAGCTGAATCTTAAGAGTTTAGTCTGTTAAATTGCTCTCTAGCAGAAAATGGACATCTCTGCCTGTCAGCCTGCCTTGCTGGGTGTGGGGGGCGGGGGAAGGGGGGGATGTGGTGTGTGTTGCACACCGAGCAGCGTGAACCACACACCCTGTGTCTGGCTGCTCCCTGGCTCCTGGACCCATGCTTTCACTCATTTGTCCCCCGCTGTTGCTGCCTCACTTTCCCTGAGGTTTGCTCTTTGTCCTCTCTGCCACTCTTTGTTCAGCTCCTGCTTATATTTCCTGCGTTGTTCTGTAATTTTCTAATGCAGATATGCACTCAGACAAATCCACACACAACATTATATCAGTGAAAGAGCATTTGGCTTCTCTCTTCCTGACTTGATGAGCAGACCATTTCTCTCTGTGACCCTTTAAATAGAAAACGATCTCCTGAATTAAGTTCCCTTTTCTTTGATCCTCAGTTTTATTTCTCTCTTATAAGACCTTGACCTCAGAAGACAATTTCCCTGCTCATACTCTGTCATATCATAACAGCTTGAAACACTGCCGTTCCAGGATGGGAAGTAAGATAAAAGGAAGGATGCCAACCCCATTGTATCTGAAGGGTACATCGGATACACAGCCCGTGACAGAACAAAAGTCATACATTGTTTTCTTTTCACTGCAGCATCTGGGTGTTTGGATTCAGCTGCTTCAGGTTGAGAATCTAGGTTGCTTACTTCCTACCCTTCCTCAGTTCTGGTTTCTTTCTGCTCTCACGAAAATTCGTCTTGTCGGTGCTACCTTGTATTATGGAAATAGGAAACTGCCAGTCCATGTTTCTTAGGAAGAGATGTAGATCTTGAGAGAAGGCGCTTTCTTCTTCTGATACTGACTCCACCAGGGGTCCATCCGAATGGAATTTTGGGCAGGTTGTCCCTTCCCTTCAGAAGCACTTGAGTTAAATAAAAACTAATTGAACCACAAAAACACAGTAAAAAGAGGCAGCCTTGAAAATGTCAGTGAGATGTCAAAGACCCATTGAGGACTTCATGGAAGGCAGACAACACTGGGCTTGGTTTGGTGTGGGGCCTGGTGATGAATAAGACAGGGCCCAGGTTGGAGGAACGCAGTTCCAAGAAGGTTGCAGACTTTGGGAATGTAGTAAGAAGGGAACACAGAGTGATCTGCCCTCAAGAATCAATCAAGGGCAGCTGGGTGGCTCTGTTGTTCAAGTGTCTGACTCTTGCTTTCAGCTCAGGTCATGATCTCATGGTTTGTGAGATCGAGCCCCTTGTTGGGCTTCTCGCTGAGCATGGAGCCTGCTTGGGATTCCTCTCTTAGGAATCTCTCTCTTTCTCTCTCTCTCTCTCTCTCTCTCTCTCTTTCTCTTGCAAATAAACATTAAAAAGAAAAGAATTTATAAAAAATGAATTGATTAATAGACTGGCTTTCTACCAAATAATAGAAACTGAACTTAAGAAAAAGCTATAAAGTAATTTGCCAGCTTTAAATCCAAACTTAGAAATCAGGGACTTCAAAAAGCACACACAAACAAAAACTGATCATGATTTTTTCAGAGCCCTTCCCATTTGCCTGCTGTTTTAAATCTTGGGATCATACAGCTCCCCTCTCCCTGGGAACTCAGTGATTTTCTTATTCCTCTGTCCATTTCTTAGTAATAGGTTTGGAGTATCAGGAGTTATCTGCTAAAGTACTTACACTTGGGCTATTGAACTCTCTAGAACTGCTCAGCCAATTCCAGAGCCTCAGTGTATGATTCTGCTGGTTGAAGTCTTGAGGAGCAGGGTCAGCAGTGGGGGAGGTGAGGGGCAGGAGGATTAGACAAGGCCAGGAACACAGAGGGCAAGACTCAACACCGAACATGTTAGCCCAGCCAGCCGCCTATGTCAAAGCCAGGAACTGCCTGAGAGTGGTTGGGACAGACAGGCTCCTGGTTCTCCAGGCTCAGGAAGCACTGAGACATTAAGTTCTTTAGATGATCAAGTATCTGTTGCAGATGCATGTGCTTTTAACATTGTGTTCGGTAATTAAATTGCTTGTATCACGCCTGCTCGAGCTAGCCAGTGGAAATTGCCCTCACAAAGGCATTTTCAAAAGGACTTCATCACATTAAGAGCCTTGTACTTAATTATCATATCCATCTGTTCCTAAGACATTGTCTCAAAGAAGATGACACTTAATAACTTTGGTTTTGTTTTGTGTTTTTTGGGTAGGATTAGTCTGTTAGGACAGATTTCTCTCAGTTCACTTTTGGGATGTTCTCTTTAATTTGGATAATTTATCCAGCTGCTTTTTGGGAATAAATAAAATTAAATTATACAATATGTAAAATATGCATTAGCATAATGCAGATTTAAAACATTCCTGGCTCTTGACACTCTATCATGGTAGCATTCTCTCTGTTTTTAAACACGTCCCAAAAAAAACTTTGGAAATACATTTGAAGTCCTTTCTCAACTAAGAAAAGAACAGCTCTTCTGTTGCCCTCTGTCACAGTAATTTTTGGCCCAAAAGAGCAAGTCAACTCATAACTAAAAAAGCCAGAGTCTATATTAAACTCTGATGTTTTTAAAACAAAATAATTTTAGGAATTCCATGTTATTTTTGGACTTATCCCCAGATTGAAGCAAATATGCTTTCCTAGAAGTAAAGCCCTTATCCATGGAGATGAACTATCTCCCTGGTAGAGAGTTTAATTTGTCAATAATTCACTTCAGATGTGTCCTCCCTGCTCTTCCTCTACTAGTGCTTTACACCCTTCGTGTCTCACCAGGAAAGTGTATCTAGTCTTACTTTACATTTGTTGAAGTTTTGAAACCAAGTTCAAGGCTCTCGTCAGGTGGCTTACAGTTTGGTCTGAGTGGCCATTACCAGACCCTGAGATTCCTGGCCCTCTGATTCTCACCAAAAGTAAGGAACTCAACTGAATTCCCTAAGACTTTGCGTGAAGTTGGGAAGCAGGCTCTGCTGCCTGATGATACTGAACTTTGCAGGATTTCCCCACCCACCCACATTTCATAGTATCCTCATCCTGACATAGGCAAAGAGAACAGCTCCAGACAGTTTTGCAAAAATGTTTTGTGACATTCACGTAACCAATAAGCAAATCTAAATGTTAAAATCCTGCTTCTTCTGGAAATGCCAACAGCAACCCCAGATCTCATGGGCTGTTATTTACTGTTCATTTGCACCTGTAAGTTGGATGTAAGTGATAGGGCTCCTCATTGTTGTAGAGATGACAGTTTGCAGAGAGTTCAGGATTATATTTGCCCAGTAGACAGACATTTGGCTGCTTAACCGCAGTTGAGGTAAAGGTGAGGACAACTTGTGTCTCTTGAACTTGATGTTCAGTTCATCTGTGAATGTGTCTCATGGACAGGTGCATCTTAAATTGCCCTTTCCTGACCTGGCCTTTTTTTTTTTTTTTTTTTTTTTTTTTTTTTTTTTTGAAAAGGAAAGAAGTTGTATGTTGTGGCTCTTGTGATCTACGATTGAGCACTTAGATTACCGTGGCTCAGTCATGGATTCCTGAAGACCCTTAATGACACTTCTTGAGACATCAGATGGTGTACTTTGGAGGGCAAGGGCACCTTAACATGTCCCTCTCTGTCATTAGTGCAGAGTACAGGCAAATAAATACTCCATAAGTGCTTTTAATGAAGTTTACAGATAGTTGATCTGTGGCAAGTCCTCACATTGAAACCCCGTGGTGTTTTTTTGATCTATTTAGGGAACGAATATTTGAGTGTTTACCAAATGCTGCACGCATGCCGTGCTACCTGGTGGGAATAAGACGTAGACTGTGATGTTAAGGAGCTTACAGTCTAAAGGCAAACACGTATAAATCATTACAGTTTAAAGTGCTACGTGCTTTAGAAGTTGGAGCGTACAAAAAAAAACCTCAGAGCAAAGGACTGACTACTAGTTCTGGTTTGGAAAAATGTTGGATTTGATTTTTGAGCTGAGTCTTTAAGAATGAGTCAGAGTTCAGCAGCTGGAGAAAGAGGAAAGGGCATTCTAGACTGTTGTGGTCATTGATTTTTAAACTTCTAATGTGTCGTGTAGTTTAAAACATTATCACAAATCCCATCTGTCTTTATGATTTGAGAAAACTGGAATTCATGACAATATTGATTCTCACCCCCACCCCCAGATAACCACCCCTTTTCAAGACTACATCACTTGTTTAGGATGTTTTATTACTTTCCTATTGCTTTCATTAAAGATGCTTCTTAGAATGGCACGCAGGCCCCCTTCTTACCCAGCCCGGGCTTCCTCCCCAACCACATCCCCTGAAGGTACTTCTACAGTAAAGCACCCCACACCCCACCCAACACATAGCGTGCCCCCGGTGGGCTGAACCATTTGCTCCAGCCTTAAATACAGCATATTCTTTGTTGCCTCTGCAAGTTTGAGTAAGTTCTTCCCTCTTCCCGGAGTGTCCTAGCCTCTACCCCCATTCCTGCATGCCCAGTAGACACTCCGCAGTCTATGCCCGCTCACAACCTCCCTTCACGCACGCACACGCCCCACGTCAGCTGTTTTTCCTTTGCGCCTCCCATCGGAGAAGGCCTCATGGATGAAGGAATTCTCGGAGTGAGTGGAGGACTGACTGTCAGGCACAGGGGACTTCAGTGTTCGAGATGTGGGACAGCGGCTGCCAGGAGGGCACTCGTCCCCACAGCCGTTGGCGGCTGGAGTATCAGCACAGAACGGGGAGGCAGTTGGTTGATATTACGGTTTGACTTGGCAGCCTTGGGGCTGAATTTCACCCCAAGACCTGTTTTCTTTGCTTCCGTTCCCCGCCCCCTCTTTAAATGAATTATTAACATTTTAAAACTGGGATGCTTCATGTAAAAAGGCAGCTTCTTTTGAGCAATTGGAAGGCGTAGCAACATTGTACGTTTCATCATGGGATGAATAGTGAACAGACTTTCCTGAGTTGTCTCCAGTATCCCTCTGCTCTTTCAGTACTCTTGCCTGACTCCTGAAGACCTTTGGCTTTGGCCTTTCTGGGTCTAGCTAACTTGGGGTTGGTGTCAGACCAGGTGTGGATGGAGGTTAAAGGGACAAGAAGTGTAGAGGCATGGTGAAGATGAGGGCTCAGGTGAAAGGCTGTGGGTTTGGGGCTGTATTGTTAGAGAGGTTCAATCAGGACAAGGCCCAGGCTGAAGAGGAGAGGGAAAGATCTCCGAGGCTCAGTTGTCTCAGAAAGGCTGAAGGAATCAGGTGGTGGGAGCGTGGGCATGGGGGAATGGGGGGTGAGCAGTCATGACAGTGATTAAGGTGTTTGGCTTCAGGATTTTAGAAACCTGTGGCCTCAGAAGCAAGTGGCTAAAGTGCAAGGGGCAGCAAGGGTCCCCAGATTCCAAAGACCAGGTGAGGTCAGGGTGGTGTTCATCCACATAGACACAGAGACCTTCCAAATTACTACATAGCAAACAGTGGGTGGGTGCTTCTGCATTCCAGATACTATCCTGAGTTGCTTTTCATACATCAGTCCAGTTAATTCACAGAGCAGTCCTAGGAGAGATGAGCAACTTGAATCATCCCCATCTTACATATGGCTCAGGGGAGGCTAAGAGAGATGATGTAACTTGCCCAAGGTCATATAGTTCCTGAGTGGCCTGAACTCAAGCCCAAGCCTGTCCTGATGTCCAAGTGCATTCTCTGACCCCTCTTAGGAAATGGATAGGAGACAGAGCCACAGAGAGGGAGGGCTTGCGTGAGGGAGGAAAGCGACGATGTGGAGGACGCTGACCTCCCTCGCGGCCCAGGTGAGTGAGTGAGTGTGGGGGAAATCGCCGTCTCACTAACGGCGGTTGTGAGGAAGTAGCCTTTCGGGGTGAGCCGGGTAAGTGCCAGGACAGATTTGAATGGTACGTGTTGTGGTGACGTTCAGATGCGGAGAGAGTGTGTCTGCAAGGGAGAGGTTGGTGTGGAAGGAGTCGCCGGGGAAGCAGAGCGCTGCCCTGTGAGGATGCACTCTCCCTGCAGGCCAGGCAGCCAGAGGGTCTGGCACTTTGCACTGATGACAAGGATGAGAGGTCTGGGAATTGACAGCCCAGATGGGTCCAAGTGGACGCGTGCTTAAAGACGCACGCTGTGTCAGCACCAGCTCTGGCCCCAGGAGGCTCTGGGGCCTGAAGGAACGTTCAGAGCCCAGGCCACTCAGGTTTTCAAATAGCTTAGTCCCAAGGTCTTTGATGTTCTTCACGTGCTCCAGAGAGGAAATAGAATGGTTCACACCCCACTGTGTTCTCCTGTGGGGTCATGTACCCCATCCTTCCTAAACTAAACCCCTAAGCTGAGAGCCAGAACGCTGTGTGTCCCCAGCCCCAGCCAGCCGAGCGCCTCCTGCTTGCACTCACTCAGCAAACAGTCGCGAAGTAATTGCATGTTCCTACGTAAGCTGATTCCGTGTTCCGCAGCCTCCATTGCTAAGGCAGTCGGTGACTCCCGCTCTGAAATGGGAATACTGTATGTTACCCTCCACATCCAGACCAGTCCTCCTCCCTCCCAGAGTGCACCGTGCCAGTTTCCCCTCCTTCTCACTCTTGCTCGCTGGTTCTCCGTGCATCTCTCACTCCTGCCCCTTGGCTCTCTGAGGCCAGGATCATGCCCACTGCGAAATCAGATGCCCTCATCTTTCCCCCAGACCTCAGGACATGAAGGCAGGAGGCTGCCATTCCTCGACTTGGTCGTTTTGAGACTGTTGGGCCACACCGAGTGTGGTTCAGGATGCCTGCCAGATCCCAGCTCTGGTGTTCCAGCAGGGGCCCAGGCCCCGGGGACCCCTTCCAGCGGTGCCTCTGGCTCCTCTGCTGCCAGGACCGAGTCCCTCGGGAGCGCCTCCAGCTCGCCTCTTCAGCCGTCACGCCGCGGTGGTGATGTGCGTGAGGCGCCGCTGCCTCCTCAGCCCACCTGCTTCCGTGGAGCATCGTTCTAGAACGTAGCTTTATCAGTCTCAGAGGAGCCACGTGGGCTTGGAAATTCCATTTTCCCACAATACATACCTCTTCTTTTCAACTTCGCACCCTAAGATAAGTTTGCTGAGAAGGAGCCGTCATCATCTGCCCCTTGAGAATGGCAGAAGAGAGGGGCTACAGTGACTGCTTTTTTAAGCCTTATGGTGGCCTTTTTTATTACTGCTAATATTAGAAATGCAAAGGAATATTTTTACCTCACTGCCCTCAATTTTGATCTTCTCTATATGGGAGCAGACCCTTTGCTCCCCGCAGAAAAAGAACGAAACAAACAGCAACCACGCAGAGTGGTTTTACCGTCGTCTCTGACAGCCCAGTGCGGGGGAAGGTACAGTTTGCGGTGCTGGAGAGGAGTGGGCCCTGGACCCTCCGAGCCGAGCCTGGGCTGGCCGCTAACACGCGTGGTAACTGCCCGGGGCTGGCCGGGCAAGGAGATCACGTGGGACTCGCGTGAGAAAGGGTGGCTGCGGCTTTGTTCCCAGGTGAAGAGTAAATCTCTCCTGGCGAGACTCGAGGATTGTGACCCTAGGAAACTTCCCTGGGAAAGGGCGCCATTCTCCATGGGGGTAGCTGGGCCCTCGGGAAGGAAACGCGTTTATTTTGGGATGTTTTATTTGCAGTATCTCTCTCTCTTTCTCTTTTTTATAACTTCTGCATTTCTGGAAAGAGGTAAGAAATATAATCACTACAAAGATAGTGCATCAAATTTAATTAAACCTGAAGCTACTTTTTACAGAATAGAGCTCTGGTTTATGTGTCAGAGTTTCCATTCCTGATGCGTGTTTCGCTAATGCGCTGAGTGGAATCCTGGGAGTACCAGCAAGGCTTTGGTCCTTTGATTCCTACGTATCTTCTGGTTTCCTAACTAAAGAGAGAGCTCCCTCCCACCTATAAATAGTAGTTGCTTTTTATTTGTAGACCATGATTCTCGCCCTTTGAAGGGCCCGAGCGCTCAGTGAGGTGTGGAGGGAATCCAGTATCGGGAGGTACTGTTTGCAGAGGGCCTCACGGAGTTGTTTTCCTCCACTTGGGGAAGGTGAGGAGTCTGCTGCTTCCATATTTCCTCCTCTGAGTTTATTGTAGGGGAATGTTAGAATAACATTGCGTGGCGCCCCCCACAGGGTACGCCTGTGCTTTGCTGCATGGCTGTGGGAGAGGCAGGCCTCTTCTGCACCCCTGTAGTTTGGTGTCCTTGACAGTATCTCCAGTCATCCGGTGAAGCGAAGTGTCGATTCTTGAACTAAGTTATGAAGCCGTAAAAGAAAAAAAAATCACCCAAGAAAGCTTTGGAGAGAAGGCCCATCTTGAGCGGGGCCTGAAGGTGGAGTGCCGAACCAGAGAAGGGGTTGGGGGAGGAGGGAGAGGAGCAGGGCTGGGAAGTGCTCCCGGACCCGGTGGAGGCCAGGAGAAGCGGAGGAAGGAATGACCCAGGTCAGACTGTTGCAGTGATGGGAATGGCAATAATAGAAGCATGCAATTTTATAGTTAGAAGAAAGCTCAGTATGGACCAACCATCTCCTTCTGCGGACGAGAATGCCATGCCCAGAGTGGCGTGCTGCGCTCACACAATCTCTGGTGCTGATGGTACCACATTGTCCATACGGTTCTGCCTTCACCCCGTGTGTCTCTCCTGAGCCACTGTGTTCAGGCAGGAAGGAGCTTTTGTAAACAATTGACAGCAAGTGCTGCAAATCGTCATTCTTACTAAAGTGATACTAGTTGTACTTGGCTTTTTCCAATTTGAAGGTGCAAGTTAAGCCATAGCTGCTGAATTCCGTAGTGTTTCCCTCCACACGTTAGTTTTGAAAAGTGCTGTACCTATTAGCTCTCAGTCTAAAATTTATGTACGTAAAAACTGTGCAAACTAATGCATGGTTTTACCTCATTTATTAGCCATGAATAAAATGTTTGTTCCTGATTATTCCTTTGATGGCTTTATCCTTCATTTTTTTCGTTTATAAGACATGCTCCTGCACTTGGGGAATTCACAGGACAGGCAGTAAGATTTTGATTTCATAGGATAAGTATGTACAAAGCCAAGAATTCAACACTCGTGTGTATTGTGGAAGGTCAGAGGAGAGAAAATTAATCCTGGTTGCTTTAAAAAAAAAAGTTACAGGTTTTTCTTTAAATTCTAGTTAAAGAATACATTGCTTTTGGATCAGAGGAGGCCTTGTAGGGTGGTCTGGCGGTAGAGAGCCCTGAGCGAGAAGGGTCGGGCGGGCGGAGCGGCGAATGGCAGCCGGCCCTTGATGCCCCCGTGCAGCGTGAGGAGGCAGCAGTAGCATGTGGAAGCTAGAATAAAGAGAAGGAGAGGCTAGACTTGCAAGCATTCTGTGAGCTGTGCCAGGCCCCTCGCCCGCCTGGGACTGTGTAGTCCGGGAAGCAAAGGATGCGGAGGGAAAGCGTCAGTCCCCTTGGCCCTTCAGCCAGCACAGCCAGCCCGCCTGGGCCTCCTAAGGAGGGGAGTGCCCTCTAGGGGTTAGATGATTTCTGGGTGCTGTTCATCATGGTACTGAATCCATTACCTGCTCAGGAGAAAAAAGACAGCCTAAGCGACCCACCTGGCTGCAGCTGTGATTACATTATGCAAAAACTTATTAATGTGGTGCCTTGATTGATCATTATCTTAATACCAAGGATAACATTAGAGGCTTGATTTTTCCAGCAAATTGCACAGGCAGGTTGCTTCTTGTTTGAAGTTAAAAGGCCCTTAGCCCATACAGTGTGATTCTATTTATGTGAACCGTCCGGAATAGGCAGACCCACAGAGACAGGGCACAGATGAGTGGATGTAGGGGGCGGGGGGAGGAAATGCGAGTACAGGGTTTCTTTTCGAGGTGATGAAAATGTTCTAAAATTAGGCAGTGGTGGTTGCACAACCCTGTGAACATAAAACCACCAAATTGCACTGTAAAGGGGGTGACATTTATGATATGCTAATTGTATCTCAATAAAGCCATTATTTTATTTACTTATTAAAAAAAAAAAACCCTTAGCGTTTCTGCAGTAGGTGTCCTGCCAGCAGCTCTGCCTGACGCAGCCTTTTTGAGTGTAGAAATCTCTGTGTCATGCTTTTCACTGTCTCTTTTGTAGTTCTGTTTTTAGTTACTATTATCCCTCTTTTATTCATTTCCGGTTTTGTTGCATTTGAGAAGGATTTATTTAGCGACTGTGCACAGTGGATGCAAGGAGAGCTTGTGGTAAGATTTGTACTCAAGTCCCCACAAAACAGAGCGAGAGGAGCCTTAAGGGACGAATGGCATCTGGTGGCTCCAAGAGAAGCTGTCATTTGAGGTTGGCCCAGGAGGACAGATAGTACATGGACAGACAACTGGGTGAGGAATATTCCGGAGAGAGCAGGGGTGAGCGGTGCAGAGGCAGCGGCATGAGGGCTGGTGTGGAGAATCGAGGAGTGACCAGAGAGGAAGGAAAATGAAGAGAAGGACCACAGGGGAGATTTGGAGGAAAGGCCCGTGGACTCGACAGTGTTGAATGAATGAAAGGCTGAGCAGCTTGTCGGTTAAGTGAGGGGCATCTGACGACTTGGTCGCTGGAAGGGCAGGAACGAGGCTGTGGTGTGGGTTGGGAGGAGTCAGTCAGGTGAAGGAGGCCAGGTGAGAACCTGGAAATTGGGAGAGAGGGGGTTTTAGAAGTGAAGGGTGAGTGCTGACCTTGGTGTCATGAGCAGCTGGTTCTGTCTGTTTCCTCTACCGCTAATCCACACGTTTTCTCCATTTTCTTGCTTACTCTTTATCCAGGCATTGGTGTAAAGGGTAGGAGGAAGATGGGGGAGAAGAGACAGAAAAAGAATAAAAAGGAAAAGAAAAGGGGGCAAGGACAAAACAATAGTTTGCATCCTTCAGTCATTTAGTAATTCAACGTTTCCTTTTCACGGTTCACCAGAAAGGAACCTAGTCTCTTGTGGAAAAGTGCAGGATGGGAAGCCTTCTTGAATCTCAGGTCATTTGTTTAGGCTGTGTGCCTCACTATTCCCATCTGTTAAAGGGAACTCTACCTACCGCTACTGTAGGTAAACCAGAGAATCGCGATCTTATTAAAGAATTTTTAAAAACTACACTCGGCTTACATAATTTGTAGACCTACTAAGTTTCCTTGGCAGGGAAGGGTCCTGATGAGCGCCCCCTTTGTTACCTGGGAGAGTGAGTGTAAACACGTCTGTCAAAAGGTGGCCCCTCTGTCTTGTATTATGTTGAACTATATGAGATGGCCATCTGACTAGTTTTGACTTACAAAGAAATGACAGTTTTCCTAAAGTTTCAACCTAATAGTTGCTGGATAGATATCTGATGTGAGTCCAGGTTTTCACCTTTTCTGGTTCCGTCTTTATTAAGGTCTTTAACACCTGCTAATTTTAGGTTCAATGGAAGCCTGTGAAGTCAAAAGATAGCTAGAGTGGGGGAGGGTTTGCCACGAGGCTAGTCCAGAAGGGGAAAGGAGCTGGGAGCAGGCCAGCCAGCCAAAACCAGGGCACCTGAATCCTTGGAACTTGAACATATACTCCCTCTGGGTTTAGAAGCAAAAATTCACCATCAGGGGTTTTCTTTGGTAAGTGGGTTACTAGACGGTTGTGCGCAGTTTCAGACCTTCTGTAACATACTGCAGACAACCTCTGAATCACTACAAAAGTGACAGAGATCTAAATGTTGAGAAACAGGTCAGATGTAACAGGGGAAAAAAGAAGCCGGAGGGCAGACTCCATTATGGTTCTCAGCTTGGTGGGGTTTCTGACGGCCTGGCAGAGAGCATGGGACCTGAGGGTTTAGTAAAGGTGCCTGACGGATATCTGAAGAGGTATTTTCCGGTTCATCATATGCTCTCTGGTGTTTGAGGTAGAATGATTCCCCGGAACACATCATAGGCAAGAGCGTGGATCCCAGAAGACGTGGAAGAAAAGGTCAGTCAGTTATTCCTGTAGGATATGCTGCCATTGTCATCACATGCAAATACCAGAACCAGGGTGTGGCCTCGAGGCGCCCTCGCCCCACTGATCTGTGGAGGCCGAAGGGTTGAACTTGTACAGGGGATGGAGCAGAAATGGAAATAATACGTCATCACTGTAGTATCGCAGGGATATGTTATCTGCTTACAACCGTAGTAACAGGCACACAACAATGAAAGAGAATGCAATAATAACCTTTGCAGTTCAGCCCTGGAAGGTGACTGCCCGGTAGAAATACAGATCCGCCCTCACAGAACAGGCAGACGTTTATCTTAAACCATGAAAGAGAGATTCCATTGCAGCGAAACCTTAATTACCTAACCCCCTCTTCTCCCAGGTCCCCTGATAGAACCATGGCCCCATGTGGAAGAAACCTGAAAGGGCCCGCCTCCAGAGGGGTGTTCACACCTTTCCAGTGGCTTTAATGGTCTTCAGTGCAAATTTTAATTTACATTGGTTTCCCTTTTAGTTCTGCAGTTGACTATAAATGTAGCTAGACCTCTGGGCCCGATTATTGAGGACTACGAGCATACTGTAATTCGCTAGAGGTCCAAAGAACAATAGGAGAACAAAACAATCACTTAAGTAAGAAGGTAGGGGGAAACAAAACCGAAATTACTGAGTGTGTTAATCACTCTTCCTGGCTGGGAATGTTCCCCTCCCCTGATCCTGACCTGCACAGTACACAAATACCCACATACTTCCTGCGAGGATGTCTCTTTCTGGATGTCTTCCTTTTACTCCTGTCAACCTGGAAACTCCCTTAGTCATTCTCTCTGCCCTCTGACCCTCCTTCCATCCCCAAGGGAGCTCTGGGGGGGAGGGGGTAGAGCTGGAAGCTAGCTGCTCCCTCTGTTTATTCCATTTGCATCCTAACACCCCACTGCCCTGAGCTTCTCATTCCCTGCCTAGTTCATTGGTGGGCAGTGGACATTTTTTTCCTCCTCTTGTGCTCACATCATACATATACCCACCTCTTACTTTTCTACGTTTAGGCAGGTTTCACAGCAGAGTTGAACTTAAGTAGGGGTGAGAGCCAGCGGAGCGAGCTCGAAGTTCAATGAACATCTCATTCATGCGTGTAGAGATCAATGGGCATGTAGTAGCTTAGAAGATCCCCAAAGTTAAGACTTTCAGCTTTCAAGTAACTGTCACAGAGTCCACTTACTCAAGCTATGCCCTTTGTAAGGAGCTCCTCAGTCTTCCATCAGCGTGTTTCCTGTATTATACGTAATTAGAAATGAATATGGCTAACGAGTGTGCTCCAAGATCTAATCATACGGCCAAAAAGAGACTCAAAAGCTACAAACTTAATGACTGAAAGAAGGGTCAGAAAGATCTCTGAAAAAACACCTAAAGGTCGACAGCCACAAACCGATAACACGGGGCCGTTTAACACGGGAGCCCCCCAACACGGGAGCCCCCCTTCCGCGTTGGCCAGAGCGAGCATCGCTGATTTATGGAGTAACTCCATCACATACACCCATAAACACGGCCCTGCGTCATCAGGGAAATGCTTGTTATGCTGGTCTGGTTAAGTAAGAAATGACGTGATGCGTTTTAGGAGTATTTCTGTCACAATGGTTAAAGTTAAGAACGCGGGTGTTTTTTAAGGAGATGAGCCTGTTATTTGGAATGCATATTATGTGAGCACCCACTCCCCATTCCCCAGTGACCCCAGAGAAGCAGGACAGTGTCGTTTGCCACAGCCACTGCTGCTTTGTTTGTGGTCTCCCGACTTCTATGTTGTTGTTTATTCATGGGGTTTTCCTTCCCTTTTTCTTTGGTTTCAGATGCGAGTGTCTCTCTGGCTTATGTGGTTTCCCCGTGTGTGAGGTGGGATCCACCCCTCGCATAGTCTCTCGTGGAGATGGGACACCCGGAAAGTGCTGTGATGTCTTTGAATGTGTTAATGGTACGTGGGGGTGCAGGAGGAGGGAGGGTTCCGGCCGGCCGGCCGCTCCTGCCCCGTGTAAGGTGGGGCACGCACTCAGGGACTGGAAGTAACGCACTCAGGAGGAAGGCCCCCTGGGGACCCCGCCGTGTGGCACAGGGAGTCACTCCGTCCATCAGAAAGAGAATTTGGGACACGGAAACACAGAGGGTCTGTAGCTGTCACATCGGGCTGTGTTTCAGTAGTGCAGAAACGTGCCGATCTCCAGCAAAGGCTCGCAGAAGCCGTGATCACACCACCACTGCTGTCAGGAGCTGGTCTGTGGAACTGACGCCACATTAAGGCGACCACAGCTGGGCACGGAAAAGGCATCGCTGCTCTAGTCCAGTGTCTCCCATGGAGCAAGCACATCTTTGACCGGTGCTGGGTCATTCGTATTGGCCCGGCTTTGGCTCGAGCCTTGTGGCCCGGAAAAAGGATTCTTCAGTCACAAGATTCCTTCAAATAGCATCCGCCTCTCCCTTTCACCTTTCAGGACAGGGCTTGGTGTTTGGTAACATGGTGTTTATTGAATTTAGATGCTAGAAAGGGAGGAGAACCAAAGATGTGCCCTTCCCTCAGAGTTTTCAGAAGGAAAACAAAGAATAGAAGTCAAGCAAGTGAAAGCACTATTTAATCAATACCTAGACACGGGGCGAATGAAGGCACATTTGGACAAACAGCAAGAAATCGCATGTGCAGAGACCACCCCACCTGCCCCACCACAGTAACTGTTGCCTCTAAGAAATGAGAGTTCAGAAGAAGTTCTGCCCTCGCTCAAACCTGCCCTTCCCCACAAGAAAAGGTGGTTTTAAAACTGAGTCCCGTTTCCTTGCGTCCTGTTGTTTTCAGTCCAGTGGCCACCTGTTTTTCTGTTTGTTTTGCTTTGAGGAGACACTGGGAGTCAGGCTTCATGGGTGAGAAAACATGGACTGGAGCTACACGACCTCGGTTTGACTTTGGGCATCGCTTGGTCTCCCTGGGCCTCAGTTTCCACATCTGTCAAGTGCAGTGAATGAAAGTCACGTAAATGAGGTTTTCCGTGTGAAGCACTTGCAATTAGTTGTCTTTATTTGGTGTGCCCACCCTCCGTTCCCAGCCCCAGATCCGGTTCTGGACATTCCATGGGGGTGGGGAGGGGGAGATGGATGGATTTCCCAGCTCAGAGACCACGAGTCCATGCACAGGTGTAGAAAAAGCTCTGGCTGCAGAGAGCAGGCTCTTCTCCATGCTTCTCTTCACCTCTAGTCATGTGTGTTAAACACCAGCAAGCCACCAAGCCTTTTCTCTGGTACCGCTGCGTATGGTAGAGCACATTTTGTGCGTATTTAACTCCTCTACCATTGGCACAAATAGTCGCTCCTCACCCCTGACTCCTAGAATCTCAGATGTGCTTCCTTCTGGAACTCCTCACTCGGCAAGGGCTCTCCTGTCTGTCTCTCCTCCTCTAGCCTGAGCCTGCAGGGGGCAGAGTGTCCGTCCTTGTGTCTGTGGGTTGTTAGCGTCCAGGCTCTCCTGGGAGAGTGAGTGAGCAGGTTCGGGGCATACTAGTTCCCTCTAGAGGTGGCTGTGAAATCCCAGCCCAGGGAGGGGTTCCTTTGTGGGGACCCTTCATCTTTTACTGCCCTCCGTGAACATTAATCTTAAGTCACTTGTCCCTTGGAAATTACCATTTGCTGTCGTGTCCTCTGGGTGAGGAAGAGGCGTGCCTTTCTTCTTTCCTTGCATCTTGGTTGTGGTCATTGAGGGCCATGTCTTATCAGGACATTAAATTTACATGTCAGCCTGTGTGGTGTAACTCAGCTAATGACTGCCCCCACCTCAGCGGCCGCTGATGGATCTTCGGGGCCCGCTCCTGTTTATAGCCTCGCTGTTTATGGAGCTTTCAGTCCAGGAATAGGACTGCCATCTGCCACAAGAAAATGCAGAGATGACAAAGCACACTCACTGTGTTTCTGGGGGTGATGCTTTCCTGCCACCACAAACCTGGGTGATCTCTGCTTTGTTTACTGTCCTGCTGTAGTGTCTCCATGGCTGTATTAGTCATTCAGTTGTAGATGAGGCTAGAAACCTTAATGCTGTGAAGGTTCTTCATCTTCCACAATAACATTTAAAGACATTCTATCTCAAAGTCTGTATTTAACCCGGGAAATTTTACCAGCATATTTTACCAGCACCCCGGGAAAATCTTACTGTTGTCATAAGGCCATTATTAGAGGATATCACATATCAAAAACTCATTGTCATCACTCAGAAAGGCAGAGGTCTATCTGTATTTATCTAATGCTTTGCTTGTCCACAAAGGATTTCAGGCAACCTCATAGCAAGAACAAAAAACATACTAATGAGAAAAGGGAGATCCGTAGAGTTGTACGTAAATGCTGAAAGTGAAAACCAAAAAGCACCCACAGGTGTTCAGAGTGTAAGTGTCTGTCTACGTAATTGCCAGGGTTAAACGTTGGCAAGGCTCCCAGCTTTCTGGCCATCAAAGTGGGGGGGAAAAGGAGATAGAGTTAGATTCATAGTTCTTTTAGAGGAAGGAAACATACTGGAGGGGGCAACTCTCTTCTCACCTGGAAATTTAAAAGGCACTGGCAGATGCTGTAAGTCATGTCCTCAGTCACGTTCATACCACCAGCATAGACACGGGCTTCCTGCGGCAGCTCTTCTCAACACGGAGCAAGAGCCACATATCCAAATGCATCTCAGTGAAGGCAATTCTCAGAAACGAGTTTGGCACACAGTAGAGCCGAGATGTCTGGTGCATTATCTCCCAGATGTTGCAAACTCCCCAAAATGTCGGAATAGCTCTAGGAACCCCAGTTCAGGGGACAGTGGGTTGAGTGTTAACTAACCCTGCGTGCAGAAATGGATATAGCATGCTAGCACTCAGGTCCTAAGCTGCCATCTAGGTAATCCGTGTGTGTGTGTGTGTGTGTGTGTGTGTGTGTGTGTGTGTGTTAAGATTAAATATTAAAGTGAAAACACAAGATTAAAAATATTCCCAGATAATTTGAAAACTCCTAAGTTTTGAAAACATTAGCCTGGATGAATAGACAGAGAGAACATTCTTCACAGATATTCTCTGGTTGGTTTGGTTTGGTTTTGTTGGTGGGACTAGAGAGGTGCAAACCAGATCGAGACAGTTTGTGATGCCTTCTCTGACGAGAGCCAAAAGTAGGACATACGAGGTGTTAGTTGAGCAAGAGCCCTGTTAGGAACCCAAGGAACAGGTGGTATGATCGAGCTCCTTTGATGGAAACGTAGAAGTCTTCAAGTTCATCACCTGGAAGAAGGACCCGCCCAGCAGGGCTGGAGCAATGTCAAGTCTCCAAGCAGCAGCCCTGTGCCTGCTCAGGCCCACAGACAGAAGGTTTATCTGCAGTCGGCGGGAACTGAGTGGTGGCCACTGCTTCTTTTAGAAGAGCACATGTTCTCCATTTTGCTGTAATCCACCCTGTTGTCTTACACTAGCGCCCCACCCCCATTCTTGGAGGAGTTGGGGTTTGAAATCTCCAGCATAGAATGTGGAAGTTTGCTCAGATATCTGATCAGTTGCGTGTGCGTATCTGAACAAACATCTGAATAAAATAGAATTATCCTGGTTTGGGTGTCATAGCCAGTTAACTGCCTCTTCCAGCATCAGACACCAAAACGTAGAACTGACCAGTGGTGGGACAGCCATACCCAAAATTGGCTTGCTCTTTGTGTAAAATTTGGGTCCAGAAAACTCAGACCTGCAGTCTTTTAGTTGAAAATGAGTACAAAACATCTACTGAGAACCCAATGTCTATATCGCAGTAATACTCAGTAATGTTTCTAGAGATACAATATCTACTCCTATCGTAATTCAGGGAATACTGCACTTTGAAATAAGTATTCCACCTATTATGCACTTACTGAGCACCCATTGGGTCCCTGGGTCCTCCTCAAGCTGCTCTTCCTTAAGAGTGACACCACCTCCTGCAGTCCCTCAGGAGTCCCTCGGGAGGGTTGTTCCTTCCCCTTATCCTGACATGTATGTGTTGGGTGTGTTCTAGCACACACACTTCTTCCCCCAGTGGGAAAGGGTTTTTTCCCTGCTGTTACGTAGAACCCCATGTGCCCTATCTCCGTGAACCATCAGTTTGCTGTTGACATATGGAGAAATTTTCAGATGTTTCCCATCTGACATTTGGTTGTCTCTCTCCTGGCTTCTGCAAACTACCCACAGGGCTTCCTACACAGCTCACCCCCAGTGAAATGAGACCAGAGGCAAGATGTTAGCCTTTTCCTAATGAGAGGTTGAAGAGGAAGAGCAACAGAAGTGTATCTATTTGGACTTTTTTTCCACTTTCACATTTGATATAAAAGTTCTGCATTTTAGTCTTTTCTTTCACTAAAATTACCTATCACCATCTGCCAATCAGTGTAAATTGGGAGGCAGTAAAAGTTATTAACCATCTATACTGTAAGATTTTGAGGGGGGGGGGGAGTTCTGGACTATATTAAAAAGGAAAGCGAAGATTCCAGAACAAAGAAATATAAAATTTAATTGGGCAGACACGAAATACACAATCACTAAGACACTTTTATGCATCTCTGCATTGAGAAGCACAAATTACATAGTAAATTATTTCTTTGCAATATTTTTCATTTCCATAGCCACTTAAATTGTTCCCTAAGAGAGGTGGTGGTAAACCCCACCCTCTTCCGAGATTCACATCTATCCCCTACAGGTGGGGAAATACTTAGTCATTGCTCTTCAGAGATCACTGCCATCCTTCTTATGTGTATTTTTCTGAAGAGCCTCTCTCGATTTCTCTTAGGGATTTCATTATGGGGTGGGGTGTTTATCCTAAAGAACTGATTATGTTTTCTAGGCTGTATCTTGGGGCACCCCATTTCTCTGTGTATTACCTAGTGAACCCTAACTGTTGAGTCCTTCATCAACCCTGTCCTCTCCCGCATGAGCTTCTGGACACCCCACTGGAAAGACCGGTTCATCTGGAGCGGCATTATTCATAACCAGACTCTTCCCTCTTCACTTTCTTCAGATCTCGCACCAAGATTTGTAGCTCCATGCAGATGGTAGACGTGGCTGATTAATGTAACCAAGTAATTCATATGGGTTTACACTTTTTTCCCTTCAGTCTGAATGGGAGCTCGCATTTTGTTAGAGTATAGTATTTTACCTCACTGCGCAGCATGAAAGTTTGATTTGTAAGCGTGCTCCCATCTTCTACACTTTGGAACTTGTGGTCTGTCTGCCCAGTTCCTTCTGGTCCCCGCTCAGATTAGTATGTTGGGTGAAAGCATATAGAAGAATCCTGAGCTATAATGAGATGATACTTTGTAACACAATTTTAATTTTCTGAAAAAAGAAATAATATGTCCAGCCAGCAGTAGGGACTCGGTCCAGACATACACTTTTGCTGCCCCTCTAAACAGAGGCATAGCTGGCCTCACACCAGTCCGGGGACTCTAGGCGGGTCACCTAATCTCATTAAGTTTCATTTTCCTGATCAAAGAAATGGATATTAACACTTGCTCTGTCTTCTCCCCTGGACTATGATAAACTCGAATGAGAAAGTCATTGTCCTGAAGTATAAATCAGGTGCAAATACATGCAAATTAAAAGGCAGTCAAAGTCTCTTGAAAACTGCAAACATGCAAGGTGCCATATTAAATGATGTTGGCTCCGAGGAGCCCATGAGGCATGCATGTATCATAATTCAGCTTTCCCCACCTTATTAAACAGGGTACTTCAGCTCAGGAGAGCTCTCTTCAACTTGGGGATATCTTTACGTTGCCAGCTTCATTGAGACACATCACGCAATTTACCACATTACACGTCCAGTGGGTTTTTAGTATATTCACGGGGTTGAGGAATCATCACAGTTTTACAACACTCATCCATCCCCTCCCCCCAAAATTTTCCCAAGTCATTAGCAGTCATTCCCTATTTGCCCCCAACATCCCCAGACCTAGGTACCAACTAATCTAATTTTTATCTCCAAAGATGTCCCTGTTATGGGCATTTCATATCAGTAGAATCATATGATATGTGGTTTTTTTTTAAATGGCTTCCTTTAATTAGTGTAATGTTTCTGAAGGTTCATTAACATTATAGCATATGTCAAAACTTCATACCTTTTTATGGCCAAGAAGGATTCGATTGTATAGATGATACCACATTTTGTTTTCCCTTAACATCAGTTCATAGACACTTAGGTTGTTTCCAAGAAATGGAATGGTGTTGCATTAAAGTCCAGGTACTATTAAAATTAAGGATTATTAAGCCAGATAGAAGAAATAATTTAGGAGTGAACAGTGCAAGAACACAAGAACATCGCCTCCAAAAAAGACCTAAAGAAACTGTTTTTGAGGCAGAACAGAGCCTAATGTGGAGACAAGATCATTTACTTAAGGCAAAGAATTCTTTAACAAAACACATGTAATCTGTTTAAAGCACATATCAGATATGTGAGTTTCATGTTCAAATGGTTTAGCTTTGTTTGGAGTTGGGGTAAGTCAGTGTAGATTTTTGTTAAGGAGAATTTCAGTTCCTTGGGGCAAAGAAGATAACTGATTTTTTTTTTTAAGCTTTATCTCTTCTTTTTTTTTTTAATTTTTTTTTTTTAAGGCTTTTTATTTATTTTTGAGAGACAGAGAGAGACAGCATGAGCAGAGGAGGGTCAGAGAGAGAGGGAGACACAGAATCTGAAACAGCTCCAGGATCTGAGCTAGCTGTCAGCACAGAGCCCGATGCGGGGCTCGAACCCACGAACCATGAGATCTGACCTGAGCCGAAGCCGGACGCTTAACCGACTGAGCCACCCAGGCGCCCCGATAACCGATTTTTTAAATTTAATCTTATTTTGCATTGCCTTATTTTCGTTATAAAAACCGTATCAGGTTTGGTAAATTTCTATCAAATTCTAACGCTCTGCTGTCAGAGTTTTCTAGAGGCTGACTGAGAAACAAGAGGGCGCCGCCCAGAAATGACTCTGACTTTGCCTGTGTGCTTGGACGCCTTTCAGAGACCAAGCCAGCCTGTGTCTTCAATGACGTGGAGTATAATGACGGAGATATGTTTCGAATGGACAACTGTCGGTTCTGCCGGTGCCAGGGGGGTGTCTCCATCTGCTTCACTGCCCAGTGCGGCGAGCTGAGCTGCGAGAGGTACTACGTGCCCGAAGGGGAGTGCTGCCCAGTGTGTGAAGGTACGAAGCGGTGCTCGTGAGAGATTAACGAGCACACGCGTGGCTCCGAGTTTTAATATAAAAATGAACACAGGTCCGTCTCACCCCAAAATAGAGGAATATTGAAGAAGTCCCCTTTTCGTGACATCGCTGTCCATCTTTCAGGACTCTGATAACGCCATGTAGGCCGTGTGAGATACCTCCCCAAGGGAGGGACGGAGGTCATGCCCTGGCTGTAGCAAGTGGGCCACCTGTCTACACAGGTCAACATGAGATTTCCCCGAAGTTCTACCAGTTCCCCCCGCTTGGTTCCAGCAGTCCCTCAGCAGGATCTGGGGACGTCAGAATTCACCCCTGCTTCCCTCAGATTGTTCAGCTAGAGCAAGCCAGCGCTAGTCATTGAGCGTCTCAGCCAGTCAGCTCAGAGGGGGACTTGCCCCGCCTGCTTCCCGCACCCACACCCCTGCAGGTCGGGTCAGGACTTTGCCCCTTGAAAATGTGTGTTGGTGAGAGAGGGGCTGTGTGGCATGGTGGTGACATCAGCCTAAGGCCCAGCCAAGCGTCCGGTGTGGCCCTGGGCAGAAGGCTCTCGGGGGGCCAGCTTGCTCTGTATTCCTCACCCCTCCAAGAAGTAATAGTTTCCTGTTCCTCCAACAGGCTTTACTCTCCCACCTCTGCTATTTGTAAATAGTAAATGTTTTAGAATAATAATTCTGAACATCCATTCACTAGGGCCTGCACATTTGAAGGCTTAGGAAACTAAAGTTCAGAAAGATAGAATCATTTGTCTGAGTTTATAACGAAACTAGGAATGAAACCCCCACACCTGACTGTGTCTCTGGTGTGACCACATCACGCTGGCTCCCCAGAAAGGAAGGTGACATGAGCCTTCTTGTCCGGACTGACGGGGTCACAGACCCTCAGTCTGGAATCACACGTCTCCGTCTTGCTTCTAAGCCCACTCTGCCTTTATCTGTGCACAGGAAAACAACGGACAGAATGTCACGCCACGTTCCGTCCCTTTTTCTGTCTTCCTGCAATCCTGTTCAGTGTCTGAGCTATATTTACCACGTAATATTGGAGATCTGAAAATGTTTAAAGTATACACACTGCATTCCTAACATTGAACAATTGTTTATATCAGGGAAATTTTTTCCTGTCGTAGCGATTATTTTAGCCAACATAAGAGAAAGGTGGTTCACTTTTTAGAGGTGTCCTTGTGAATTAATTTTTTTAAAAGATCACATCAAAAACTTTTAACCTTCCCAAACGATTTGTTCCCTAGCTGGCCCCAGTTTGTAATGGTCTCTGAAACTATGTAGCAGTTGGTATAAAAACACAGATAGAAACCTCTGTGTAATAATCATAATGAGTGGTCTGGGCACGGATCGGTTATGTCTCACTTCCTGGAATTCAGATCCAAGCTCAGAGTAGAAATGAAGTATGCAGTGTAATATTTTTTATGAAGAAATTTATAAAGTCTTATCTAGCTCAGGTCTCCTGGCTGCTTCCATTTCTGGCAGACGGACTTTCTAAAGCTGTGACTGCATTATTTTAACTTTTGGCATTCTGACTTTCTCATAACGCCCCGTTACTTCTTTAGACTAAAGAGGACCAAACTCAAGAGTGCCTGGACTTTCCTCCCCGCTCAGCAGCCCTTGCTTTTTGAAGCCAGATTTTATGTGTCCCTGAAAAAGAAAATTGAATGGCTTATCTGGTTGCTCTCGTTACAATAGTAGTTGGGGATTTTGTATGCAGTATTTCTGTCCTGGTCAATAACCTCAGAAAACATTTTGTAGTTTTTAACAGTAGCCTTGGCTACCTTTGTTCCCCAACGTCAGCTGCTGCTTGGCCACCCAGCTCATGGGGAGAAAAATGGCCTAAGTTCGTAGCCTTTCCTCCAGGGCACAAACAGCGACCCTAGCATATGCCTAAGCCAGCCTGTCCCGAACAAGGCCATGGCAAGTTCCTGCTGTCCTCCTCACTCACTGTTGTCCCCGTGAACCTCCAGGCACCCTGAGATAGACTCCAGTTCTTCCTAGAAGTCCCGGCCTCACTCTGAGTTGGATGGGGACATTATTTCTCCATGTGACATGTGGTGAGTTCTTCCTAGAAGTCCCGGCCTTACTCTGAGTTGGACGGGGACATTATTTCTCCATGTGACACGTGGTGAAATTGAACTGTAATAAAGATTAAAGTTGACAACTCAAAAGACGTTGGCAGAGTCTAGAATGGACCTACATTTTGCAGTCACCAGCCCCCAGCTCTGTCCACAAATTTTGCAACTCGATGTAGTGGTAACACCGGCCTGTTGGTTTTTACACCACAGACCCTCTGCCCTGTCTGCAGCGTCAGGGTGGGTGGACATGAACTCGGTACGACAGCTGCTTCTGCATGTCCCCCCTGGAGACCCTGTATGTAGCCTCGCTTCTGCTGATCACAGCTGGAGAAGACCCGCTGATGACCAGCGCCTAGGAAAAATGTCTCCAGGTGCAGGCAGGGGTAAGCTTTAGAATGTCCTCCGTCTCACTCTGAGCTCATGTTTTTATTTAGATCCAGTGTATCCTTTTAACAACCCTGCCGGCTGCTACGCCAGTGGTCAGATCCGCGCGCACGGAGACCGGTGGCGGGAGGATGACTGCACGTTCTGCCAGTGCATCAACGGGGAGCCCCACTGCGTGGCGACAGCCTGCGGCCAGAGCTGCATGAACCCCGTCAAAGTGCCCGGCGAGTGCTGCCCCGTGTGCGAAGGTAAGCCTTGCTGATTCTGAGGAGTCCCCGGTGGATGTCTCGAGTTGGATAAGCTCCTTCCAGTATGTTCTTGTTTGGTTTTTATTTCCTCGGGCATTATGTCTTCACGCTGTTACCAGCTGCAGAAGAATTTTTTTTTTCCTACCGGCCGAAACGAATGTTTGGGGGCAGGTGTTGCCAGTTTACAGTGAGAATGGTGTGGTCTTTATTTTACTGCTGCAAATATGCTTATCTGGATACTTTACAATAGAAGAATATACGCATTTCAGTTCAGCTCACTTCAAGGCCTAATTAGCAATCCAAAGGTCAGCACAGTAAAACAGAAAGGGAGATAAGACCCATGAGGCAAGCATAGCGTGTTTGAGTTATCAGACTGCCAGGAGCCCAGGAGTCCTGATGGCTAGAAGGAAGGCCAGAACCATCGAAGGCTGCTTGCACTCCTCGCTGCCTTCACTCTGAGCATCCATTCTACTTCTAGTATCCTGAGGCTTTAATTTAGGTCTTGGTTGCCTGCACTCACTCTTCCTGTTGAACAGAGAGGAGCCCGAGGCGTTCTGGGGGAGTCTTTTCCCAAACCGTATTCTAGAACATTTCCCCCATTCCAGGAAGGTTCTCCACACACTGAAGTTGGCTTTAATCCTCTGTCTGTATCGTTTAGTACAGACAAGAGGGTGAGTATTTATAGTGACAGATCCAATAGAGACTATCCATCAGTAAGAAGCACATTTGCATAGTAAAATGAACTAAAGTGGATCATGTTGAAGATGGAGCCTTCTAGAATTTTTTAGAACAGCTATTAAGGAACTGACAGGTCTTTTCAGAAATTCAGTTAAGTTGACTGAGTCCTGCATCAAGGAGTCTTTTTGCTTCTACCTACATTGTAAGGAACTCAAGACTTCAGTTTGCCTGACTAGCTTCATTAACCTCCGAGGGCTTAGAATTACAAAGGACTTAAAAATCATATAAAAATTTAAGGGGGAGGATTCTGGGTCTATTGACATCACCAGTTCCCTCACCATTACTCTGCTCAGAGAGCAGCCACCACACTCCAAAAGTTTATAGCTTCCAGATGACCAGTTTTGTGGGAATCACCCACCCCTCACACTATACTCCTCCCATCCCCTGAAGGTAGGGTTTCAGCACCGGAAAAAGGAGCTGACGGAAATACGTATGATGGTTTATGGTCTGCTTTACAGGAAAGGGCGCCTTGCGGAAACGGGTGGGAAGATCTTTCCCCAAGAATTCAGGACAGCCCACTGCTGACTTGAAATCCTTAAGTACATAGGTGTGCATGGTAACTTTAAGAGAAATTTAAAGTCTAAGTATATTAACCAGCAAACATTAACTCTTTAACTTCATGAGTCTTGAATTATACATTGAAAATAAGACTAAAAAGCGTGTAAAAAAAAAATTAGGATCTTTCCTCTGAAAGTGAATGAAGCAAAGGCGGACACTTTTGCATTCATTCGCATACCCACCACAGTGAGAGAGAAGGAAAACTTAGTGACAAGGAAGATCTCTGTGTGAGAAACGGACTGATTTATTTGTGCATCATGCAGGTGTTTGGAGAGGGAGTGAACATTAGATTTTGGTTTCACAATATCTACCCGGAGCTGTGATCTAATCTTCCACTGTTTGAGAAAAGAGTGATAGTTTTGGTCAGCTGTTCATTCCAAAAAATGTATTAAGAACTTCTGATTGTCCAAATGCAACACCAGACAGTCTATCCTTTACGGCACTTCACATATGATCAAAATAAGAGACAACTCCTCATTAAAGTCAAAAAAAATAGTTTAGCCTGTTTTATACTATACCAGGAGAAAAGGCATGCCCGTATTTAGGTACTGTGCAGTAAGTGCTTTGTACCTTGTACTTTGGTACCTTATGTCATTTAATTCACACAGCACCGCTGTGCTGAAGGCCTCGTCATCTCATTTTAAAGATGAAGACATTAAGGTTGAGTGGGATTTCTGTAGTTCCCTCCAAGGTCCGTTGCCGTTCGGTAGCCGCGATGGGACACACAGGACTCTTGTCAGATTCAGCTACATTCTGTCCTTTTCCCATGCTCCCAGATGGCATCTGTGTACTCACGCCCCCATTTCCAGTTTTCTTACTCGTCTCTCTTCATCTCTGGCTCTTGGCCCTGTGTCGGGGGGAGTAGGGTGACAGAGGAGGAGGTCATTTGTGGTTTGACCTCTCCTCTGGCTATTCCTGCTGTGCTCTCCCACCTATCCTCCTCCCCCGAGTCTGAGGAGGTCTGGGGTGGGGCTGAGGGATGGGGAGGATGCCTTTGACCCCCATCACACATTTCCTTCCCAAGCCTCAGGTCCAGAGAGCCTCCTTGCTGGAACTCAGCACCTCGATTTCAAGCTCTGAGCTCTGCTGGCCTCGGTTCCTCAGTCTCTCCTTTATGGCACTTCTCCCTCTTTGTCCAGCCTTCACCACGCCCCATTTTCTAGTCCTCAGAGAACTCGATTATGTTGAGTTTCTTTATTTTTAACTTAAGTAGTGAGTTTCATATACAATTGTGCTTGCTGTCCAGTAACTTCCCTTGTAAGATGTAGTAGGAAGACAGATTCTTTCTAGAATGGGATCAAAAAATAGCCATGCAACTTTTTTTTTAATTTTTTTTTTTTGCCATGCAGCTTTAAGACTGAACACTAAGAGGTTATATATTAATAATAATAAACTTATAATGTAAGGTGAATGAATCTTTCTTATTGCTTAGTTTATAGGACCTGGCACTATTTGAAAGTAATTTTTTTCAGTAGCATATTTAAACAAAAATCAGGTGATCTCAGAATAGCGAAAAGGTTAGATGAAATAAGAAGAAAGCCAGGTGTTAATGTGTAATAATCGGCCGCAGTGACTTGGAGAAAACCAGAAACACTGGTATTTGTGCACACTGAATTCCTTTGCGCACAATTGCATAACAATGTTGGCGCTCCCTGTTAGCTCCAGTCCCGGGGCACTCAGAGCCTGAATGAGATGAGAGAGCCCACACAAAGATTGTGGTTTGAGATTCTTTCTAAATAGATTACTGCACTATGGTGTGTCAGGACCTGCTGGGGGGACACACACTGTTGTGACTGCCGTTGTCACTGGAGATTCATACCTTCCAGATGACAGTGCCACGCGCTTGGTTCATTCCTCCTGGAGCACAGGGGAACCAGGGCCCTTCAAGACGAGGCTTTGACTTGATAGCTAACTCAATTCACAAGGACCTAAGTGCTTTTTAAATTGGCACTTAAGTCCTCTCATGATTGAGTCTTACCAAGTTATTGTCAACACCCAATTCAGGTATACAGATAAGCCGTTCCGTCGTGTGAGTCTGTAGCTGACTGTACTCTTGGGTTTTGCTCTGCTGGCTTTTCTTCTCCTTCCCTCTTATTCTTCAGTCACATGGTTTGTTTTCTGGTCCTTGTTAAAGAGCTAGGATGGAAGAGAATGGAACAGCAGATAAAGTTTGCAGCACAGTGTGAGCATACAGATGGAAATTGTGTCCTTATCGCCATAAAATCTGGAAACAGAAAAGGGAGACAACAGAATGAGGGCTTCCCCGGCATCCAGCACCATGTGTGTCCTCTTATTGATAGCCCTTCAGGACAGCAGCTAACGTGTCTTGCACACAGACGGAGCCAGCCTGTGTGTGTTAAGAGCATCTGCTCATTGGATCCTCACAAATGACCTCTGGTAGCAGCATCCTAATGTATCATCCCAGAACCCATAGTTTAGAACACGTGTAACTTATCCAAGGTCATATGGGTCAAACCAACAGAGCAGCGTGTTCCCAGAGCCCTGGCCGTGGACTGTGCTCCAGGATCTTCCGTAGCCTGAGAGAGGCTCCTCCCACGTGCACCAGGAATTTATCATATTTTTTAAATCCGCAAAACAGCATCTGACCTGTAAGTAGGTGCTCAGAAGTTGTTGATGAATAAATGGGTTATGGAGGGAGCAAGAGCCTAGAGAAGGAAATCAAGCAAACTCCTCTTACAGACTTCCTCCCAAGCTGAGGAAGGAGAAAGGCCCTGTGGCAACTCTGGTAGAGGTTACCGTAACCAGAACCTCACATGCTGACCCTGATCAGATGAAGAAAGAATAATGTCAGAATGCTTATATTTGAGGGGCTCCTGGGGGGCTCAGTCAGTTTAGCATCCGAGTCTTGGCTTCGGCTCAGGTCATGATCTCACAGTTCATGAGATCAAGCACTGATCTGTGCTAACAGCACAGAGCCTGCTTGGGATTTTGTCTCCCTCTTTCTCTGTCCCGCCCCTGCTTGCTCTCTGTCTCTCAAAATAAATAAACTTAAAAAAAGAATGCTTATATTTGAAAATGCACTTTGAGTATAGGAAGCAAGAGTGTTAGACTGAGTGTGTTTGGCACACGGTGGGCCAGGATGTCTACAGGCGAGCTGGACTCATTAGCTTGAAGTTGACCGCTCATTCTCCTGATGAGCACAGAGCTCTTCGGCTCCCTCCCAGGGCAGCCACGGGGCTCTTCCAACACTGGTTTGTAAACTGTGGTTTATTCCCTCTTCAGTTCAGCCCACAAGCCTAATGCTCACTGTCAAGTTTAATGTTCTGCTTTTAAGACCTGCCTTGCAAGTACATAGGTGCCGCTGCCCTTGTTATTTTGGCTAGAATATTTTTTCACATCACAATTCAATATTGAAAACACTTTAACTTTTTCCCAGTAATATCAGACATAAATGGTGCCTATGCTGATTCTTAATGTCAGAATGTGTTAAGGACACAGTACCATTTTCCCTTAAAAAGCAAAAGTGTGTTTTATAATTTAATTATAAAATTAGGTAAGAAAAGGTGTTGGGGAGGGAAATTTTGGCTTTAAGGTGTATATGACATACCCTTGATGACTCAGGAAGAAAAATGCAAGAAATGTGAACAGGTATGAATGCGGTCAGCCTGGCTGCCACACCTGATGCAAGAGATCAGAATTTTGTTGTCGCTTCGAAGTCTTGAAGTCTTGATGTGGGGCCCAATCTGCTGTCTCATCTTGGGCTACGGCTGGGCCCCACCCAGGTGGCCACTGTGACCTGAGTGTCCTTCAGGCCCAGCGTGCACAGTCTCTTGCTGGGAGGATTTGTTGGTTTCGATGACCTGGGGCATTTTGGAGCCAACACCAGGAGTATCACTTATCAAAAATTAGGAACAACGCAGGTAAGGTTTCATAGGTAATATTCAATATTAAGACTTAGGTTGCCAGTAAATAAATTCCATGCTTGTGGTTGGGCAAATAGCAAGTTTCTTTCTACTATTTCTGTTGCTCTGAAGCAAAAGCAAATCTCTTTCCTATCTCAGGAAATCAGAGAGTTATTGGTAGCTTATCAAAGCTAGATAATGGGTATATGAGAGTCTGTCATATTACTCTATTTCAGGTCCAAAAAAAATCAAAAAAATAAAAACTTAAAAGGAGTGCCTTTTGCAGAATTATTATGTGGAACTGAGCTGCGTTTCAGCCAGGCCTAATAATTCTGCTAACCTGGAATAGGCCAGCTCTTGAAGTGGAAGAATAAGAGATTCCTTTGCATTGATTCTTGCTAATTCTCTGGACTAAGGATAAAATGTGATTGAACCAACAGTCAACCATCTTTCTTCAAGGTACCTGGCTTTCTTAGGTCTCCTACTTGGGTAATCCTGATCCTGCTGGAGACCCTGCTGAAAAGCATTAGGCTTCTCTTGACCTGTGTGGATGGAGTAAGCCACCTCAAGGTCAGCCCACCCACCGGAACACTGCTGTGTTTCTCTCTGAAGTGTTGGAGGTCAATGAGCTGTCAAACATAGTGTCTTCCTCCTCCTCAATCCTAATTTTATAGGAGCACTATATTCTTTCCCATGAATGCTGATGGTATCATTTGAATCAAGCTGCCCTTCAAGTGAAATTTCTCCTGGGCTGCCAGAAAAGTCTGTACCAGGCACATATCTGGGTGGGAATTCCTAAAAATGAGAAAAAATGTTTCCAGCCCTGCCCATAATACTTCCTCATCAAACAGTATCTCAGATGATTAAGCTACTGCTTCTGTGGCAAAGAATCAAACATAGTTTGGCTGACCCAAGAGGCAGTGAAGTCAAAGACGCCACAGGGTCACATGATATTAACATTCTGATACATCAAACAGGGATCAAAACTCACTGTATGGGTGGTATTGCTTCAGTGCCATATACGATGCTATTATTAGTAGGCCAAGAATAATAAGACACTCGTAATATCTCAAAGACCGTTAGGCATGCCCTTTCATCCTTTAACTCTTAAGTGTCCTGAAAACTAGCTCCATAAATGGAAGTCGAAATATAGCACAGTCTGGGTTGTTGTTTTTTTTTCTTTTTTGCACATCCAAATAAGGCCATATGTTGGGTAACAGATGCAGAGCACATGACTGTGTCTTAACCTAGGTAGGTATTTAACCTAAAGCCTCAGAAATTTTTCCTGGATGAACTTCATAGTGTTGTGATTTTTCTCCGTAATTTAAAATAGCTTTAGATATTTCAAATAACATTAGATCGGGATTGTTCGGAGCTGATCGTGAAACGCGTGATTAGAAAAACCTCTGCCTCTGATTTTACAGCTCTTCCAGCAGTCATAGCTATGAAGTGTTTTCCTGTTGGCAGTAGCCGGCCAGGGGCGGGCTGCTCCTCATGTCTCCTGCCCTCCACTTCCCATACCTAAAAGGGCATTATTGCTAGGTGTCTCATAATTTTCCTGCGTAGATAATAATTGGATCTAATAGTTCAGACTTGGGCCTGCTAATTTTCATCTAATCAACAGAGGCAGGAAAACATAGTCTGGAATGCTAACTATGTGAATGAAAAATATTTAGTCATTCTTGAAATGATAGGAATGTTTTTCCAACAAGCTTAAATAAACACAATCTCTACTGAGACTGTGTTAAACTTTTTTTGGATAAGAGACAACTCTTAGGCAACCAAACAGAAGTTAATGAAGGTTATTAAGAAACATGCCCTTCAGAAAAGGCTCATGGGCTTAAAAAGAAAGATCCCGCTTTCTTTATGGTAAACAGCCATTACCCCGACGTAGCAGAATTGGTGTTCTTCTAGCTTTTTGTCAGTGGATACGATTCACCATGTTAACTAATAATCACATTTTCTAGATTTTCAGAGATTTTCTGCTGTACTTAACCATAGCTGTGTTAGACCATCTTATTTTAAAATCTCCCTCCATTGTTTACCTCTGTTCTAGGGAATGGATTGGTCACAACATACCTGATTTGTTTTGTTTTTTAATGTTTATTCATTTTTGAGAGATAGAGCCTGAGTGGGGTAGAGGCAAAGAGAGAGAAGGGAGACACAGAATCCAAAACAGGCTTCAGGCTCCGAGTTGTCAAAACACAGAGCCCAATATGGGGCTCGAACCTACAAACAGTGAGATCATGACCTGAGCAGAAGTGAGGTGCTTAACTGAGCCACCCAGGCGCACCTCTCAACACACCTGTCTTAAAGTACCTGACAGCACTTTTCATGTGAAAGCGGGTTTGTTTATACCAAGACAAGGTCCACTGATAAGGTAGTGAACTTCTGTTTCATGTACCAATATTTATGTATCCAAGTGAAGTGTTTTTCCTTTCAAAATAATTCTGTGGGAAAACTGTACAGTTCTTGCAGATATACAGTCGTTCAGAAAATTTTTGATACTCCTTTGTTGAAACTGGCGTTGGGGCTTGCAGCACAGGCTTTTGAATGTCCTTAGCCTCACAGACCCCTAACTTTCAAGGTTTATCAGACTCTAGGAAACAGTCAGTTATTCACATCTAAGTCTGGTGGGAAAAAAGTAGATGATCTAGCTGGGTAAAATCATTCAGAGAAAGCAAAAAGTGACAGTAAAATAAAGGCACTTTGTCTTCTATGACATAGTAATTTGCTCTAAGAGCAACTCCAAAGAGAAGTTTCAAATAGAATTTTAACATGAATAGCATTTGAGCACAGGCATATAGCCTCTGAAAGTGAGGGCTTTTAGCAATAATACTTATTTGTAAGTATAACTCCTGGTGTGTTTATTAAAAAAAAAATCAATTCACTTACTACAGAGTATTTTTTTTATGACTTCTAGGGGCTAGAAGCATTTATTTAAATGGCCATATATTACATTTTTGTGAAGTTACAGGGGCTCTGTGCAAACATATTTTCAATAAATTAGACTAAAATAATTTCCCTATAGAAATAACTCTTTTAAAAGAGATAGTGATTCCTACATTATCTTATAAGACCAAAACGATTTCACAGTGATTAATACACAAGGGTTAGCTATGGAGATCGTGAGTTACCCGGTGAATTAATTGTTCTAGAGGCCCTATTTACAAGTATTGTCTGTTCTGC
Source organism: Suricata suricatta (assembly GCF_006229205.1). Lineage (NCBI taxonomy): Eukaryota > Metazoa > Chordata > Mammalia > Carnivora > Herpestidae > Suricata > Suricata suricatta. The sequence continues at coordinate 136,693,421 of NC_043703.1, read as the reverse complement.
GTTTGTCTGATTGTTGAAGATAAAATGTTACTCAAGTGTATAAAATGTCTGCTGTGATATTATTGTAGAAAAAAAAAAAGCCCTGCAGGAATGAAAATGTCTACTAAAAAATGTCCTCTGGCCATTTGTGGATGTTCTAGGGGAGGTGGCTGCCGAGAGGGCAGGGGCCAGACCCCACCCCTCTGTTGTCATCTCTCCCCCAGTTACTTCCCATATCCATCAGCGTGCAGACTGGGGAGTCTGTTACCAGGGGACCCAGCAGGGCCACCTTTCAGTCCAGGGGTCATACCATCAATCAGCTTGATCTACATTCGATCGGTAATGAGCGATAATGAACATGGAGTACTTTTTTGATATTTGTCAGAAACACAGGATGATGATGCCTTGGCATTTCACACTTTTTTTTTTTAATTTGAGTTGAATTATTAGCAGTTAGACCAAATGTTTACCATTTCTGTCTGCAGAATGAATACCTCTTTGCACATAAAATTTACACAATACGATTTTATCTTCACACTTGAGAACCCAGCTGGATTTATCATGTCTTTTTGAAACCAGATGCCAGTTCCCGTGCAGACCACCGGAGACCCCAGAATTTAATGCTGGCCACCAGTCTAAAATAAGAGTCAGTACAAAGTTCCAGCTCTTATTTTACCACACCGCTGTGAAACACCACCAAGAACCCCCAAGAAACTTCTAACGCCAGCAAATTACTTGGTCCCTGGGAAACCTTAGAATCCTAAAGCACTCTGAGTTTGACTTTTCCCCTTGGCTGCTGGGGCACACTGAGAGCGGAGTCTGTGAGCCACATGGTCAACCGGGCAGGACCTCCCAGCATGCACTCTGGGTGCTGACCTCATCCCTGGCTGTAGGAAATTCTCTTCTACTTAAAATTTACCTTGGCCCTCAGTTCCTCACTTTAAAAAAGTATACATGCTTTGATACAACTTGAGGCTGCTTTGGATCTACTTTGGAATTGGTGAGGTGTATTGAATGCCTGTTTAGGTGTTCAGTGCCTACAATTTGCCTGTGCCTCTGCCTTGCACTGTGTCCCTGGAACCATTGCTTTGGACATCAGTGGGAAGACAAGAAATGGTGGTCTTTTTCATCTCAATTGGAAAGCTGTTGCTCTGCATATCAGCTCCCTTTTTAAATCAATTCAGGAGTCTCTCCATTAAAAATTGTATCTAAAAAAGATGCTTAGAGATCATAATAAACAGGTTGGGCAGTTCATAGGCTTTGCTGATGGAGAGGGATCAGCAAGTTCAGATCTTTTTAAGATCGTGACTCTTTCATGCTTCTGGGAACCAAGTTTTAGAAAGATTCCATGAAGATTTTAGGCAGGATTAATTCAGTAGGCCTGCTCTACAGTCCTGTAAGAGAGACACTGAGCACATTATTATTTGAGTGAAATGCCCCCAGTATTGTTAAGAAAGTCTTGGTTGAACTCTCATCTCTCACTGTTGACCTATGTCTTAGATCACTTGATGATTGACCAAACTAAGATTTGCTCATCAAAGGCAGCTTTTAGAGCTGGGTCTTCTGTATCCTCTTGCAACTTAAAAATGGCAAAACCACTAGCAAAGCTATGCAAATATTCCATATTGTGGTGTAATGAGTTTGCCCTCCTCCCCAAGGATCCAGCAAGGCCCCCATCATGGGAGAGGAAGAACAGGGTCAGCCAGGCGCACAGAACCATTGTCTCAACTCACGCTGGGTAAGCTGATTACGAAGAGATTTCTGTTCTCTTCGAGACACCACGGACACAGTGAAAATGCGGAACAATGATATCAGACTGCTACTCAGCAAACGTGAAAGGCGCCAGTGGCCGGTCACTAACACGCTCCAAAGCTTACCAGACCATATGAAAGGATGTCATGGACGGACCCACATCCCAGATGCTTTTCGTGTAATCGCTGGAGATAGAAAATGATGCTTAAGTTACAATGGTCAGGGTTCGGAATGCCAAGCCAGCTGTTGCACCATTTATCAGCTGAATGTTTAAGGCCTGCAAAAGGGCACATAGTTCATTTACTCAGCCATCATCTGAGACCAGTTCTAGCTCCAAGCAGGCAGGAGAGCCATTACAACAGTAATTATAGCAACAAGTAATACCCTTGTATCCCCCTAGAGTTTGTTGTCCCTCCTTGTGATCTTATTTCAGCCTTACAGTGATGTCGTGAGGTTGGAATAACAGATATTCCCATTTTATAGAAGCTCAGAGAGGTTCAGCCTCGCACACCAGGTAATAAAAGAATGGGGACTTATGCTAAATCTCCTGACTCCAAGTCCGTGTCCTTGGCGTTGCTTCTCCTTAAACCCCCATCGTGAGAAGGGAGAGGGCAGGGAAAGTAAGATGGTGAATATGAAAGTACTTGACCATGAGGCTCAGATTCAGAGCCATTCTTGTTCCTGGCTCTGGTCTCAGTGCTAAGACCCAGTGGCTCTTATTTTGACCTTTTGCGGCCTGGCCTTTGATCTTGTTTCTTTTCCTGAGCCTCTGCCTGGTTCAGGAATTTTGACCTTGCTCTGAGACCTCCAGGAAGGCCTATTGCCACTGCCCAGGGATGTGTGCGCTACCCTCTCTCCCCCCAACCTCTGGAGGGCATGCAAGCTGTTCTCCCCAGCTGTCTCTGTACTCAGGTCTGCCCAGCCTCATTCCTGTCCAGGCACTGGGCCCTGATAGTGGCACTCACGTCCCCACTGAGTAAAAAAAATAGACTGCTCGGCCCCCTCCAGGTGCCAGGCACCGGGATGCCATCGTCAGTGCCCTGTGCATTCGGGTTTGGACTTGTCCCTTTTCTCCCTCTGACTCTTGCCGGACTTTGTTTTCATGGCAAAGTAAAGTGCATCAGGACTATTTTAGTAACACTTCATCCATTTGGCACCGTTGGTGAATTGAGGTAGTCACAGAAGTGGATTCTCCAGATGAGTGAAATTTGGGGTGTCAGATTTTACGTTAAGAATTTTGAAAGGAGACCTACAATGCTTTGTACACCTGCGTGCCTTCGCAAGCCAGAGGTGCAGGTCATAATGTAGGCAATGGAGTATCATCACTGGGTTTCTCAGTTTGACTGCTTGGCTTTGGGGATTTTCACTCTGGTTTCACTATTATTAGAGTGTCAGGTTCACAGCAGCCTTCTGGTCTAGCATGCTGCTGAGAGAAGCTCATCTGTCGAGTACCTACTCTGTGTCAAGGACCAGTAGAGCCATGAGGATGCTCAGGAACTTCCTGTCCAGTCCTCCACAAGGAGATTAGCTTGTTAGTGTCAATTAGAGAGTCAGCTTGTTAAGGACAGTCTTGGGTGGGAGCCCTTCTTCTTCAAAATATGTGCCCTGACTTTCAGTGCCCAGATGTCTTTTTTCTTCTTTAGTCATTCATTTAGCACGACCGTGGGCCAAGTTCTATGCCTAGTGCTAAGGTTATAAACCATGAATAAACCATTGTTCCTAAAGCAGGGACCTTTCCTCTCTGGGCCTCCGTCATTTCCCAGAGGGTTGGGTTAAGATACCAAAATTCTGACCGCCGGACGCACCCAGGTTCAGTATAGCTCTTAAAATGTGTGTATATACACACGTATACAAATGTACTTATAAATGTCGCATGTTATTTCTAGTTAAAGATTACCAAATATGTTCTCTAGGAAAATGGACAATAAAAATAATATAAGACAAGTATAAAAGATCCAAATTATTCTTGGAATCCAATCATTTTATGAGCTCTCGCAAGCTGAATTCCTGGAAAAAGATATCCCACTCTATATAAAAAATTTTTTTTAATTTGTCTTTTGTGGTCTTTTAATAATAACCTCAGAATCATACTACTGTCTTTTCCTATTAAATATGAGATTGATAAAGGAAGAAAAATATTTCCAACAGCCAAGTCCCTTGGAAAAAGCATACAAAGTTAATAAATAGGTCTAAAGTAAATATATGGTCACTTCTCTATCTGACCATAAAATAATATGAATCTTGGGAACATTTTCACACTACTCATTTTAAAATAAAGAAACTGCTCTGTGATAAGTACTTTAGAAATTACAAGGGTGTAGGTGGTGTTATGAGAAATATATACAAAGGAAAAAAGATCACTGAGTATGTAGTGGCTGAAAGAATTTGAAAACTCCAGCTGTAGAGTTTTTTCCATGACTTAATTAGACTTTCTTAAATACACATCCATACCCCATGGAAATCCCCACCTTCCAGATTAGGGAATTTTTGTATCTTCCGTCTTTTTTCTTCTTATCGTCTACATTAATAGTTTCCCCTCTGGCATCATTTGGGAAAATTTCATCTTTACTTCTCTTCGCGGGCAGTAATTATGTTGACAATTTGGTGAGTTATTGGACTGGTATTCTGACTATGGTCACCTTTGAAAAGCCACTGTGGTGACAGAATGACATATGAAGACACAGCAAAACAGATAAGCTATCTCCTTTGGTTCTGTCTTATCCAACTTTATCTCCAGTTTTATGGCCCTGGCCAGGCCAACAGTAACTGGTTGGCTACAGGAGACCTGATATATTTAGCCTTATAAAGGAAGGGAAGCTTTGGAATTTTCCCATATTCATTAGATATTCACATGGCTTAACCAAGTCCAGCCCAAAATAAGTAATTAATTAGAAAAAATCTTAACAGTATGCGTGAATTAGGTCTGAAAAGAGAACTTAATTGTTCAGCTTTGCCTCACAATTGAATAAGCAGGCTCATGAATTTCAGAGAAGAGCTGCCTAACATTACACAAACCATTATTAAAGTCCAAAAGGAGAGGTAAATAAGAGGCAGAGAGGAATAAACATCATTTATCTTGTGACTTCTACTTGAAAACTTCCTTAACTTTCAAAAGAAATGTTAAAATGCATCTGCCTTAAAAAAAAAAAAAAAAAAAAACTTTTTCTAGAAAGGTGCCTGTAATGATGTTTTTCCAGGAAGACTTCTCTTAGCCTGTGTGCACATGCACATGTATGTGCTCATATGGTCGCAGCAGACCAGCCTCCCACCCAGACCGCCGCAGGGGTGGGAAGGACTCTTAGAGAAGGTCAAAATCTGGAAGGAGAGCTAATGACACCCCCCCCAACTTTGGAGGCAGTGCTTCAGACCAACCCAGGAGGGATGGCCCTGCCTGTCTTCCACAAGTGCCCTTCTCCATCCCCCGCAACACCTCCCATCCTTCCCCAGCTCAAGAGCTGCTAATTGGCTGTCAGCCTTCCCAGGGTTGCTAATCAGAAAGAGTGCTTCACACCTTTCTCAATGGAGATAATTAGTATTATTTGCGGGAGATAAACAGCTCATAGTAATCAAGGTAATGAGAAGAACCCTGTATGCATTATTTCAAAACCAGAAGTTCAATGGAGTAATACAGATTAGACACCAAGTTAAAAGCATCTATTAACATTTTCGTTTAAGCTATAGCTGCTCGAAATAGGAATAACTAGCTATTATATAAATTATTTCAGGAGCAAATTCACATGATTATTACACATTTTAAAATAACTGAAGGCCAAAATATATTTTTTGTTGTTGTGTTATTGTCCCAAAGGTGTTAAACTATCTGATATGACTAAAGGACTGATACTAAAACTTGAAATCAACGTCTTAAAAGGTTAAATTTGTTTCATCTTCTTCCCCCTCATTGTGGAGGATTTTTTTATAAAATATAAAAAGAGAGTTTACATTTGCTTGACACATTTATATCTCCTAAATAATCAAATATACATTATTTTACAGTCTAGTGCTGTGGCCTTGGAGTTAAAATAATGATTTTAACTCTGTACTCTCAATCAAAATAACTGTGACCACAGGGCCTTAACATGTCCACTGAGTAGATAAAGTTTCTCCTAAAAAATACTTGAACATCAATGTAAAATATTGGTGGTGTTCTTCAGAAACTTTGTGAGGCTCTCTGCATCTCACAAAAGATGGACATTTTCCTGGAAATATTTTTTCTAGTAAGGATTTTGTTGGGCTTCCTGAGATACAAAAAATAGCTACCCCTAAATTTTAAATAAATGTAAAACAAAAAAGCAGTATGTGTTTATGTTACTGCATATTATAGGCTTCCTTCCAGAATTTCGTTCTCTAAGACTTAGGAGAAGACTTGGTGGCTGAACATCTGGACTCCTAACACAACCCCAAGGGTTTTTGTAAAAATAGCTCTTCTGGACAGTGTGCAGTGCTCAGAGAGTCTTTGAAAATAATTGAGGAAAACAGGCAGAGGAGAGCAGCGACCCCCACTCAGATGCGGGGTCGGAAGCAGCAAGCAAACTGGATGTAGACGTAACAAACACCCATTTTTGTTCTTTATTGCTTCCAGGCTCAGAAAATATTTCTAGAATTCTTCTCCACAAAGAAGCGGTTCCAGGGTTCCCTTTAGAAATAGTTGTAGCCAAAGACAATGAATTCCTGCTGTTTCAAGCCTTCTTCCTTTGGAGGACATTAAGGTATTTCTTTAATTCCTCAGCTGATTCAATACAAGATGAGATGGAATTTCAGGCTGATCCTGTAAGCAGTACCTCACTGAGCTTCCTGTGCCAGACACCCAACCTTTGTGCAAGTATTTTCTCATTCTTCTCGGTGAGGAGATCCAAGAGCATCGCTCTCCTGTGAAAGGGGCCCACTAACACGTCTCCGCCCAGCCGGTTTGAATGGGGACAGTTTTCTTTGCTCCACATGACAGGCGTCATTTACCATGATGTGTCAGTGTCTCCAAAAGTCATAGCAGGACTCTGTTCAACAGATAGTCCCCAAACCTGCCAAGGGCACAGCATTGCCGCCATCCTTCCCAAAAGGCGATATGACATATCCCATGTCATATAAGAGCATAGAAGTGCAGGATTTACGTGAGAATCTTCTGGTCTTGGGGCCAAGACTCATCAGGATATCCTCCATATTCAGAACACTTCTGCACATAGAAACTGGGAGGTAGTAGCAGTTCCTGACACACCCAGTTAAGGATGCTCTGACGGCCACACGCACATTTCCCAAACCTAACACCTCCTTGAGCTTCTTTATGTATCTGGATTAGAAACAATCATACCATGATATCACGATTCTGGATTCTTTAAAATTCCCTCTTCCCACACCAAGAACTTTTTCGGATAGAAACTTTGCAAATGATCTCACTCTGTAAGGACCCTAAATGTAGCGTTGATTTTAAACCCTCCAATTCAGGATGGTATCACATGGGTCTCACTTTTGAGTTAATCAACTTTGGAATAAGAAATTGAATTGCACTAGTCTTTCTTTCGCAAAACACTGCTCTGGTGTTAGTAATAGGACCACTTCAGAGATACACATGTGAATGTATTGGACTGAGAGCAAACTCTCAGGTCCATTTATGATAATAGCAGACTTTTTGCTAGATAAGTTGTAGTTGCATATTCCTGTTGGGACCACGTTCTTATGGAACTCTAGTACAGAGAGGGCCCACAGGGTAGGACACTGGGCACTAAAATGTTGAGAGAATGATGGAAGGGAATAGAACATAATGCATGACTTCAGATGAAATGGTAGACAGCTAGTTGTCTACACACGTGTTTGTTACAGATCACCATTTCCTCCAGTGACCTAGGGCACCAGCAGTAAGTACCCCCCAAAACCGTGCCTCGCCACCCTCAAAAGGCTTTTAAAATTTGTTCCAGCTTGTACTTGAACAGGAAAACAATACTTACTTGTTAAATGTCCTAAAACGAGATGACAAGTGTTAAAATGCTTTCTAAAAACAGTTCAACTTCTGTCTATATTGAATATATCACATTGAGCGTTGTTGTATTCAGCCTAACCTATTGAGAGGAAATTGACTAGCTCTAGAGTAAATTGACAATTTTCATGAGTAAATGGTTTTGTTGAGTTTTTCTGTGTTTTAATATTAAATATTGAGGGAGACATAATTTGAAATGTATGTACTTCCCAATTTTTTCCATCTAATACATCATAAATGAAGGGGAAATACAATTTTAAAGGCAGAAAATTTTTTTGCTTCTTGCATTCTACCATATTATCTGAGGCCTGGAAGACATCCAGTAGGACTGGTTTTATCTAAAATATTTACAAGGCAGCATTTCAGGACCAGCACCTACTAAACATCTCTTCTATGCATTTTCTTTTAATTTATTAAGCTGAGCAAATGCTGTTATCCTGAATGTTGTAGGGAAACACATTCAGGGTATTTCCTCTCCTGGAGAAATGTGTGCTTGCTCTACCTCTGTGACTATATATATACTTAGCTGATGAAGCTGTTTGGATAAGTTGTGGGACCGTTCGAGTCAGTGTTGCGGTTCTGATTCTCAACAACTCCATTACTTTTTCGTTTTTCTAGCCACAGATCACAATTCTGATCTCATCCATCAATCATGATATGGATCAAAAATGTACCTCACTGTTAACTCTCTTAATGAATCCCTAAAATTCACTGAAAGTAAAATTCCATACTATCCCCTCTATGATTATTAAGCATTTCCAGCATCAGTGTAATCTGCCCAAATATATACTCTTTCATAATACATTCTCTGAAGCAAAAGTTTTTCACAAACTTAAATGTCAGTAAAGAATTCAAACTTTTGTTTGGCCCATGTAGACACACTCAAAATGTTCTGTTACCCATCAGCCACTCCCTAAAGCATGGGACACAGAGTTCAGAATCCAGCCCTGATTTTTGCCCTCCTCGCTCTAGAACATAGACCTGACTCCTTCCTCTGTGGGAAAATCTATAGCCTGGTTACTTAAAGGTGACACAGGCCCTCTGCCGTGTCTTAGGTTTTGGTTAGAATGATGCTGACAAAACATTGGTCGTCTTGTGGCTGAAGGCTGAAGTGGAGTCCTTATTTGGGGTGACTGGTAACAGTAGTGATAAAAGAAAACCTATATAGGTTTGAAAACCAGAGATGTTCACAGTAAATGTTAAAAGGATGTAAGAAGGAAGCATAGCTGTATTTAACTCACTGCATCTTAAAACTTGCCTCAACTTAGAACTACTTTTGGACGTTCACAGTTACCTGTGAGAACAGATACTTTAGTGATGGAAGGAAACTGGAAATTTCACTGCAGTTTATATAAAAAGAAAGTTTATATAAAAATTTCAGGGAGATATTCTTCAAATCATGTTGGAGTAAAAATAGAGAAAGTGTTACACCCTCTTCATACGTATTTGTACTGGGAGAATGCCGATCAAAGCATCCCTTACGTAAGTCCGAGTTGCTCGCTACCTGTGAAGAGCTGAATCATTGGCCTCTTTTAGCAGATGGGTAAAAATTTAGAACCCTTGATCTTAGCAGTGGCGGCTAAAACCCTTATTTTAGTCTCTCTTCCATGGTAACTGGAGATGAAACTTGAGAAGACAGTGTGAACTAATGGATAGAGTGTTGGACAGGAGGTCAGGAACCTCTGTTCTATTCCCAGCCTGCTACTGGGTTGCTATGTAAACTTAGATAAGCCAGTCACCCTCTCTGCACCTCATATTTTCCATTTGTGGAAACCTAGGTAGAGACATTCTGTACTTAGCTCTTCACAAAGATTGTGAGAACCCGCTTATCCTGAAGAAGTTCCTGGTATCTTTTGGTTAAAAAGAGCCTGCAGGAATATGTCTGTGGCCCTATTCCCTTTGCCAACACCCTTTCCAAGATCTTACATTATATAAATTGCCCCATGTCTGCACTGTAAAACAAGGACCGTTACAATGAGCCTTGGATTGCACAGAAGCCAAGATTGTGACCTTGGAGCCAGAATGCCTGGGTTTGAGACTTGGGCCCATCTCTTACCAACTCTGTGATCTGGGACAAGTGAGCATCCTAGATTTCCACATCCATAGAATTGGGAGGACAGTAGCACTCCTCTCCCTGGAGTGGGGTGAGGCTTGAAGGCATTTAAGAAAAGCATTCATTGCAAACATACAGACCCGTAATGCACTTTGCCTAAGTATGTAATTACTTGATGACCTAGGACAATTCTTCATTTATTAACATGGCAGGGAAGGTAAAGCTTCACCGTTGGCCTTGGTTTCTTCTGTGCATCTCTTCCCAGAAGGGCTGCTCGCTCTTCCTGCTGATGCTTGTGTCTGACTCTGCCACTCCAATCAGCCCTGGGCCCACAAGCTCCTGGTTCCTATTATCCATCATAGCGTCTGTAGTAATTGAAGGAGTGTCACATCAATGACAGGAAATCCAGATTTCAGAAGTGTTGCAAAATGGAGAATTGACTGACAGTTGGAAGCCATGTCCTGATTTTTATAGAAAAGAAACAGAAAACATCAAGAAAAAAATAAAAGAATAGTTGACAATTTACATGGAGTTGATTTAACCTCTCCCCTCTGCTTTCTGCAGTGGTGACCATGGGGAAAGTATTATGTGAGGGTACCAAAAAGACACATAAATTGCTCAGATGTAAAGAAAGAATGTGGGGATTTTCAAAAATCTAAATAAAAATCTTTCTGTTTCAGGGCTTACGAATATGATGAAAGTATGAAAGTTGAGGGTTTGGTTTTTCTTCTTGCAACTACAGTAGTGTGTGATTTCAGAGGTTGAATAGCATCTAAAAGGTAATCATGTGTTTCATTGATTTTTTTTCTATTATTATTATTATTAGAACCAACCTACATCACAATTGATCCACCTGCATGTGGGGAGTTACCAAACTGCACACTGACGGAGAAGGACTGTGTTTACGGTTTCAAACTGGATCACAATGGCTGTCGAACCTGTCAGTGCAAAAACAGTAAGTAGACGGCTGAAGATGGCATTTCTTTCCCCTGAGCCTCCTATGATCTTGTCAAAGCATATTATGTGATTGAATATCTTTTTCATTCCTGCTGATGGCATTCCCTTAACAACCTGAAAGAAGAAAAGAAAAATTTGTACTTAAACATACCTTCAGTCATTTGGGGGAAAAGAGGTGCTCCTTTCTTCTGGTTTTCGCCCCCTGTCTCATTGTGTGTTCAGATTCTCCGCGTGTCCAGCTACATCATGGGTACAGCCCTCGGGGCTTTGGGGCTTTCCTCTTTCCAACCACCTATCGGCTCTCTCCCTAACACCCTTGCTGGGCTCAGCACAGAGCCCCACTCAGGGCTCCATCCCATGACCCTGAGATCATGACCTGAGCTGAACTCACTAAGCCATCGAGGTACCCCTCCTTTGTCCCTTTTGAATTAACATTTGGTGACCTCCATTATTTTTCTGAAATCTCTTTCCATTCTCTCTGGTCTCTCAAACATAGACAATGCTTTCTCTAATAAGCAGGTTCTCTGTGAGCCTCTGGATGTAATTATCCTGAGCTCAGAGGCTTGGAATTATTTAATGTAGATAGAGGCTCACTTTCTGATTTATCAGTTATCTTGGGCTTTATGTCATCTTGACCTTAATTGTTTAGCATGTCTATGAGAATACTTCTGATGAAGAAGACAGACACAAAATAGCACTTATGTAATTTGGTTTCTTCAGTTCTCAGTGTTATACTTTTGCTGTGCCTGCCTGATGGAGCTGGCGCTCAGATGTAGTTGACAGAACCGTTGTTGTGACCATCTTTAAATGTGCTGGAAGCCTCCACCCACCAGGGCTGCCCTACCTTCATCACCTCCCTGTGGAAAGCTGACTTCATTAGGGAGCTGCGTTGGCATCCACATGTTGGCTTTCCTGGCCAACTTAGATTTTCTTTTTTTTTTTTAATGTTTTATTTATTTTTGATACAGAGAGAGACAGAGCATGAGAGGGGAAGGGGCAGAGAGAAGGAGACACAGAACCGGAGCAGGCTCCAGGCTCTGAGCTAGCTGTCAGCACAGAGCCTGACGCGGGGCTCGAACCCACAAATGTGAGATCTGACCTGAACCGAAGGCGGAGGCTTAACCGACTGAGCCACCCAGGCACCCCCCAACTTAGATTTTCTAACACCGAGATCACTGGTCTTGTATTGTGAAGAGTTCATATTTTAATACTTCTCATCTCTCTTGAACTGCACACCTTTGTGATCATAAGAGCATACCTAAATTTTTCCCTGAACTTTTTGAAGTCTAAAAATACAGATTTCATTGTGCCTGATCTCCCCGCCTACTGCCTTCCTCTGGGCTTTGCCATTTGGAACTTTCTCACCACAGGCTTATGCTTCGATAAGACCCCGGCCCTTCCCAAGGAACCCTTTGTAGTTGAGTCCAAAGAAACCATTTTCCTTCGGTTGTCATAGAAGCAAGTTAAAAATGGAGCCCTGGCATTTTGTAAATGAGACGAATAGGACAATTGTGCTCTTCCTGTCTTCGTGTTAGTGTCACCTTCTGTCTTTGTAACGGGGACATGCACGCGCACTACTGCTGGGTACCTCTATCACATTAAAACAGATGCGACATGACAATCACGTTTAATAGATAAAAATAGGTTTCACATAGAAATCTTGATCAGCTGTTCATTATTTGCAAATTTGTTTGCAGGGATCTCTGGTCTTCCTTCCTTCCTTTCTCCCTCCTTTCTTCCTTTGCCTCATATAATAGAGCACCTGCTGAGTTCTAGGTATGGTACTGGGTGTTAATGCTTTAAACATGAGTAAAATGCAAGATCTCCCCTAAGAAGAAACCTCCTGTAAACAATATGCTAATGAAATGTCACCATTTCAAGTCACATTCTATGACGTACAAAAGTAAAGCCGATTAAGAGGAAGCTTTGGTCCCGTAGAAGAAACCTGGGCGCCTGCTCGCTCCGCAGGAGGGAAGTCACTCACCAACTCCCAGGGCCTCGCTGGGCACTCGGCAGATGTTGTTTGAGCCAATGAGCCAGGAGCCATCACAATTGGGGATGCCACTGGGTGTCATTCTTGTTTGAGATTCCCTTCGGAGGTCTTGCTGCTCTGACCATGTATCCCTTTTGTCCCACAGAGATTCCTGACCCGGGTTACTCTTTTGCCATCTCACTGGCTGCCACCCTATACCGAAGAACATAATCAGACACCAAGTGGAATTTGTCAGTTTGTCTATATCATACAGAAAGAAGTAGTTGTAGAATGAGCGTTCTGTTCTCACTCCCCCCGCCCCCTTAGCAATCCTGACACCTCTGGGAGCCACCTTTTGGAGGGAGTCAGAATCAGCCAAACCGCCAGACCCTGATTTGTCAGACTCCTGTCACCGTATGTGCCCAGCTCTCCTCCCAGACTGTAGCATCAGGCTGACAAGCATCTTGCTGGTCAGGTCTAGTTGCCTTACTTCTCTGAGGCTCTGTGTCCTCACGTGTAGAGGGCAGATAATAATACCTAACTCATTCTGAGGACTAAGTCAATCGACGAATGCAAAGCTAGCTTTACTAGCTGGCGTATGGGCATTGCTCCTCTGTTTGCAGGAAAGCTAGCTGTTTTATAGCACATCCATGTCAGAATCGGCCCAGGCCAGCTGAAATGGAAAGCCGTGAGCTTCCCCTCCTTTGTCCCAGCACAGACCTGCCCCTGGCTCTTCCTGCCCGTGAGGACACTCACGTGAACAATTTTCCTTCTACCTTTAATTTTAGCAGTTGAATGTTCTTCTCTTTCACCTGGTTTTAAGAAAAGGACTCTTCCTTGTAGTAAAGGATGGCATAAGTGTGTTCTTTTTCCCATTGCAGCTACTTGATAAGTATTGATTTTGTCTAAATTTCTCCCTTACGTTATTTTGTGTGTGTGTGTGTGTGTGTGTGTGTGCCCCACTAAAGCCCGTTTCATGTGCACTAGCCCCAGCCATCCATACCTAAGTGTTCAGTTAGGGATTAGACCTTGTTTATACAGACCCCTGGCATCAGGATTTCTTAAAATAAGACCAGTACCAAATCAATATTTCTCCCTGTTCATTGCTTTGGCGTTTGTTCATTCTTTTTTTCACATAGCATTTGTTGACTGCCCACCATATGCCAAGCACTAGGGGTATGAAAAGATAAAAATGGGCCTTAGCCTCAACTAATATGCCAATATGCTGTAATGATACTGCAACATAACCAAACATATTATATACGTAACCACTTTTAGATCGAAATCCAAACCCAGTGTTAACGAGTTTTCCAAAAAGTACATGGAAGGTATAAGGCAAAATATTCTGTTGTTTGAGCACACTATAGCTTTGCTATGTTAACCTGTAACAGATAACATTCTTATAACACTGCTCAACAAAGCAATGCATCAAAGGCATACCAAGAATTTTAATTATCCCTGACTCATCTTCTCATATTTAGAATAGGAAAAGAAATATGGTAGAAAATGTTGAAGTACAATAGCAACAGAAGCTAAAACTAAAATCATTTCACTGTGCTATTAGTAACCTGGCATTTTATTGGTTTAAGCTGTTAATAACATTACTTTTTAACCAAAAATATCTGTTGCTGTCAAATAGACACAGTACGTATCAGCTCACGATATGAACCCTATGTAGCAAATGACATCTGTATGAATTAAATGCCATCTGTCTTTGGCATTTTATTTTCTACATCTTAACATCAAGTGGATTTCACTGAATCATTTTTAACTTCTCTTCAGTTTTAACATTCTCTAATTCTAGCAGTTAACGGTCCTTTTATTTGGACACTGATGCAGGTATAGAATATTAGCAAGAAGAAAAAGCCTTCATATTTTTCGTGGAATGTATATCCGAATCAAGTATCTAAACATTGTAGCATTAAATACAGGGAAGCAGTCTCCGTGTTTTCATTGTAACTCAGAACCAAAGTAATAACTGAAGACCAAAGTCAAATTGGGACGACCATTTGTCGTGTTGCATTTCTTTAATAGTCTCAGGGACTTCATTGTGTCCGTAACTGGTAGGTTAGTGGGAATTGGCGTCTCCAAGAGGGTGAAGGGTTACAGCAGAGAAGTGTAACACAGACCCAAGGTCCTGGTCACGTGGTGCGCTACATGCAGTATCGCGGTTTTCACTTATAATAAAGAGCCGATTCAGTTGCGTCACATTTTGTCCTGGGAACAAACAGCACTTTTTCTCCGGAGTAAACAGAGAGTTTACTACATGGCTGCTATCGACCAGCTGTGATGCCGCCTGTACTTTGCCATCAAGCATCACTTTCTCTTCAATGGGAATCTTCCCCTGTGGTTTAGAAAGCATTTTTAGATCATAGTAAAGTCATAATGCTGAAAAATTATGAACATAAAGCCGCCATTCTCTCATATCGCCTCAAGTGATATACTAAATCTTTTCAAGCAAACTGAAACCCCTCCACCCATCTATAAATAAGATATTTCTACTTTGTTCTGCTCTTTATGTAAATGTTCGCTTTGATGGTACATTTCTAGTAAGAGAAGTCCCTAAGTGCTACCGGGATCTAGGACTACCTTACAGTCTTCCATATTAGTTCTTTCTGAGAAGAAGAAATAATAGAAGATGGTATTTTGAGATTGTTAGCAGGGGCCAGTGCTTTAGATAATTTTAAGTACTGGCAGAGGATGTTTTCTCGACCTGTTTTTCTCTCAATATGGCAGTCTTGATGAGATTGGAGGGGTACATAGCAAGAACATCAGTCGATTCATTCATTCAGCAGATACTGAATGTTTACTCCATTCTCAAGGCCATCACAGCACCGAGACTGTCTACGTAAAGGAAACAGGGCCCCAGCCGAGAGCCTCCTCCCGTTGGGGGAACAGAAGGGGACAGGCCCAGCCCACAGCAGGCCCAGGAGCAGTCCCGAGCTGGGGCAACGTGAGACCATCCTGTCCTGGGCAGCCTAGGCCATCTCCTGTCTGTGAGCACTCTGTGTTTGTTTAAACATAGCAGCCTTTGTTTGAAATGCTCTTCCGTTGCAAAGCAGAGGTAGTTACAGACAAATGTAGCTTTTATCAGTTTGTTTCAGCTTGGTGAACAACTTTCTTTAAGAGTGAAAACCAGTGAAGGGTGCCTGAGTGGTTCAGTCAGGTAAGCGTCCAACTTCAGGTCATGATCTCACGATTTGTGAATTCGAGCCCCACATCAGGCTCCGTGCTAACAGCTCAGAGCCTGGAGTTTGCTTCTGATTCTGTGTCTCCCTCTTCTCTCTCCCTCTGACCCTCTCCTGCTTGCACTCTGTCTCTCAAAAATAAAAACATTTTTAAAAATAAAACATTTTTAAAAAGTGAAAACCGCTCTAGATTGAAGTCTGTGGAAGACCACCTTTTTAATAGGACCAGAAAATTAAAGGCACAAGGGTGCTCTGAGTCCAGAGTTTGAAGGAATGGAATCCCCAGGGATGCTGGCTCTGGGATGTTCTCAGAGTGTTTTTAATTCTTCTATTTCATACCAACATAATCTGCTTGGTGTCACGACTTAAAAATTCATGAAATAGAAAAATGGGTTCACAGCTTCGATTTCGTTGTCAGAGAAAGAAGTGTAGCTCTTAAGTCTCTCTCTTCATCATCCCTTAATGATGGAAACAGGTGAAAACTGATGTCCTTTCAAATCCTATAATTACAAATTTTTAAATGAGCCATTTAGAATTTCACTTTTAAGGATGCAAATTAGTAATCAGTTGCTTCGCAGTGTGATTCAGACCCATGGGGTTATATTAAATATGTGTAATGAAAGGTTTATGATCAGGACAAAGTAGAAAATTATACCATAAATCACATTTTCCTCTGTAAAAGATAGCATATTAAATATTCACGTATTGCCAGCTAAGATTCACAAAAGATGCTTTCTTAAAATATTTATGGAAAACATGAACCCATCTCTCCTATTAAGTGTAGTTCAAGGTTTAATTTTAGATTAAAAGATTTGTATGCAGAGGAGACACGTGTTCTGTTTTTCTTAGTAACCTATGCATTATTTACAATATTTATGCTTAAGAAGGTGTGCAGACAAAATACAAATTCATATATTATTCCAACAAAAATAGTCTCTGCTTCCCATCTTGCCAATCCATGCAGAGCAGGAATCAAACATTGCTGTACTTTTTTCTTTAATATTTATTTACTTATTTATTTGGTGGGGCGGGGGGAATGGCGAGGCAGAGAGAGATGGAGACAGAGAATCCCAAGTAGGCTCTACCCTGTCCGTGCAGAGCCCGGCAAGGGGCTGGAACTCATATACCGAGAGATCATGACCTGAACTGAAATCGAGAGTCGGACGCTCAAAAGGCTGAGCCACCCAGGCGCCCCCAGAATTGCAGTACTTTCGCCATCACTGCCTCGGCCTCTCTAAATTTGTTTGACTTTCAGACTGCATTCAATACGGGCAGGCCTCGAGTTGCCTGAGTGCGCCCCCAGGCGTGCTTTTCTTGCCTGGCCATTTTCATTCCCTACCTGAAGTCCTAGCTCACACTTTTTGAAATCTTTTTAGAAATCTTCTACAAAGCTACTGTCTCCAGTAGTTTCTTTTGCCCGTCTCCATAGTATCTCCCCCCGTTTTGTTTTAATTCTAAAATAATGTCATAACTAACGGGACAGTTAAACACCACTCCAAATTCTGCTAACAGAGGAGAGTCTGAACATTTCACATAGTGGATAAACAGTAACGTAGACATTTTTGCCACATGCACTTTTCCGTGTCCATGAAGCTCATCCTAATACCTGGATATTTGTCAGTGGTAGGAAAAAAGTATCTCAGTGACACACTGACTATTTCACTTTATATCATGTGGTAAGACTGGTTTCTTTTGAAAGAAAGGGTACGAAATCCTTTAAGCTGCAAGTAATATGCAGCATCATGGGATAATACCTAAAACTCCTAAGAGAAAACACTGAACATTTGAGAACATGCGTTATCATGAGCATTTATTAGGAGCAAGATATACAATGAAATTTGGGGTGTAAGTTTCTATTTCTCGCCTTTTAACAATACATGGTGGTCTGTAGCTTGAGGTCATTCATAATATAAGAGCAAACGTCGTGAAAAAAATCGCACTCGGTTTTACCCACCCCTCAGACAGTGGTCGCCAGCCTGCCTTCAGCACCAGACTGGAATGCGCTTCAGAAATCCCTTGTTCAGAGCTGGGCCTCATTTTGCGTGTTGCACAGAGTTCCGTGAGGACACCCATGAAATAGCAGGGCTATAATCTGTGAGCATTTCCTCTTGCGGCGGTAGGTGTGAGAGGTTTCCGTCTGTGGAGCCAGACTCCACAGTCCGCCCCCACAGGGAGGGGCGGAGGCGTCCGTGTATCCCGCAGCCCCTCATGGCCTGTGTGCGTCCTCACAGGGGAGGAGCAGTGCTTGGGGCTCGAGAGGGGCTGCACTTCGGACTGCCCCTTTGGCTTCCTGACCGACGCCCACGGCTGTGAGATCTGTCGGTGCCGCCCGCGCCCCAAGAAGTGCAGACCCGTCACCTGTGACAAGCGTTGTCCCTTTGGATACCTGTAAGTATTTACTTCAGAAGATCTGGTCTTAACTCTCTGTAACTTAATGAAACATCCATACTTAACTTTTGCTAGCTATTTCGTGTGTGTGGGTGAGAGAGAGAGAGAATGGATCAGTGACGCACTGAGTCCAGAACATCTGGGCTTGCTTTGTTAGGTGAATCGGAGAACAGAAAAAAGAATGTGTAAACACTCAAGTTTTACTCCGTCTTTTTTATGAAGACGGACCAGAGCCTTCGGGCCTCCCCTGGGAGGTCATGAGGTCCAAGTATTGAATGTGCCACAACATTTTCATAACTGCCCCAGTGATTATTTCGTGATGGGTGCTTGTTGGCCACACCTCAGTGTCTTATCTTGGTTCTCGTCTGCAATTCATACTTTTTCTTTAGGTCACAGTGCATTTTATGACTTTCTTTGGAGATAAAGAACCATGACTTATATTTTCAAATATTCTTGGTTGAGTCAAACCCCATGAAAATCTAGATTATTCCAGGGGATAAAGACACTTCACATTTGTTTAGTGTCTGTATTAGTGTCCTTTCTGCTGAGTTGGTTCCCTAAAAAGTTACCTTTCATAATCTTGTTTTATCATTTTTTTGCTTGGTTTCCTTCTCTATCTTTGTGCCTTTCCATTGGGTATATTTGTCTAGTGCTAGTAATTATAAGGGACTTATACCAAATGCCTCTTGCCTGTCATCCTAAAGTTACCATTTTTATTCTTTCTCTTAGAAATCCTGGTTCAGCAGGGATAGGGGAATTTTAATTCTAATTTTAATCAAATAGTTAAATAAGGAGCACTCGATATCCTTAGGAAGTCCCCAAATAAACAAACCAGCATTGTTCTTAATCCTAAAATGTGACTGTGATACCAACACAAGTATAATGATTTCTTAGCTTCACAGCTAATGTAGAATGAAGCATTATTGTCATAATAGTAACGACGGCCACCCTTCTGCAGTATCATGACCGCTCAGCAGCAAGGCTGCATTCAAGTCTAACCTTCACCTTGGAAAGATAGCTCTTACAGGACTGTGGGGTCCACTTTGTGTTCGTCTCAGTGAGCACATTCAGGTAGGATCAGGTGGACCACCGGTGACAGAGAAGCACTGCATCAGCTACAACACGTATTTCAACGACACCCTCTGAAGGAGGGCTGTTGGCCAGACGCCATGTGGGCGCGTTAGGATGAAGGCAGCCATCAGTGCCCTGTATATATACCCGCTGAGTGGATTGTTACTGTCTGTGTGCAGCAAAGGCTTACAGAAGGGGTGGGTGGACAGATATATATACACAGAGGAATAAACAAATCAGATAAAGCCTCAATAGAACTTTAAAATGACATGTTATCTGACATGAGTATGAATAATTCATTTACTTCATTGTTCTCTTTATCTTGACATAAATAAGATCCTAGTGCTCGGTTCTCATTTCGCTTAACAGATTGTAATTGTCACGTGGGCAGTGGTCTACCGAGGGTTTCCCATGGAGCTGTCTTCTTTTAGAGTCCCTTAATTTATCCAAGATGAACACGGGATTTTTTTTTCTTTGTTCTGATTTCAGTTGAAACACCATTGTTGCCACTTAGGGCTAATGGGGATGAAACCTGAGGGTACACAGAGGCACTCTTCCTTGTCTGAGGCCCGTTAAGTCCAGTAGGGCAGAGCCTGCCGAGGAGATGTGGGGCCTCGGAGAAGACTCAGGCCTGCGGCTGGTAGGACACAAAGCGAGCTCCTCTGTAACAGACAGTGACATTCTCCTTTTAGAGAAAATAAGGAATGGTTGCTAAGAATTCTTTTTTCAAAACATCTCCACTTAAACTGCTGTGATGTATTTCATAAACACATGTTTATTTATTTAACATCATCTCCCTGATCACAAAATTTAGGCACTCGAGTTGATCAAAGGAAAAAGATGGTTGATGCAGACTCTTTCCTTTATCCTGCTTGCGTCCTACCCCACGTATGGAGCACTGTTGAGTTGATATTATTTTTTAATGAAAGAAATAATGAGTGGACACTGATGGCAGGTTTTCTCAGAGCTTTTATTCTTTCTCACTCTCAGCTATGGTGTCCACAGATCTGTGGAGCCTTAACCTTCTCCTTCTGACCTCCCTAAGTTGGGTGAAGCGCTCATTACTACTTTTACTAGTGTCCAAAATTTCTCAGAGGTTGTGGTCCTGTGGGGAAGGCCTACTCTGACAAAAAATAGACTCCTGCCCCACTGCTGGCCCCCAGCCGTGCCCAACAGTATATCCCTCACCATCCTATTCATAGATTCATCCATCTTTTTTATATGATGGTACTCCTTTTCCTAATTAAAACAACAGTCATGTCTTTGAGGTTCTGATGGTCACATCCCAGAAGCACATTAGTGCTTGGGCAATTCTAAACCTTGGCCATGGGTGGGTGGTGGTCACGGCCACAGAGAGCTAATTACACATCACTCCACAAGTTTTTGAGAGCATAAGTCAAGACATTCTGCTTCATAGCAGTATCACTTCCATGACCTTTGATCTGCGCGCATGGGCATCATTTGAGACTTTTGGATTTTCTGACCTCTGACAAAATTTTAATTACCCAGGAAGAATAAGCACGGCTGTGACATCTGTCGCTGTAGGAAATGCCCAGAGCTCCCATGCAGCAAAATCTGCCCCTTGGGTTTCCAGCAGGACAATCATGGCTGTCCTATCTGCAAGTGTAGAGGTAAGTGTGAACGCATGACCCTCCCCCGCTTCCTGTCAGAGCATCCAGGACTCAGAAAGAGCAGGAGGACATCATATAAATGAAACAGTTTCAGGGATGGTGGTCTACTCAGGCACAAAAGTCACTCGTCCATGGGACCATCCCTTTTCCTTATGTCTTACAGGAATAAGAACTCAGGATAGAATTGAAAATAAACATATAATAGACAAGCATATTGGACCAAATCAGTGACCTCTTAGCTTTTCACTTTCAGTCATCTTCGGAACATTAGCCTAAAGCACCTTTGTCTTGACCTCCTAGAGGCTGCCTCTGTCCAGCAGTGGCTTGAAAGACAGAATCGATGCAGCAAAGAGCCTTTCTGAGAGCCCATGAGGGTGGGCGTGGCTAAGCAACCCACTTATGTATTTTCTGGTAACATTGTTTTCTCTGACAATTAATTTAAACTTGTGCTGAATGAGCACATGCCAGCCTGTATCTCTAGATAGGCGCGAAGCCTGGGCATACCTTTTGCCAGGGACTTCCCATTCCAGGGACGTCCCCGAAGCCACGTGAGCAGGCACACTGACCACCACTTCTGCCCGTACCCTAGCACCCACCCCGGTATGTTTTCATTGTCCACATGATCCACACATTCAGCCGTAAAAGATCCCTAAAGTTTGTGGGGGGTGTGTGTGTGTGTTATTTTTCAAAGTTAGACAGTTATCACTTTAACAGTATTCTTAAGGGGTCAGAGTAAACCAAAATCTGGCCACTGCTTTGATTGTACCAGTGAACAAAAATCTGTTAGTGTCAGGAGGCCTACGATTTGCCCACGGGGTGACTTTTAGAGATGCTGTTCTGCATATATGAAGCATGGTGTCTCATTTGCTGTGGGATCAGTGCTCGTTTACTGTGTAAAATACGAGCAAGTAAGAGTGGAAGGAGTCCAAATCAACTGTGGTCCCACCAGTAGGAGAGAAACAGATTTTCCAGGGTTTTTCCTATTTTTCTTTTTTTCCAAATTGGAAGTGTATCAACTTAACCTTCTTGTCGTGAGCCTTTCCCATGTCATGAGCTGTCCTTTGTACACGTGACTTCTGGTGGCTGGGTAGCATCCCCTGGGAGGACACTGCAGGCTGTTTCTCCTGTGCCGGAGCTGCTGCCTGACCGGGCTGCCTTCTGTCTGTCCAGAGGTCCCTGCTTCAGCCGGGCCACCTGTCCTGTCAGGCACATGTCTGTCCATGGATGGCCATCATCATAAAAATGAGGAGAGCTGGCATGACGGGTGCCGGGAGTGCTACTGCCACAATGGACGGGAAATGTGTGCTCTGATCACCTGCCCGGTGCCTGCCTGTGGCAACCCCACCATTCATCCGGGACAGTGCTGCCCGTCATGTTCAGGTAAACGCCGGCTGCCATCTTGTGCGCTCCCTCAGCAAAATGACTTCTGCATTGCAGGGCCTCATTGCCTCTGTGAGTGGGGGGGACTTGCAGGGGACGACCCCCCGAGCACATTTCTGCTCCCTGTGGCTTTTGTCAGCAACAGCCACAGAGTCAGCCAGGTGTTAGCAGTGATGAGCCAGAGGCCAGAGAAAATGCAAAAGCTCTAAAACAACCGTCCTCGTTTTTCAATGGTTTACTCAATTATACTGGTCTTTGAGCTGTATTTTTTTTAAAGGTTTGCAGACCTAATGTCCTTTAAAGTCTAGCTCTCCATTTTACAGATAGTGTATTGAGGCTGAGTGATTTAGTTAATTGGAGGAGGTTGATGTTAACTTTATCCATAAAAGCATATTATTTATAAAGGCGTATCTGAGAGGGAGAGAATTAGCGAAGTCTGTGGCTAATGCCCTTTTCTAAATTAATAGCTATGTGGCACTCTTGCCTAATGGAGACATTTAGAATGACCAGACATCCACAACATTTAAAATCCTAATGACAGTAATCAAGAGAAGTTGCTAGAAGAACAGACCAGATTATATAACTCATGGGGATCTGAATTATGGTTGTCAATATCGGTAATTATTACCATAATACCTCATCTAGTACCTTTCATCCAAAGAGCTTAGTGTAGTTTTACATTTATTATTTCTTCCTCTGTGCAGGCAACTTGAATTAGGGGGAAATGCACTCAGGCAGTTTGTCATTTGAAAAACAGACCCCGAAATACCGACTCTCTTACCCAAAATAAAATAGCATGTCAGAAGGCCAGAGAGAAGTGAAGTCTCCGCATCCTTGCATCAGATTCCTTTTAAAGTTGGAATATGTGTCCTGTCAGATTTCAGACTCAGAATTCCTTCTCATCGTGTCCATCCCGCCCCATCCGTCCTTGTGAATGAACCCACCTGTGCTGTGGGTGCGGTCAGGAGTCAGGAACCAGAGGCCTGTCCTTCTCCAGCCGCGTAGGCCTGGCCTGAGAGCGGCCGGGGCCTCGCGGGCCATGGCACAGGGCTCCCTGTTAGCTCTGTGCTTCTAGGCCCCTCAGTAACTAAGAGTTACTGCAGTGACAGGCAGGTTCCACGCCCCTGTAGAGGACCCGATTGTCTTGTCTTGGTATGAGTCCTTTGTGTTCTGTATCGAAAGTTTGCTTTTTTACAGATTCTGCTGCTGTGGGTTGTATAAACCCACACAGAATAATTGATGCATTGCTGTTGGTGGCGAACGTCTAGATATACATGCGTAAAAACATGCATGTATATGGATATGTATAGATATATTTGTTTCCAGAAATCTTTAGTGGATTACCACTTTCGATCTCTCCTGAGGAGAGACCTTAGAACTATCGCATTCGGGGACTCCTACTTTAAATATTTTCTCCCCTCTTCCGTTGAAGGATCAGCTTGTTTTCCTCTCTGGGATAGCTCCTAAACTCTCCTACTAGAAGATTCCCCAGAATGATACCGTTTCTCAGGGCTTTTTTTCTCCTTCTCTCCCTCTGCCTCTGTTTGTCTCTTGGCCCTAACTGCGCTGCCACTGGCATGTTTGCCTTGGGGCACAGAGTACAGCAGAGAAGCTGGCAAGACACCTGCATATGTGCGTCACTGTCTTCCGACCCCTTCCCTCCGCATCAGCATTGAGAAGGGCAGTGATTGGCAAACATCTCTAAGTCCTTTTGGAAGGAAAGGGCAGTAAGGGAGGCTTTTCCAGCATTAGCTTGTTGCTGCTCTTTGGAACAGTTTTTGTTTTCTCTGCAAACCATCGCATCCCCCTTCGCTTGCATCCTAATTACCATCCTCTCCACTTGGCTCATCGCTGGAGAGTTTGGTCTGGTGGCTTATGAATGTAAGCATTGGCTAGTGTGTCATTTCCACTCAGGTAGAGCTCCAGTCTTTCCTAGTGTCCTTGAGACACAGCTGTGTTAGCAGTTACCTCCTTAGCTGGGAATCCGCCCATTACGCCGTATCTCATCCCTTGTGGACACTCGCACCGGCCACCACTTCGAAAGTAGCAGCAAGGGAGCACTTCAGAGTCCAGCTCTGGGCATCTCTGCACAGACAGGGTAGCTGTCCTGGGGCCCAGTTTCCACTGAGCTCCAAGCAGAGCTAGCCGTAGTGTCTCCAGACCGCTTCTCCGCAGGGTTCACCACTATCAACACCTTCTTGCCACGCTTGTTGTATTTGGATGACCCAAGTTTGGTTAATGTCCTCATACTTCTCGTCTCCCTCAGCACAACTTCAGGGCCACTCCCAGGACCTCTGCAGACCTCTCCAGCGTTAAGTTCCCTCTCTGTCATTATCATCTCACCAAGACACCAAAATCGCCTCTCTTCCAGGGCAAGAAATCATAGTTATCATCGGTTTCTGGGTATTTACCTCTCTTGATGACATCACCAAGCAAATGTTTAGTCTCAGGTGAGGGTTTGCAGACTGTTGATTCTGAAAGAGCATGCCTGCTCCGCTTGCTGCCAGCTGGTCTACGGGTGTGGCCTGCTCGACTGCAGGATGTATTTCCAAGCATAAACGTACTCAGGATCCTAGAGATAATGAAGTAGATGGGGCACGGACTGGCTGGAGATTGTGTTTAATCTGGAGGCGTTTCCATCATCCAAACAAACATAGTTTGGGCTTCGAATTCCTTGTCTGCACTGAGTACCCTGAGTCCTCGGCACCTCCTGTGTAACATGGAATCACCATACCTACTTGACAAGGTTGGTGGGAGGAATTAATGAAATAACGCACAAAGCCCCTAGCATGGACGTTGGACCCCAGTTAAGCATTCAGTAAATGAGAGATTGTTGTTCTAGACACTTCCTACACATTCAGAGATCCCCTAAGAGGCGCTGCTCTCTTCTCGACAGGAAGAGTCCTCGAGGTAATTTAATTCTCTTATTGAATTCTGTCATTACGGGGCACAAGCTGGAACCACTTGAACCTCTCTTCTGGAAACCAGCTCTTCTGCCATCGCCTTCTGTTCCTGTGCACGGAATAGTTCTTCTCCGTTGACCTGATAAAAATAGAGTGAGATAACTCTGCCGCCACTTCTCTGTCCCTTCGCGCAGATGACACCAGCTTCTCCAAGAGTTGGCAAGATGGCAGTTGAATAAATTCTTGCATTTTGATTTTTTTTTGTCATTCCCCAGATGACTTTGTGGTGCAAAAGCCAGAGCTCAGCACCCCCTCCATTTGCCACGCCCCCGGAGGAGAGTACTTTGTGGAAGGAGAAACCTGGAACATTGACTCCTGCACCCAGTGCACCTGCCACAGTGGGCGGGTGCTGTGTGAGACAGAGGTGTGCCCGCCCCTGCTCTGCCAGAGCCCCTCACGCACCCAGGACTCCTGCTGCCCGCAGTGTACGGGTAAGCGTTCTGCACGTGGGATGCACTGGCGGGGGGGAGGGCTCGGCCCAGGGACTGTCATTCTGCAGTGCCAGCAGGCCAGGCTGAGCCCCACGTAGCAGGTGCCAGACCCCGGAGCCAGTCACCCAGGCGGGAACAGCTGGCTGCCTCCTTCCTCAACCCATTCCCCTCCATCAACCAAATGTATTTATGTAATTAATATGCCTTGCACTCGAGGTGACTTTGGGAGGGAAAAAGACCGTTTCTTCCTGCCGCTCTTGTCTCTTAACCCTCCTTCTCAGATCTGGGAGACAGTCCTGCTGCACCAAACTATTCTAGATGATTTTGCTAATGTGGAAAGTCATCGTTGTCTTTAACAGATGTGAAGAGCACTTACTGATAAATAACATAAATAAAATTCTCTGAAATAGAGAAGGATAGTGGAGATGATTTGAGAATGTTAAACAGAGTTGCTAAAATATGCGTAATGTTCACCCCCTCAAATCTGTAATGACAAATTATGATCCAAAAGGATTAACTTGACTAGCAGCACTGCACACATAGAGTGTTGTTTCCTTTCTACTTCTCAGGTAACCTGGCCTTTGCTTGCGTATTTATGGTCGTGATGCAAATATACAAATGTGATGAAATTTTGTCAAGACTTTAAACATAAGTTACTGGTCTTATAATTAAAGTAGCACTCATAATTAACAGCGGAATATATTCCTTTTCTTCCAGAAGGTAGTTTGTGTATATAAGATCACCAGGCGGACAGCACAGCTACTTTTCTTTGGTTGTTGCTTAACTTTTAGTCTTTTCCATTTAAATCAATAACCATTTACCTTCTACATGTATATTCTTTGAGTATTTCTACTCAGTAAAACATAAACCCATGTGTTTTATTACTTTTTAAACAATTTTTTTTAAAACATCTGTTCACTTAGAGAGAGTGTACAAGCTGGGGAAGGGCAGAGAGAGAGGAAGCTGAAGAATCTGAAGCAGGCTCTAGGCTCTAAGCTGTCAGCACAGAGCCTGATGTGGGGCTTGAACTCATGACCTTGAGATCATGACCTGGGCCGAAGCTGGACAGTTAACTGACTGAGCCCCTCAGGCGCCCCTCATTATCTTTTTCTTTTTTAATCACTATTTTATTCACGTGCACCCTTGTAATGTTTTTCTCTTCAGTTCCTAAGGGGAACAGACCCCCCTGCACACTGGCTTTGACTTTATTAACCTCTACCTGGTTGGCTTGTCCTTTCTTAACGTATAACCTGAGAGAGAGTTCGGTGATCACCTTTGTCTTAAACATTAGGATTTGTTGCTTTATGTCTCCCCATTCAGACGTTCCTCTTTTATCTGTGAACGAGAGCATTCTGGAATGCTGTTACTTTAAAATAAGTCACCTGACCCATAATTGAGCTTCGTAAACTTTCCATTCATTGTTATGTTGCAGCGATTTTAAAAAGTCTTAAAATGCAAATCGTCATTTTCCTCACAGTAAATTTTAACAGTAGTGTTGATAAATGGTATATTTCACATCTAGAAAAAGACCATCTCTAACCTTAGGGTGTTTGCATACTGAAGTAGCCCAGAAATGAGGCATATGTACAATTAGAAGAGCTCTGTCTACCCTAGGGTGCCCTGCTACTCCCTCTGTCCCTTTTCTGGTCCTTCCACCTTCCCTCCTCTAGCCTGGGTTTAGAGCAAGGTCTGGAAACAGAAGTGGGGTCACAAAGATCAAGCGTCCTTGCAGGTGGTGATGCTTCGCCAAAGTAAGAAAAGGGAGAGAATGGAAGAACACTTCTTTCTTTTTTCTTTTTAAAGATTTATTAAATTCTCTTTCATTCTTTACTGTTTCGAGTTGGAAAGCAGCATAGCATAGGAGAGAGAGGGAGGTAGAGAATAGACACAAAAGGAATGGATGAACACCAGCGAAGGAGTTGGTAAAAACGAAGTTTAAGAGTTCATATTTGGAATCAGATGTATAAAGAGGGGGTCTCTGGAGTGGGAAGAAAACAGGAAGAGAGACCCAAAGAAGGAAGACGCCATGGGCAAGATTCCCAGATGACCTGTTCAGCCAGGGGTGGGTTAGGGGTCTCCTGCCCAGGGAAGGGAGCGCCCAGACTCTGCATCTCAGTCCTGGCTCCTGCTCCAACACTGATAGCACCTAGTGGTGGCCCCCGCCCCGGGTCTTCTTTAGGCCTCGACAGGGGGCCTCCAGACTCTAGGATATTCCTTTCACCTGCTATTTCTTAAATCCAGCCCTGCTGTCCCTGCTTCCTCTTCTGAATTTTTAGATGTGAGAGTGGATACTGCTTGCAAGAGCTAAGCTATCGTAACCCAGAGGAACCTCATGCCAAAACCCCCCCTGGACATGGATGACCCTGAAAAGGTCACTGAGAAAGGAATCCCGTCTCCCCATTTTTAATCCATATGGATGTCATCTATGGAAGCATCCTGAAGTTGGACCTAGAGCACATTTGGAGCAGTGGAACCAATGTCTGTTTTTCACTTGGGAATACCTTTGGGACTGGCAATAGGAGATATGGTCACATGACTTCAAGGAGAGGGCATGGCGCCCATTCCATTTTGCCGACTCCCGTCTGTTCCTCAGAAAGAGCCCAAAACAAAGCAACCGCCTTGCTCCTCAGAGAGGCTCCTGTTAAATCAAACTTGTTGTCTGTAGGACATATTCGTGAGGTGGATAGAAGGAGAATATGACATTTAGAGGTTCTACATCACTGTGATAACTCCCTGTCTATCTCAGTTCTGTTTTGTGGCTGAAAATAGCAGCCTTCATGAGATTGATTCCCACAGGAGCATATGATAATTCCTTTGACCGTGTGGCCAATGAGAAAATGTAGAGGTTTGCCAGGTAGGACATCATGGCTGTTTCCAAGCTCTTGAGTGATAAAGGTGGTTGGAAGTGCTTTCTCTTAGCAGCATTGTCACATTTCTGAACTAGGAGCCTCGCTGTCATATTTTTCTTTGTTCTACCCCAGAGTGGTACCTTCTGCCTGAGGTTACAGCTTTTCTTGTGATTTCAGTGGATGCCAGGACCCAAAGAGATAACTGGGTTTTCTGGTAACATTATTTTGTTTCAAGTTGTATGTATCTGGGAACCCTTTGGTCAGAGTCTTAAACAAAAGCACAAAGGACTTGCAGATGATTTCTCTGGGGGTGCATCCATATTGAGTAATTTAGATTTTCCATCACCTTTTAGCCATCAATGTGAATGCCTGAACATTGGGATGTTACAAATGGGGGTTTCGAAGGTGCAGTGAAAATCTGTTTGGATATTAATTGGTTCGACTGCACATAGCTGCATGTAAGAGGAAACCCAGCTACAGTTTTTAGACAAATAGAAGTTTCTATTACATACGTTACAAGAAGTGTGGAGGCAGGTGTTTATCGGCATCGATCGTTACCTTAGATTATGTCGAGGTTCGTCTCCTACAGGTACGATAAGGATATTACAACTACAGACCACACACTCCTGTTCCAGGTGGGAAGAATGTGGGAGTTGCACCACATCGGCGCTTCTGTCAAGAAAGTGGGAGCTTTCCCAGAAATCCCCTCCTTAGCCATTAAGTCCCATTAGCCGCCACCGGGTGATAGGGCCACCCTTAGTCGTAAAGGAGACTGGAAAAGCAGGGAGCAGGATTGTCTCAGTTGACTTACACCTATTGCGATTCAGATCCCACCCCCCACCCCCCACTTCCAAAAAAACCAGGATTTGGGTAAGCTCCAGAGGAAGAGTAGAGTTGATGTTGTACAGAAAACTAACAGAATCTGGGTACCAGGTCTTCTGTGGTCCTTATTGTCTTGCTTTTAAAATTCAAGACCCTGCCCAAGTCAGACTTGCCATTTCAGTCCTGAGGCACTTATACAGCAGGCGTACGGAACCACGGTGACTGTATGTGCTTTTTCTAAGACACCGTCATATTCACGGTGTTGCACAGTTGGTGCCTTATAGCGTCATCTTTTCCCTGCTGACCTTATGTTTGTTTTTCCAGATGAACCTCTTCAGCCTTCCTCATCCCATAATGAGAGTGTGCCTAGTTACTGCAAAAATGAGGAAGGGGATATATTCCTGGCAGCCGAGTCCTGGAAGCCTGACGTGTGTACCAGCTGCGTGTGCATGGACAGCGTAATTAGCTGTTACTCCGAGTCTTGCCCTTCAGTCTCCTGTGAAAGACCTGTTTTGAGGAAAGGCCAGTGTTGTCCCTACTGCATAGGTAAGAGCACGAAACAAAATCTCGGGTTTCTACCAGTGGCCACTACATCTGCATTGACAGCCATTTGCATACATCAGTTAACATTTCTGACATGTCATGCAGACCCAAAGTGGTAGGATCAGGCAGGAGGGTGATGGGGAAGACGTGCTCATGAGATGAAACACGTTAAGAATAAAGAAATGCTGTCTCGGAATGCCGTGATGTTCTACAACTGTCATAGTCTGTTGGGCTCCTTTGCTATCCCAGGATTTTCAATAGTCAGCTCTTTCTTCACCCTGTTATTTACAGTGGTCTTTCTGTTTATAGAGAAACACCACGTTCCATATTAAGGTACTCTTAGCGCATAAAGCTTGCTGCTGTCTTAAGATCAACTGAATACAAAAGACTGGTTTAGTGTCCCAAGTATTCCTCTGTCTGCTGACACTTAATTGATTCCATTTAAAACCAAGCAGTTAGTTGTCCATGTTAAGGGCCTTCGGGACACAAAGTGAGGCCTGAGAAACTGACAGAACCCTCTCCTTCTTCTGACCCATGGGGATACAGCTTGTCAGCAGAAGACATATGTATGTTTGCCCCTGATGTCTCTACTGAACCTGGTCCTAGGACATAAGCCAGACGCCGTTCCGGAGTCCAGAAGGCAAGGCTCAGACAGCTGGCAACTCTAATAAAAACCCAGTCCCCGCTCCCAAGGCTCTCCCTCTGTTCCATTGCTTTTGTATTGAGTTAAAGCGCCTGAAGTCAGGTGAAAGACAGTGACACCTCTCAGTCCACTCACGGACGTGTAATCGGAGTAGCAGGTGAAAAATTAGGCAAGCTGCATGAATTGCATGTATTGTGCATTTACCGTTGGAGATGGTTGCCTGCTCCCTAGATACAAGTAATTACGTGTATTTGGGGGGATACTTGAGGAATGCGAACGATCTTCTGGCCACAGCGCTTAGTAGCAGTTTTTAAAGGAGAACTGATGAATGGCTCTCAGGTACACATTGGCCATAACTCAAGCTTATCAGGACAGCGCCCTCTCCTTGACTGTGTGACCTCTGGCCACTAGACAGGAGGCCTCCTCCTCTGAGTCTTATTCTGTGTGTTGGTATATAAGAGGTACAAAGAATCTAAAAACACAGTTTCTGCCCTGAGGAATTTTACAGAGCTAGGTTTTTCTCAGTGTCATCCCAGAGAGCATTAAAGTGTATGTTTGGAAGCCGAATTCCCTTTTTTTAATAGAGTGACCACTTATGTAATTTATTCTTCAAACCATGATGCTTTTGAGAGAGAAAACAGGGGCTTTTAATTATGGGACAACAGCTCTAGACCAGAAGTGTCTGAAGCAAATTTAGGACATATGGTCGCCCTACCTTTTAGTGACCAAGACATTGGATCCTTCTGTAATAGCCATAAG
This sequence comes from Suricata suricatta, assembly GCF_006229205.1. NCBI lineage: Eukaryota > Metazoa > Chordata > Mammalia > Carnivora > Herpestidae > Suricata > Suricata suricatta. The sequence continues at coordinate 136,662,072 of NC_043703.1, read as the reverse complement.
CTTCCTAGCTCCTAAGTGGAGCCAGAAACAACGTAGTGCTACTTATTTTGTCAAAGAGCTGACCAGAATTTATACAACAAAGTCACACAGCCTTTGGTGAGATATAAATAAAAGGTGTAACTAGGCCACCATTTCAGGCCAGGGGATGAGCAGAAAGGAGAAGTGCACAACCACTACTACCGTATTTTAATATCAAAACTCCAGTGCAGTTTGTGAATCAACCAGAGGCACGTGGATCAGACTTAGAAACCAGGGCCCAGGAGGCTGAGAATTCCGTGTCACCATCCGAGGAAATTGCTGGCGGTGAATCTCTCATGTGTTAAAACTTCTCAGATTATTTTCTTTAGATAAGAAAGTTCTTATATTTGCTACTTAATTGGTAAATTTGTAATTAGTGAATTATTGAACTACTAGATGTGTTTCCGTATGGTAAATAGTAAATGACTTCTTTTTCAAAACCAATTTAACAAATTTAAATTCATGGAAAGAAACCTGGAAGTAAGAGTAGTCTGTGTCTTTCTTGTTTTTGTTTGGTTGGTTGGTTGGTTGCCTTTTTTTGTTATTTGTGGGGCTTTGGGGTTTGTTTCTGGTTTTGTTTTTTTATTTTTTTGCTTGTTTTTTTGGCCTTCGTATCTCCTATTCCGATTCCTGTGTGATTTAGGCTGTACATTCTTCTTTAGTGTGGAGAGTTAACTGCCGATTTGGTCCACATTTCTTAGTTTGGTTTTAAGTTAGTCTGCAAGCTTTTCACTACATTGTCATTCACACAAGCTCATCATGATAAAGTGGAGCTTGTGTGTCAGTGGCGGGCGTGATGCTGTCCTGTATAAAGCTAAGGCTTACCTTCAGGGAGCACACTGGGGAGACTGAAGATTGGCTGAATAGTACTGCGTTCCATTATTCATTCATCCATCGTAATGCTTCATACATGTTTTATTTCTGAAATAGTCACTGAGCCCCTTCGTCTACACTGTACATATTTTGCAAGTAGCCTTATCGGAATGGCCTTCATCCTTTCTCCCCCTTATGTCCGAGCATCCAAAGCCAAGTTCAGTCCATGACTGTGATATGAAGATTTCCTATCTGACTTTCCAGTTAGCTCCCTTGGCCTCTACAGGCTTGGTTCTCTTAGGAGCTTCCCGTCAGCCTGGGCCCCTGGTAAGGGCTCTGAGCCCGGTAGCGCCAGCACGCTGCTGGTAGTTGCTGGCTGTGCCTCAGTGGCAAAGCTTGCGTCACCATCCAGAGACCCCCCGACCAAAGAAAAAGCCCATCGTTTTGCATGTCCTCAAGCACCACATTGCTTCCCCGGTAGGCCCAAGGACCAGTGCTCGCACTGTCTCCTGCTCTAGGCTTTCTTGTTTGAAACCAGCTCTTCTAAACCAAGATACTCTGTTTCCGGCGCCACGTGTGCCTCACTCCAGCCTGCAGTGCCAACCTCAGCATGGCTGTGGTCCCTGAGTGAACTAATTAGATCTCTCAAATACAGATTTCTAAAAACCTCAAACCTGCCTTTAATCTGACCTCTTGTTTTTTAGCGACAAAACTTCTAACCCAAAGCATGCTTCTCTCACCTTGCGAAGTATCCTTTTTTCTTACCATAACAGAATTGAAAAGCAGTGATTCTACTAAAAGTAGTATCATTATGAATATTTGTGTTCCTTTCAGCTAAATGATCAAGTCACTAATGTGCAATGATAATGCTTCTCTTTTGATGTGTGAAGACCTCATATTATGTGTGCTAATTTAATAGAATGTGTAATAGAGACATAATTAATAGGATTGATGATTAATTTCGAGAAGTGAACAGCTTTGTCTCGTTACTTACAATACCCATCATTTGGGAATTCATCCTTGTACTAGAAAGAAACTAAGTAGTAATTACCCAGTCATTTTAGTGAAACATTTTCTGATTCCCTAATGTTTTCATATTCCAGTTACACACGAATTTAGATTTTATTTTCCTAGGCTTTTTGGCTGTTAGGATGGCTCACGGAATGAGGAGTAAGAATCAGAAGGTGACCTGAGTGCATAAATCAGGTGAAGGTAAAAGGTGTGGTGGGAATTCTAATGTGTGATGGCAGATTTGATATGTGGCTTCTTGTAACCGCAGATGCCCTCACTGTGACACGCTTCACCATGCAAGGCAGCTTCATGGCCTTATCACTGACAGTATCCCACATGCCATTCTAGATCCTTCCTAGAGCAAAAAGGATTTCAGTGAGGTCTTTACTCCATCACTCCTAAATGACAGGAAACAATGCAGCCAGCAGCCTTTACACAGTAACTGCTCACGGGGATGCCTGCCCTGAGCGCCTCCCTCTCGCTCTGATGTCTGCCGGAGGGCAGACGGCTTCTGTACGGGGCACCGTCAGCACTCCGGTGGCCCCTGGCCAGGTCCAGCGGTTTAGTCGTTCCTGGACAGATATTTTAACGAGCACTACATTCATCATTAAGATCTTTCTCAATTTAGCGTATGGGGTTTCCAGGCCTGCATCATGGCCACATCATACCTGCTGTTGACTTTGGGAACTAACTAAGGCGCAGGTGTGCCCCTCCATCAGGCCAGCCCGTGGGCAGGACTGCCCTTGGGCAAGCGGCTCCTGTGCCGGCCCAGTCCTGTAACTACTCAGTGCCTAGAATATTGCTTCAAAACTTAGGCTTTGGCAGCTCTGCATTTATTTATTTGTAACCATGTGTTATTTTAGAATACATTTGAGGTCAGGTATTTAAAGTCCTATTTGCTGGCTGGAAATCTATGAGTCAGTCCATCTTCCTTACTTGAGAAGTTTTTGTCCAAGGGTAATCATTCGTGTGTGTGTGTGTGTGTATTTATGTATGCTAGGTATGCAATTGCATATTTCTGTGTTGTGAAAGTGTATATACAAGTTACAAAATGGGCATGTATGATGTGAACAAAGTTAAGATACCCTGATTAGATGTCCTTAAGTCTAGTATCTTTTAAGTGTCTCTAAGTCTCCCATATCTGTAAGAGTCTCTGAAAATGGTTTTCCTGCAGATTGTCTGATTAGAGATTAGCTATTTTTTATATTTATTATATTTATCTTAATATATGAGGTAGAGCTTTCACGTGGAATCAGGCTGCCTTGGCACACGCCATTGGTTGCAATGGTATAATTCTGTTTCCTCTCTACTGTGATCTTCAACTAGAAAATTATGAATAATACTTCTTAATAGAGGCAGTGTCTAGAGTTTCTACCAAATCAGTCTACAGCATTCATCTTTGTTTAGATTTATGTTTATGATAATGTTAATTTGTTTAGCTATCTTTCCTTAGAGATTACAAATCTAAATAGTATCTCTTTGGAACATCTGTTGATCATTGTGTATTTAACTCCACCCATAAATCAAACAGAGCAAATACTTAATTCCTCATCTCTAAGACCTGTAACCCATAGAATTAAATATTGTACATTTTTAAGCCATAATGTTATGATACTGGCATCTCCAGTGCAACATTTTTCACAGCTGTTTCTCAGCGTGTTTTCTTAAAATTAAATGCCTCTGTGTATTGGAAAGAGAACTTAATTGGAACAAAGGGGTTCTCTCTCTCTCTCTCTCTCTCTCTCTCTCACACACACACACACACACACACACACACACACACACACACACACCACCCCTCCCCCCCCCAGCTTTATGTCTCAGTGATGCATCGTAACCCCAGCTCATTCCCCATCTGTGAAATGGGAATAATACTGTTCTCTGCTTTGCTAAAGTGCTGTGACAGTTAAGTGACGGTTAAGTGATGCACACACACCTGTGAGAGTACTTAGTCAACACACCGTGAGTGCTCGCTTCAGTACAGTTAGGGCTCTTCTAACCGAGTGCAGCTGATCTGGGTCACACGCCAAATCGATTCTGAGAGCTCACTTGGAAAGTAGTACCTGCCTTTCTGCAAGTGAAAGGCCTGGATATAACATCCCAGTGGTGAGCTTCTGAGGGACAAGGATATTTCAGATAATGTCTCGGTGGTGTACCTCGGCCCGCACCGTTAGCTTCAATACCCACCACCGTCGCAGTCACCTCCCGCATCCTGGGAGGCACCTCGTCCTGCTCGGGCCATATTCAGCCTTCCCTGCGCACCTCAGTGTCCTTCCAGGCCCCGCTGTGTAAACAGAGATTCTGCTGGTTCCAGCTGGGTGAGCCTCTAAGTGCCATTGTCCTTCTGTGGGCCCCAGCACACCGTCCTGTGTTCGTGAGGCCGGATGCCCAGAAGGGAGGCTGGCCCTGGGGTCTCCAGAGAGGTCCGCCAGCATGTGCCTTGCTCCTCTTCCTGTCCAGGAGACCAGCCCTGATTTTGGGCTGTCTAGTGGTTGGGGGAAAGACCCCCCCCCAACACCCCCAGTACGGAAGGCTACATTTCTGATAAGGAAATGAATTCAGACCTGAAGTCAGTCGGCAGACCCTCTGGAGGCTGCTGGTGGGGTGACAGCAGGAACCTTCTCTGGGAAGTCCAGTGGCTCCCTGCTCAAGGTTTGCTTCACAAAATTCTGTACTCTTTTACATGGATAGCTTCCCTTAGGTCCCAAAGGAAGTATTATGTTTTCCTTACCTTCATCTTTCATTGTAGAATTCTGCCTTTTAGACTACATTAAGTACTTTCAAAATGGTTTCTGTGTATAATCTCCGTGAAGGGTCGTAGGCCTTATAAGAGACGGGACCTCAGTTCAAGTTGAAAATGGAATATTTCCTTGAACTTCCATCCATGAAGTGCTTAATCAACCCATAGCAGACACTTAAGATTAAGTCCCATTACTGAAAAATTGTCTTCTGCATGTGCGGGAATCAGCCACAAGTCCTCATGTGGACTGATTTGGTGAGATTTCTGTTTGTGAACTCAGGAAAGTTCATAATTTTTCTAGTAACTCTATTACCTATCTTCCCTAGTATGTTGAAGAAAGCTGAAAGGCTCTTTTGGCCGTTATAAATGCACCTTGACTCCCACCCCAAGAAATAGAATAAAGTAAAGCCCAAATGGACTTCCAAGAAGTGTCTAAAATGGTTGTCATATCTGCTTTCAAAGTATTTTAAGACGTTATAGAGAGGTAGGTGTTCAACTACATGGCAATATTTGTCTCAGGTTTGGGGAGGTTTTTTTCTTTCTTTTTTTTTTTTTTTACAAAAATGAGTTATGAGTAGATGTTTTATTTACTAGAAGCTAAAAGTTATAAGGTACTCAGGTTTCAAGTTAAATCAATAAATATTTTTTTGCATTTTTTAGCCAAAAACATTTAACCATGTTCTGGTAGGATTACTATATTAGATTTCGGCCTTTTTGAAATTATCTAGACCGCCTGCATCTGAGTTTAGCAAGACATCACTTGCATTCTGCTCTTCCATTCGTTTCCCATCAAGAACGGCCCAGTGGGCCAGCGTGTTCAGAATCCACGCTCATCTGTGCCCACAAGTCTCCGCGCACCGCTTAGTGGCCTACGAACTCTTTGCTCAGATTCCTCCGTCATTGTGGTTTATTGGTTTCCTCTTTATGGAAACACAGGTAAAGCTGGTTTCTCAAACGGGAGGCACACACAGTCAATCCCTTCTCCAAATGTAGAGTACGTGCCCAGCACGTGCCCACCTTTGGGACAGGGAAATGAAAAGGGCATCACAGGCCAGGGGTTTGGGTATTTTACCAGTTAAAAGAAGATAAAATATAATAGTAGCATTTTATTCCTCTGCGGCAGTTAGAGAAAGGTCAGTGCAGTGCAATGTTAAGTTTCTAAGCTAAAAATTTTTAAAGTATTTCCCCAGGTCAGCCGCGTCCCTGGTGGTTCTCAGCTGCCTTTTCCACCCCCTAGTCTGAATCCCCTGTCCTCTGTAGGGTGCCCCATGCCTTCTCACACCTGCTGGAATGATCGAAATGATCGCACTAACGTTTTCTGTAAGTCCCTGAGGCGGCAAACCTAGGAAACCAGCTAGAAGTATAACATGACTGGCACAGCCTGCGGTTGGCCTGTGTGTCTGGACCTGGCACCCTGGGCCGCTGATGAGATCCTCCCGATCCAGGAACACCTCTTCTGTCTTGTGCGCCACTGCGTCTCCAGCGTTCAGGGCTGTGGTACAGAAAGGACAAAGCACCCGTCCCCACTGCTGCCGGGGTGACTCTGCGGTGGGACTTGCTCTGAGAGTAGGAGCTGCATTTAGTTTCTCGGCCTGGGAACCCGGAGTTAACTCCTCTCTACGTAGTACCCTGGAGATTGGGAAGAGCTGATGCCGTCGGTAAAGCTGCCTGCTTTCCTCCCAGGAAGCGACTCCCACACCAGCACTCTGCCTGCATGACCGCCACACCCGCATTTAGAACCTCAAGTGTCTACACAGGAAAGTTGTCTCCTGGCAGCAGTTGAAGAGTTGAGTAGAGCGTAGCTTCAAGGGCATCTTCATTTTCAGATTCGTCCTTGGAGGAAAGTGGGGGTAGAAATCTGGAGATGCTTCCTTTTCAGAGGCCAGTGTATATCCCTCACCATGGTCATGGTCATGGTCAGAGCAGGGCCTGAGCTCCCAGGTCAGTGGCTTCTGAAACACTGAACTGGATCTTTATAGGGGAGCAAACAACACAGTTGTGGATTCTAGGGTTTCCCCACCTGTTAATCAGCTTTATGGTGTTGTGGTGAACACTCAAGAGCAAAAGCAAAGTTCCAACTTTAACAGCCTTTTAAGACTTCTTATCTTGGAAAGAAGTGAGATGGTCAAGTTTAAGCAACTAGAGAAGTCAGCTTGAAAGGATTTGACATTTCAAGGCCTTTGCCACCTCTTCCTCCCCTTTCGCAGGAACCAGAATCAGGGAAAGTGGAAAGAACAAAAACACAAATGCGGAATTCTCCAAACTGACCCCACAGGAAGCCGTGGCATGCTTTTATCGTAGTCATCCACGATGCAATACAGTGTTGCTTCTGTTTGAATCCAAAAAAGAAAAGGCGTGTGTGCATGCCCTTTCGGAGTCAGATGGCCTCACAGAAGGAGTGCCGTGCGCGAGTGCCCCCGGCTCCTGATGCAGTGTCAGTGAGGACTCCTGAACCAGGTCCCCCTGCTACCACAGGGACTTTGTTTCTGAAGGGACCCAAAGTCCTTCCGGACCTGGTCTCACGGATCAGAGAGGCAGGGCTGAGGAGACGAAATACCAGAGCTGATCTAAGCCAAGGAGTGGCCATAAAATAGTAACTGTCTTCATTGCGAGGGTCAAAACTTGGCCGTGGACGTCTCTGCAAAAGGAAAATTCCAAAGCCGTGTGAGGCAAGGGCAGTGTCACCGGAATACGTTTATAGCCTTCTGTAGTGACTGCTTAGAAGGGGAGCACATTTGTTTGGATATATAACTCCTGATGTGCTTGTCCTAAAAATAACCCGGATTATATTAGTGTCATACCTCATGTTTTTCTTGGAACAGTCTTCTCTAATCCTCTTCTTCCGAGAGAGATGTTAAATCGAGATTTGCCAAAGAAAGACCATGAGTCCTCAGTAACCACTTCATTATCTCTGTCCCCTTGGAGGACTGTGCCAGATGTAGGAGGCAGTCAGTTAAAAGGTGAATTACCTTTGAAGACAAAAACCTTAAGCCCCAACAAATATAAGGGGTAGGAAACCTAAGTGCCCATTGGTTAGTTAGTAATAATTACATTCATTTGTCTGACATGAGGAAGGAACCCTCTCTGAGGTTATCCTACTGGGCATGAGGTGGGCAGAAGGTGTGTGGGGACCATGCAGCCACACCCACAATGTTCCCATCTAGACCTTGCCACCTCCTTGCAGCTTGGGTAAGTCATGTAACCTCCCCATGCCTCAGTTCTCTGTGAAATTGGGGTAATATTCTGTCCTGTTGGGCTGTGGACATCAAAACAGAACTGACTCCTATATATCACTTAGTATAGCGGCCCATGCATAGTAGGCATTCAGCAAATGGGTTACTATCATTGGGTATCAAAGAATAAAAATAATGTCATTGTCAATGTAAACAAACCAGTTGGAGTGATAAATAGAACAGTCAGGTGGCACAGCCCACTCAACAGCCAAATATAAACTTGCGCAGACCACTTTCAGTTGAATGTTCCCATGTCTCCATTTCTACACCCTTCTTCAGCCAGAGTACTCAAAATGCTTTTGTGTGTACTTCCAACTGTGCTCTTTCCCCTAAAAGACTATGGTGACTTTGTTATTTAGAACCTCAAATTACATAGAACAGCCACCATGTCTCCCTGTAAACTGAGTCGTTTCTTAAACTCTCTGGCAGTCCTCTCAGATTCACTCAAATGTGCCATAGGAGGAGGTGGTATGACCAGTAAGCAGGAACCAAAAGGGCCTCCAGAATCCAGCAGGCAGCACCAGGGACTCTCTGCTCAGGCCTCTGGTTAGATCTTTGCCTTTCAAGTGAGATTTAGTCAAAAGCAAAAATATTTGTAAAAAGCCTCATTACCCAAACTCTAATTGATTAATCTGGGCCACAGAGCAGCCATCCTGGAAACAATTAATCAGGGCTTTCCTAAACCCAAGAATCCTTCATTTATTTTACCTGAACATTCAGTAGAGTCTTAAACGTACATGGCTTTGTTTTAAAGCGTGTTTGAAGAAGCAAACTTCCCCCTTACGAAAAGTATTGGTACTGTGGTTCAAACCAATCCGGTGTGGACATACCGTAGAAAAGCACTCCTTGCAAGCAGTAGAGGGGAAGGGTTTCCCTGTTCGAGTCTCTGAAATGGGTGTCTCATCGTGGCTTGAAGTCCCTGTCCTCAAGCTTGCCAGTCCTGGCGAAAGGCTTGCACAGCTAACCGAGGCTCACCCCAAGGCAGCACGCTGGAACCAGCTTGGCCTTCCCCTGAAGGCGTTGTCTTCTTTCCAGAGAGGCCCTGGCACGTTGAAGACCGGGTGAAGAGGGGTCTTTGTGCCCCTGGGATAGAAGGAAAGGAGCCAGCCATCGAGTAGACCTCGTTGAAAAGAACTTGAGCCTTGCAGTTAGATAGAGTCTGGTGTATGTGGGCTTCACCACTTTCTGGTGCGCTTACATCAGGTTTCGTCCCCGCCTAAACCTGAGTTTCCCGAAGAGGAGACGAGACTGCCCCGCCTCTCAGGGTCTCTGTGAGACGGGGTGGCGTGGAGGCCTCGAGCACCGTGGACACTCGGCGGGTGCTCTTCGGTTCTTCAGTACGTGGCGCCCAGGTCCCCTCTTTCAGAACCATATGGTGTTCCTCTTACCTCTGCCATCTGCCTCCTCGGACCTCCAGTCTTTAAGAAGATCAGCTGTGAGAGTGCTCATCATTCAGTGCTTAGATCCGGTGGCCTCACCAAGCTCTGCACAGTGAACTTCAATATTGGTTTGGCCTTCGGTGCAGACTTTGAGGTCCCTCCATCCTGCAGCCACGTCCCTTTACAAGGTCTTTTTTGAGGCACTGGGCCCCTCTTCGCTCTGCCACCTCCAAGACGAGACTCACTCTTTGAGGCGGGGCTGTTAACTAGCAGTCCACTGGCATCTGTCTCTGTGTTCTACCCACCACCACCCCCAGGTTTTTTACCCGTTTTATTGAGAAATAATTGACATGCATCCCCGGGAAGTTTAAGGCATGCAGCATTGTGGCTTGAGTTATGTGCATTGTGACATGATTACCACTATCGATGTAGTTAACATCTCACATGGATGTAGTTAAAAAACCTTTTTTTTCTTTTTGTGATGAGAACTCTTAGAATTTATTCTCTTAACAGCTCTGACAACAGTGTTAACTGTAGTCATTGTGGTGTCCGTCACAACCCTGATGCTTATTTATCCTACAACAGGAGGTTTGTACCTTTTGACCACCTTTCTCCATTTCCCCCTACCCCCACTCTGGTAACCACAAGTCTGATCTCTTTTTCTCTGAGTTTGGTGCTTCGTTTGTTTTTTTAGATTCCACAGTTCAGTGAGTTCATGTAGTATTTATCTATTTCACTTAGCATAAGACCTCAGGGTCCATCCATGTCACAAATGGTAGGATTTATTTTTCATATGTTACGGCTGAATAATATTCCTCTGTGTGTGTGTGTGTGTGTGTGTGTGTGTGTGTGTGTACAACTTCTTTACCCATCCACCGATGAATGGGTGGTTTCCATGTCCTAGCTATTTTAAATAATGCTGCCATCAACATGGCACCGCCAGGTTTTTAGACCTAGTAAGATAGCTTTAAAAAATTTTTTGTAACATTTATTTATCTTTGAGAGAGAGAGACAGTGTGCGAGTAGGGAAGAGGCTGAGAGAGAGGGAGACACAGAATCCGAAGCAGGCTCGGAGCTATCAGCCCAGACCACAACGTGGGGCTCAAACTCACGAACTGCAAGATCATGACCTGAGTCAAAGTCAAGATGTTTAACCGACTGAGCCACCCAGGTGCTCCATAGACCTAATAAAATAGCTTCCTAATCTCAAATTGGAATTCACATAGCTGAAAATGATGTTGAAGGCAAGATGCTTCTGAGGTAATCTGTGATGAGCAGAGCTTCAGTGGAATAGAGACAAAATGATAGGAGTACCTGAAAATTCAGTCCATGGCAGATTTGCTAGGACTGCGGAAGCCCCCGGATTCGTGATGGTCGGACCCCCTCTCTGCGCGACTGCGTGGAGCCTGCGAGCTGGAAGGTTTAATGCAGTTCGCTCTCTGCCCTGTCATCACACCCTCCTTTGAGTCCTTAATTGTCACTGAATTCTAGGAAAAGACACATTTTTATTACAAAACCAAAGAACTTTAGTTTCACCCAGCATGTAGTCAGAGTTCTTGGTTCAACCCAGCATCTCCCAAGGTGTTCAGAGTAGCTGCTCTCATATCATTTTACAAATTGTCTTTTGGACAGTGATCTCCTACAATTGATGAAGTAGTTACTAATGAACCCTGCCTGGTGTTGTAGCTCCAGATTTGATCTTTGGTGTTTCTTCTCTGGTTTGGTTTTCTTACGGTCTGCTGGAATTCTTCAGAGCGGGTCGGTAGCATCCAGGGAGCACCACACCGCACGGCTGGGTTCTTTAGAACCAGGCTCGGATTCAGCTCTTCCCCTCCCCAGTATTCTCGTGTGTGTGTGTGTGTGTGTGTGTGTGTGTTTGCTTGCAGGGCTGGGGGGGGTCGCTGAGAAGGGGGAGCAAGTCACGTGGATAATGCATGCTCATGTGTCTGTGTATTTGAGATTTCCATTTCATATATTGCTGCCTTTTTATCAAAAGTAACTCATGTTCATTGCAAAAAAAAGAAAAAAGAAAAATTCACCTGATTCTAACAATTACTATTAACATTTTCATTTCTTTCTGGACAGTTTTTAGTTTTCCTCCGCATACATGGTGCGGTTTGAGAGCTGCACGGTATTGTCTCGTGACTGCGTCGTGAGTCATTTCAGCTTCTCTTATCGGCAGGCACAGGTTCTTCCCCGACTTCTTGCTGTTATAAATGATATTGTGATGAACATCCACCAAAAAAACACTTGAGGCCTTTTCTGATTATGCCTTTGGGATAGATTACATAGAAGAATTATTGGCTCAAGGGAATATAAGCTCTGTAAAGTCACCGGAAGGGTACTGCCAGTTACCCCACATGCCGCAAGGGTGCCTCCCTACCCGAAGCTCCCCGTGACCGAAATCTGTCCTCTTTCACCTTGTCGTGCCCCAGCATGGCTCTGTCCTAGCAGCAGCTTCATGGTCATGATCACGCAGAGAGTTTTACGTGTGTGAGGAGCGATCAGTGCAGCTCTGACCAGCCCACTGGAGTTGGGAGCATCTGATGACGCCTGACCAGGCCCCCGCCCAGTTCCCCAGCTCTGTGTTTCTTACCGCGGGGAAGTGATTCCTGTCCTGCAGTCACCTCCGCCTGGACCCCCTCGCAAGCCGGGCAGCCCTTCATGCCGCTGCCTCCCCAGCGCCCATGTCCTGACCGTTTCTAGAAACCTCCAGCTTCGCCTGTCCCCATCCGTCCATGCCGCCTTAACCTGGCCCACACCGCATCCCTGTGAACGGTGTCCTCCTCTCCCTTTCCCCATTCAGTCTTCCATATCACTTTCCCAGAGTCATCCTCCTATGAATGCAGTTGGTAAGGCCCCTTCCCTTCTCTACCAGAAGGAATCTAAATATGACTCCTGTTACTCAAGACCCTTTACCGTGTGACCCCACCTTCATCTCCAGCCATGGTGCGTGGACCCACGTGTGGACACCCATACACACTCCCCATTCCCCCCAGCACACACCCGCGCGTGCACACAGGACAGCCTGACGCTCTTCCTGCTCTCCCAGTGTGGCTGTCGGACACACCGTCCCCGGCATGGAATGCCCCTCCTATACCTTCTGCACCTTCTGCTATCCCTCAAAGTAAAACCCGAACATCGAGTCCTGAGCGGTGCCTTCCCCGGTTCCCCAGCCGGTAGTTGCTTCGCCCTCTATGGCAGCTCTGTGTTAAATTCACGGTTCGATTCACTGCAGTTGCTGTGCTGTGAGGAGGAGTCCTGTCCCCACACCTGTCCCACCACTTCTCTGCTGTCCTCTGGGTCAGGGTCCTCATGGTCGCACCTTCTTTCTCACTGATGGTAAAAGTTTGTAGAATCAATGAGTGAGTGTCTTTATGATGTTCAACATACAATTTTTCTAATGTGAGTAATTTTTATTTTATTATTTTTAAATGTTTATTTTTGAGAGAGAGAGAGAGAGCACGAACCAGGGAGCGGCAGAAAGGGGGGACACAAAGGAGCCTCTGTGCTGACAGCCTGAGGCGGGGCTCGAACTCTAGAACCACGAGGTCATGACTTGAGCCGAAGGCAGATGCTTAACGGACTAAGCCACCCAGGCACCCCTCAGTGTAATTTTTAACAGTTTTAGCCTCCTAAGTATCAGTAGCAGTAATTAGTTAAATATCTTAAAATGTGCCTTTGCCTAGATCTTGAGAAAATAACCTGTGCTTGGCCTTGATTCGAATCTCTTTTTTACGAAGTCCCCATCCTTCCTGAGTTCATTCCCTCCCTTTCTCCAAGAGGAACTTGCACAGGTGCTTTTGGAGGTAAAGCATAGAGAATGTGCTGGAGGAGGCAGTCAAGGATTTCTCTTTCCTAAGCTCCTGGCACAGTAATTCATTATTCACATTTTATGCAGTGATATTGGTCCATCCCATGAGCTCTTACAAGGTCTGTGTAAAATAGAATCCACAATCTTGCTTCACGAAGAGATGCTTCCTTTCATAAAGAATTCTCTGCATAATAGACTCTCGATTGCATGGCAAATCTAATGTCGTCAATGAGAAGTTGGCTGGAGGTCAGACTATTACTCGAATCGGGTTCATTAAATGATTCCACTCAGCCATTTGACATGGACATTTGAGATGTCTTAATGAAGTTGCCTCCCCTAAGGATTCCAGACTAGCAAAAACTAATGTCGTGGGTTTGGGTTGAAAGCCTCCAGACAAGTTCTTAAGCCCAGCAGTCAGCGCACCAGGAAACTTTCCATGGAACATTCACAAATATGGTGAGATACATTCTACTAGAGAATGAGGAAGCATTGCTGTTTGCAAGGAGAGCTTCCCATGGTTACTCTGTATCCCTTGTTGAGCCTTAGGCAGAAGTGGGGAAACTATGAAAACACATTAAGAAACAGAGATTGTGCCTTCTGACGCTTGACATAGATGCCTTCCTGTGCTTGCTTCTAAGCCTCTGTAACAGCCTGAGATGTAGCTATGGAAACAGCATATCCTAGCGGTAAGGGAGTGTGGACACCAAATCTGTGGCACCCTCTGGAGAAGCCCAACAGGAAGCCTTGGGCTGGGTCTACACAGAGAGCAGCTAGAAGCGGCCTTGGGGTAGCTGCAAGAAGATGGCTCCTGAAGCCTTCACTTGTCTCCACGCCCCCTTGGGCATTCTGGGTCCATCCTGTGGGTCTGGGCGATAAACACTGCCTGCGTGGGGGCTTCCCTAATGCCCTCCAGGAGGAACCCTGAGCCCCGACAGCACAGCCTTCCTCCCAGATTCCTTTAGCGTTTTTCAGTTATCAGTGACCAGTGGGAAGTGGAGGCGCCTTTAGAATCTGAGCATAAAATCTCCCCAGCTTGGTAGGTGTCACCCAGTCATCGGCCTGTCCAGTGACAAGGAAGTGCCCCTCCCGAGACTGACCTGCCCTGTGTCTGCTGGTCACTGGGACTTCACTCTGAGCCACTGTTCTTAAACTCTGGGGAGACAGGCTGGCTCTGCAATGTGCCCACTTGTAAATAGGTTCAGGTGAACCAGGAGGAGGAAGGTTCTAGGAAAAAGTCGGAGGAAGGGAGTGAGGATGGCGGGGGAGATGAGGGAAGAGAAGAGCAGAGTGTTCTAAAAGCTGTAAATTCTCACACATAAAAATAACTCTTAAAAATATATTGTCAAAAACCGTAGTTTGCTGGAAAAACTGGATTGAAATGAATTGAGGTGGTTTTTAAGGCTGGAACGCCTTGGTTGATGAGAGGGAAGTCCGTCCGGTGTCCCCGAAGGATGGAAAGTACTACGAAAGTAGGAGTTTCATGAATCATTTCTATAACTATACTCAGCTGGACTTTTTTTTCCTCTTTCCACATAAAACCTCTCAATGCATTTCTCCGTTTGAATTTGTTATTTTCTTATAGTGTGTTCAGTGGTGACCTAGTGTGCTTAAAGTTGTATTTTCTGCAGTGACGATCCAGTGACACTTATGCAGGGGGTAGCATTCCCACCTGGTTGTAGCCGTTACTGCCGTGCGTCGGCCTCTGTGGCCCTTGGTTAGGTTCAGGCCACAAGACGAGCTCCCTGCAGCTTCTCCTGCACCGAGGAAGATGGCGGCAGGGGACTGGGGAAGCGAAAGCTTCGCCACATGCTGGAAAGTCGTGTGGGAAGGGCGTTGTGACCGTACAGAGCCGTTGCCCCTTAGGTGTCCAGTGTCATAAGATGCCATGCTTTGTCACATGAAGCAAACTCCACCCTGTGCTGTTCTTTTCGCTAGAGGACACGATTCCGAAGAAGGCCGTGTGCCACTTCAGCGGGAAGGCCTACGCCGACGAGGAGCGCTGGGACATCGACAGCTGCACGCACTGCTACTGCCTGCAGGGCCAGACCCTCTGCTCCACCGTCAGCTGCCCGCCGCTGCCCTGCGTCGAGCCCATCAACGTGGAGGGAAGCTGCTGCCCAATGTGTCCAGGTATCTGAGCCAGGGCTACCAAGCCGGACTAGTGATTGCACGGGACACCGGTCTGCCGGCACGCGTCGCCCAGGCACGTGGCCGAGGTCTCCCGGCGCGGCGATGGGGCTGGGGTCGGGGTAGGGGTAGCTGGAGAGACTGCCATCAGGGTGAGAGCCTCATTTGGATTCCCTGCGAGACTCACTCTGGTTCCTGGCACTTGCGTGCTCTAAGTGTCCATGGCAGCGTGGCCCAACAGGCACAACAGGCTCTCCGGGTCGCACAGACACATGGCCCAGGCTCGGACACACCAGGGGGTCACTTCACAGCCACTGCGAGGGGAATATATATCAGAATCGGAATGGAAGAGCTGCGGTGAAAGAATACAGTTCAGTCTGTATTGGGCTCATCAATCCCAGCAGCACCTGGGCTGTCCGTGCAGCCCGCTCCCAAGCCCCGTGCCCAGCTTCATCTCTTCCGCACAGACCCCAGCCACGGGTACCCCATCCCCGCGCCTCTCCCCACGCCCACCCTTCATGTGAGCTCCAAAATCCACCTACGAGCTTCAAGCCTCCGGCCCCCACAGCCACCCAGCTCCTCCCCCAGCCCGCCGCCTCCTTGATTCTTGTGTCTCCTGGCTGCGTTGTGTTAGAGAACTTGTCCGCGCAGTACAGTGAGCCAAGGCCTGGCAGCCGCACATCTATACTGTGGTCGTGAAGCAGGACGGTCAGCACCCAAAGAGTGTCATTTTTCACCCTCCATTTAGCTGGTTGGCAGCAGAGCCCTGATTGGGCGCTGATTTATCCCCTGTAACGGAAGGGACGTCCTGCCGGGTCAGGAGGCTGAACCATATTCTGAGTCTGCAGGCGGGTACCCTTCCCAGCTCAGCCTCACGGGCCCCATGTGAGGCGCAGACGGAGAGCGAGAGTTTCCCCTCTGCCATGCGATCACCGTCTGCACACGGGGGACATGGACTCCTTGAGGGCCGTGCAGAGGGCCAGGGGAGCCAGTCTGTCTGCTCCCCACCACCTGTGCCTCCCACGTTCCTTACCCATCTCCCCAGTAATGCGCTCCTGAGATCAAGATGGCAAGACTTGACCTTCTTCCCTCAACAAAGACTCACTTAGTGCCTGCTGTGCGCCAGCGCTGTTCCTGGGCCCTGGGGGGATGGCAGTGAGTCAAAGCGCCCTGTACACACGGGGCTTACATTTTGCGGGGGAGAGACAGGCAGGAAACAAGCAATAAAGAAACCGCACCCAGGGTGAGGCTGAGGACTGTGGAAAAAAGCGAAGCCAGACACAGGGCAAAGGGGGAAGAGGGACCGGCCGTGTGGTTTTCCACAGGATGATCTGACAGCGCCTCGCTTTGGTAAGGTGACATTTATAATGAGACCCAGAAGACTTGAGGACTCACGGGGAGGAGGCAATACCCTCTGGGTACAGGCAGGGCACAGCCATGGGCTGGGAACATGCTGCACATGTTCAAGGCCTTCGTGGATGGGCCCGGGGAGCAGGAGGCTAAGGGGAGCTGCAGCCTCCCCATCATCACAGGGCTTCGCTGAGTGGGAAAGAGGCTTCAAAGGGTCTTAAGCAAAGGAGGGAAGCTGGGTGACCTTCCCTTTCACGAGATGTCTCTGGTGCTGAGTTGAGCCTGGACTGGGGGATGTGGAGGGCGAGTGCAAGCAAAAACCAGTCTGGAGGCTTTCCCAGTAAAGCCAGGGTTTTTAGGGCCTCGACTGTCAAATGTAGAGCATAGACGCCATCGTTTGTAGGGAATGGGAGGCTCGCTTCTGAGCAGGTGGATGACATGATCACAGGCGTGCTTTGGGAGGAGGGACTAACACAAGGGGAGACCAGAAGCCAGGACAGCTGTAACTCACATTGCAAATGTCCCAGGTGGTGACAGCAAGGCCCCGAATCCAGGTGATGGTGGTAGGAACAAAGTGAAAAGAGGCTCTCTTCTTGGCTTGTGAGTTTAGGACAGGAGAGAGTGCACATCTTGCTTACATCCTTGTTCATTATGAAAGATTTCTCCAGTGACTTAGGATTTACTGTTGGATGGAAATTTAATTTCTGTAACTCGTCTTTCTGCATCTGATGTATTATTGATGAATCATTTCTCCATCTTCTAAGCAAACTGCAATCAGCCGCACTTTGCCACTTGACATTTGATTAAGTGTGTCCTGCCAGGAAGGCTGGGCTCCTGTCCTGTTCGCTCAATGGTGCACTGTGTGATCTTGGTCAGGAGGCTCCACTGGAGTGCCAGTCTTCCGTTTAATCATCGGGATAACTCAGGACCCACGCTTTGCCCTCTGCACAGACCGACTACCATTGTGGACAGCCTCCCCCTTTGCAAAGCATGTTCCCCCTTCGACCTCTTTGGATAGGAGCACAAAACCCGTGCCTGGGCTGCATCGCTGCTTAGTACTCGTCCCATTTTACAGAAAATGCTGAGGCTCAGGCAAGTTCACTGAATTATCCGAAGGCCTACAACTCACTGGCTGACCTGGGAGTTCTGGTCCTGACTGACTGCAGGTCCTACCTCCAAAACACATGGTGCATCAGCTTGTGTGGCCCTGGCCTCCTGTCCCCGGATTCCAGAGAAGGACATGTTAAGGAAGGTGGCTCTTACAACTGGCCAGGTGCCTCTGAAAGTAAAATCTATCCACAGTAAGTGGTCTTGGGTTCCTCTGAAGCTCAGGTCAAATATGACCACAGGAGTAATTCTTACCTGTGACCACGCGCCGTGAGCCGCATGGCCTGGCCAGGTGTAAGGTGGTGTCTGCAACACCAGCAGCTGTGCAGGGCTCTTCCAGTCTATGCCAGAAGGGCTGCATGTGAGAATTGGGGTCGGTCACAGGTCTTGGCCATGGGAGGCCTGGGTCTAGGCATGGAAATGCAGTAATTCTCACACTTCTTTTTTGTTTGTCCAAGTAGTATTTTGCTGAAAGATTTATCCTTTTTGGCAAAACTGCTCAGACACTACTTCCCTTGTAAGTTCACGTTAAAGGGAAACGGCCTTCTCCCGGTGGACATGAGGGCTCTGAACTGGAGCACGGGGTGTTTTGCGATGGAGGAGGAGTTGTAGGTAGATTGTGATCCGAGCCGTACTGCGTGTCGGGGAGCAAGCCCGTACCAAGGGCAGGTGGTGAGTGCTCAGCGTGAGAAGCCCCCTCGTTGAGAGACACCCCTGAGGGCAGGACTGGTCTTGCTCAAGGCTGTCTCCCCAAACCCACCACCAGTGAAGAGCCCGGGAAGTATCTGTGGGCAGGGCTGGATGATTAATCACTCTGTAAGACGTTTGCCCTCATCCAGGGCACACCCTTCTTCCTTTCCCACTGTGGCCAAGCCTTTGTCAGCATCTGTGGGGGGAAGGCTTGAACTGTCTGTTGTTTGGGCGCGTGTCACTTGAAATCTACACATATGCAGCTAGAAGGCACAAGGATTTCAAAACGGTTTTTCCTGCTGCTCTCCCCCAGAACACCCTGACGTGAAACTGAACCGATCCCCCTCTGGGTAGGGGGTGTCAGGGTGGCTGCTTAGCCGTTGACACTGCCAGGTTTAGGGGAATAGAGCTCACACTGGCTTCTCCACTGAGGTCTCAGAGGCCAGCGGTAGGGTGGCCCCTGAGTGATGGGAAGGCTCAGTGCTGTGTGCTGGACACACAGGGGAGGCACTAAGAGATGCTGTGGCACAGAAGGATGTCACATAAATGTCAAGGTCACTTGTCTTTCCAAACCCCTCCAGGAAATTCATGTCACACACTCAGGGCTTGTCAGCGAGTGAATGAGACCCCTTGCCTGACCCACCTGCCCCAGAACCACCCACCGGGGCAGAATCAGGACCCCTGAGAACCGTGCATGTTACATGCTTTTGCGGTGATTCAGATGGGTCAGAAAAGTTTGTCATTGCCTGTCCTCAGGCCCATGCTTCTGTATTTCAGTAGATTCTCTTTTTCATTCAAGAGGTTTTAGGTATTCAAGTGTCTAGCTCTGGTCATGTCTGAGGTACCCTGTACAACTTGTGACTCCCCTAATAGCCTGCTGTTGACCAGAAGCCTTACCAATAACATAAACAGTCAGTTAACACATAGTTGTATTTGGTATCTATTACATGCTGTATTCTTACAACAGAGGAAGCTAGAGAAATGGGAATATTCGGAAAACCATAAGGAAAATACAGTTACAGCACTGTCCTGATTAAAAAAAAAAACAAAAACACATACAAGTACACTTGCATAGTCCAAACCTATGTTGTTCAAGGGTCACCTGTATTTAAGTAAGAAAGCAAAAGACTGAGGGACAAAAAGCCAAAATAACTTTCTTCTTGGGGGACACCAACCGGGAAGACATGGGCCACGGCGTCACAGAACTGGATTTGAATCCCAGCTCGGCCGGTTCCTGGGTGCGTCATCCTGGGTAATTTACTTACCCTCTCCGGCTTTACCCCTCTCCCGGTACCGTTAATGCGCAGCGCTTGAGCAGAGCAAGTGCTCCCTTCCCTGTCACTCTTCCCCTAACTCACCTTCCTGCTTCTTCTTGAGATGCAGGTAAACTGGGGTGGACTCCAATCACTGTGAGCAGGGGGGGTATTGGGGTATTGGTTCGCTTTTAAGTTCTATACCTTGTATTTTATGTTGTTTTTTTTTTTTTTTTTACTAAATTAGGCTATTAGTGAATATTTAGTGTGACCAGTGTTGAGTAACCTTATAAAAATTAGTTAATAACATGACAGGATCTGGCCAAAAGGAGAGAAATGGTTTATGCAGACTTTTGTGTTACCTTTTGAAAACAGGGGTTCTCAAGAATTCTTTCTTTAGAGCATGTTGAGACCTAGCCTTACTATTATCTCATCTACTTAAAAGATGTCTGGGC
The DNA here is from genome assembly GCF_006229205.1 of Suricata suricatta. Lineage (NCBI taxonomy): Eukaryota > Metazoa > Chordata > Mammalia > Carnivora > Herpestidae > Suricata > Suricata suricatta. The sequence continues at coordinate 136,642,082 of NC_043703.1, read as the reverse complement.
ATATAGTCCAGTGTGTTTGCCTGCCACATACTGACTTAGAGCTTTTAGCTGTCCTTATATATACAGCCCAGGAAGGTTCAAGAGGCATAGCATTTCCAGCAGTTACTAAGTGACATAGAAAATATTTGATTGTACCTTTTGTGCTGAATTTTATTTAACTAAAGAACAGTAACTTTAAAAAAAATGTTGGACTGGTTGTTAGCCAGATGAAGAAAGGATATATAAATATATTTGTACGAGCCAAGCAAAACTCTCAACTATCTTCACTGGTCCCTTGTAGAGTTTAGCTTTAAAAAGGAAAAGAAGAGGCACCTGGGGGGCTCAGCTGGTTAAGCATCCGACTTCAGCGTCGGTCATGAGCTTGAGATTTGTGAGTCCGGGCCCGAGTCGGGCTCTGTGCTGGCAGCTCAGAGCCGGGAGCCTGCTTCGGATTCTGTGTCTCCCTCCCTCTCTGCCCCTCCCCCACTCACGCTCTTCCATGCGTGTGCGCTCACGCCTGCTCTCTCACACACAAAAGTAAACATTAAAAGAAGTATTAAAAAAGGAAAAAAAACTATTTGGGATAAATAATATCCTCATTAGTTTTGTTTCATGCTGTAGTATCTTACTGGCCCAAGTGCCTACGTGATCAAGTTAGATGATGGAAGTCACCTCCCAATCCACGTGGTTCCAGTGGTGACAAAGCACACATGCGATGCTTAAGCCAGGCCACAAAGGATTTACATAAAGAGTGAAAGATGCTCTAAGTTTTTCACTTCCTAAGACATATTTTCTAGAAGTGATTCACATTCATGGATTGAAGAGAAGCAGTTTACTAAGGTATATAGTATTTAGCTGATGGAAAGTAAAAGAAATCCTTCCATTTCCACCAGTCCATCAGCTTGCACAGAACTATAGGCCAAGGCCATTTGACACAAAAAAGCAGAGCTTCTGACCCTGGTGGAGGAGAAAACTCTCCCCCCGCCCACTTTGACATGGGTGGGGGATATGGGTGTAGGACTCGCTTCCCACCCCTGCAAAGCTGGTGACTCTCTGGCAGTAATGATGTAATTAAAGAAACTGCACCCTTCATGCCCCAGGACAATACTGTACTGAATTGAATGCACCATCCATTCAGATTGAAGAAACCAAAGTCAGCTGTAAGCAGCCCCTCCATCATCCCTTATGAAAACTGCCCCTTTCTTTTAGAAATGTATGTGCCAGAACCAACCAACATACCCATTGAGAAAACAAATCATCATGGAGAGACTGACCTGGAGGCTCCGTTGTGGCCCACGCCTAGTGAAAACGACATCATCCATCTCCCCAGAGGTAAGTGCCCAAGTTGACCAGATCTCTGTAGTCTACGCAGTCTACCTTTTTTTTTTTTTTTTTTTTTAAAACAGCCGGCCCAAGTAAGTTCAAATAACTACTCCAGGGGAGGCCTGTTGGCTGTAACATATTTAAACCAGAATGATAAAATAAGTCTGCAGGTACTGGATAAAATGCCTCCTTCTGGCTCTCCCCGGGCTCAGAGTGATGATGGCAAGAAATATGTTCCTCGTCCTCAGAGCTTGGTATCTGCAATATCTAAGCCAGCTCTCATATTTGTACACATGTAAGCAGAGTAATAATAAATTATTCAGTCCCTGGGGATTCTGGATGAAGCATTCATGCATTAGGTTACCTGTGCTTTCAGGGAGTTCTCACTCCAGGAGAGTTCCATTTATTACATGTGCTGATTTTTCCACTCATCGGGTTTACTCCATGTTTTTTCCCCCTAGCTCTGTCCTTTCAGCTGTGTATAATAGACCTGTTATTCCATCTCTCAGTAGTTAGAGATAAAGTCAGGCAGAGTTCCTGTCAGTATTGCCTTCTCTATAAAAGTAGATAGATATCTTGATCAAGAGTATAGACCTGCACTTAACCATGACTCAGGACTGCCTCCTGTCTACTCCAAGGACATTCTCCAAACCACTGCTATACAATTTTTATATTACTTCTTCTGGGGGAAGCAGCATTCATTGCTTGAGAGATCAGTGGTCTGTTGTTACTCTAGATAGTCTGAGTGTTAAGCTTATTTAGATCAAGCTGGTTGACCAGAGAGCCCAATAATTGGTTCCAGTGTTTTGGCTCCTTGTGTCTTTACTGTGACTGAATTGTGCTTCATTACATTTGCATTCACTCAATCAATAAATATTGGTGCCTACTTTGTGCCACACACTGTTCTAGATGCTGGACTGTGGTCATAGTAACAGCCTTAGTTGCTGCAGTATATAGAGGACCTATGCATTACACAGTATCTCTGTCACAAAGCACTTGATGAAAATCTCCTTGTTGTCAACTGCAGGGAAATTTACACTTCTCCTAAGCAATTGATGATACCTGTTTGCATTTTTGCTTTGGCTGCTAGGAAGCTCAAAGCTAAACTTTGTGGCCTGATTTTTGCATCAAAACAGAACTTCAGGACTAAATTTTATAAACAGACGTCAACTGAGCTTGACTTTCCTTTCATTAAGATTTTCCTTACTTTTCACTCTACTTGTATGACATATATTCCTAAAACCATTTGCCATGTCATTTGGAATGTGGTAAAGCAAAAATTCCTTACTGCATTCATTAAAACCTGAATTCATCAGTAAGATGTTATTTCTACCTTTGGCATTTTTCTTGATGCTGATAAACGTGGGGGTTTTTTCACCTCCCTAAAAGGGTTTATTGTGTACACTGGATAGAATGACTCGGAAGGCTCCCTTCTTCCCACACACCAAAGCAGCAGCATATTAACAAAAAACTGGTCTTTTAAACTCTAAACTGTCTTAATATGACAGAACTGTGCTGCTGTGAGCTGGGTTTCCAGAATCATTTAAGAGCAAATCCTTGGGAACATGTAATCCCAGCCTCTTTCACTAGCCTGTTCTTTGATGCATTTGGACAGTCTGACCACAGTGGTTTATTTGAAAGAAAATAAAAGTAAGGAAACTTCCAGGGAGTGCTCCTGATTGGTATACAGTTAACCTTGGTATCTCTGCAATATTCATGGCAAGAATGAGGATTTAAAGGAACAGAAAGACCTTCATTTATAAGAACAAAGTTAAACGTCCCCTGTGCAGCGTGTTAAAATGAAGGCAGGAAAATGATCTCATAGGCCTAGTGAGTTTTCAACAAGTTGATGAAGAGGGAGGCATTAACTCAGTAAACCAAAGACCAAACAGACCCTTGATTCTGGCTTTTCACTAGCAGTTAGTCTTAGCTGTTACTCTAGTAAGTCAAAGAAATTTTGTCCTGGTAAACAGGGAGGTAAGCTAATGTTTCTGCTTCAAAATCTTAGGCCATACAGGTTAATGTTTATCAAAATATTTTTAGTAATCTAGTTTTAGTGACTTTTCTAAGGTCTGCACATAACAGTTTTGCGTTCTTGGCTAGCTGGAGCCAGCTTCACTCTGCCCAGTTATTAACCTCTTCCCCCTAATATCCCTGTCCCCCCTCATCCCTGAGAGTGCTGCTCTCTCATAAGCGCGCTTTGGATCATTGGACTTGAGTCATGTTTTAGCCTGAAAGTACTGTTTGCAATGGAACTAAAATAATCCTTAAAAATTCTGGTTTAGGTATAAATGCTGGTAATTTTTTTCCCTCCTAGACATGGGTCACCTGCAGGTAGATTACAGAGAGAACAACAGGCCACACGCAGGCGAAGATGCGTCGCTGGACTCCATCGCCTCAGTGGTGGTCCCCATAATAATCGGCCTCTCTATTATCATAGCATTCCTGTTCATCAATCAGAAGAAACAGTGGATACCACTGCTTTGCTGGTATCGGACACCAACTAAGGTACCGTCTTGGAAAAGTTTGTCTTGTCTTATGTGACCAAACTAGGAAAGCTTGCTTGGAATTCTCAGCTGCTCGTTGTCTTTCATATTAGCCAGCGGAAATTTTGCTTTGGTCTTCAGAGCCTCACACACACAGCAGGCCGTATCCATCACATACATAGTACTTGCCTCGGGCTGGAGCAGTCACTGGATGAATTACCCATCAGCCATTGGTTAATGGATCCTGACCCTCCACACCTCCACTTTCCTCGATTTAAGGTTTTTAAAAAAAAAAAAAGAAATGCTTCTAGACTGATTCCTAAATCATTGCTAGTTTAGAAATTAAAACTTGAATTTCTCAGTGATCTTTCACCTTAGAATTGGGAAAGAAGTCCTGGAAAGAGGGTGACAGCACTCAGGCACAGGTGACAGGGGAGCTAGAGCGTCATGAGTATACACACAACTCCAAAGGACAGGGGGCATGTCCGGGGCAAGCACGCAGGGGAAAGGCAGCAAAAGATCCTAAAGAGACTGTAAAATTCTACTAACTAGACCAGGCAGAGAGAGACACATATATTGAGGGAGAAAGAATATGTATTTATTGTCAAATCAGCGCATTTTAAAGACTGAGAAAATCCATTTCCATTAAAGGGGGAATAAGTCATGACTCTTTCCAACGCTGTCTACTTTTTGCATTTAGTTTTTTACAAAAAAAAAAGTCCTACACTCTTAAGAATGGAAAACAGCTTGAATAATTATTTTAATCCAGTTGACCATTTAGAGAACTCCTCCGTGTGAAATTCCTATCAGATGCTTTTTGTGCCCCTTTCTTTCAACAAGTACGCACTGTCGCAGCCTCTGCTGGGCACACGCGGGGTCAGGACGCGGGGCTGAGCGGGACGGTCCCCTGTGCAGCGATAGGAAGAGAAACGAGCTCATAACGTGCGTGGAATGGCTGGGTGCAGACCAGGCCGGCGCAGCCTGTGATGAGGGTTTTACACAGAAAGTGATTTAAAATCATGTGTTTATCTTAAACTCTGCCTGGCGGGTAATGACTTCTTCAACCCTTTAAGCACAAGCCTGCACTTTACAGGTTTGAAAATAGTTACGTCACTTCACCGGAGTCTTTTCTCAGTTCCCTTGACACCAGCCTGACAGATTTTATTGACTATTTCACTTACAGCAGTTTGTCGGTAGCCCTCGCGAAACTACCGTTGTTACTAGAACAGGGTGTAAACCCCACATCCACCCGGCCTGTCCGAGTCCTGCGAGGCTGTTAACCTCCCCTGAATCAGGCACGAGATTTGTTAATGGAGGGTATGTGAAACCGCTAACTCTTGTGGGTTTTCCCCCGTCCTCAAACAGCCTTCTTCCTTGAATAATCAGCTGGTGTCTGTGCACTGCAAGAAAGGAGGCAGAGTCCCAGCGGACAGTTCGCAGAGGATGCTAAGAATTGCCGAGCCCGACGCGAGACTCAGCGGCTTCTACAGCACGCAGAAACAGAGCCACCTCCAGGCAGACAACTTCTACCAGACCGTGTGAAGGAAGGCACTGGGGAAGAGGTTTTGAAAGACAGACGACGGCTAAACCTGCTTTGAAAAGTAAACTAGAATTTGTGCACTTGCTTAGTGGATCGTTTTGGGTTGTGACTTGACGTACAGCGCTAAGAACTTGCCGGGCCGGGCTCTGTCTCCAGCAATGTGCCGAACAAACATTCCCACTCTCCTCAAGATCACTGACCAAGTGTTTTCTTAGAACCAAAGTTTTTAAAGTTGCTAAGATGTATTTGCTTGTAATCTAGCTGTAGGGGTGTCTGGGGCGGGGGACAGCGAGTTCGGCTGGGGAAGGGGGCAGGTGGTGTTGGGAAGGCAAATTGGTCAGCTTGGCTCGGGGAGAAGCCCAGAGGATGCCTTCCCCCCCCCCCCACCGTTGCTCTGAAGACTGCCCGGGCTGCGGCCAAGCCCAGGCCTGAGTGAGCGGGGAAACCGAGGCCTTGCCGTCCAGCTGCCGTTCACCACCTTAGGACTGCCAGACCGCACACCAGAACCTTTGCTAGCCATCCCCGGGCTAAAGCCACGAGTTTCTTTTCTATACAGTCCCAGCCGCGGGAGGCGGGGAGGCGGGGGGAGAGATGTGTCGCGGCGTTTCTCTGACGCGGGTTAGAGGATAGATCCAGTTAGACTTTTTGCTGCTTTTGTTTTCTTCCAAGCCAGCCAGTTCCTAGCAGAGTCAGCGAGTGGAGGAGACGGAAGTCGTTTCTTGATGCGAGCACTGGAGCCCCTCGCCACGCGGGGCGGAGGGCGAGGGCCAAGGACGCCAGGTCTTCCAGGGGCTGCGCTTCACTCTCCGTCGTCGCTTTGTTCTGTTGTTGGTTGTCCATAGTTGTTGTTGAAGCTCTAGCTTAAGAAGAAACTTTTAAAGAGGACTGTTTGGGGATTGTTTTTTTCCTTATTATATACTGATTCTACAAAATAGAAACTACTTCATTTTAATTGTATATTATTCAAGCACCTTTGTTGAAGCTCAGAAAGAAAAATATGCCTCCTTAAACTTTAGCAATTATAGGAATATTTATGTAACTATCTTATGCTTCAAAAAAACAAAAGTATTTGTGTGCGTGTGTATATAATATATATGTGCATATATATTTATACACATACAATTTATGTTTTCCTGTTGAATGTATTTTTATGAGATTTTAACCAGAACAAAGACAAACAGGCATTCCATATCAATGCTTCTGATCACTTACCAATTTTTAACAACACAAAATTTTATTCTACCTGCGGTTTAATTGGGAAGAAAGATGTGGAGAGAGTGTGTGTGTGTGTGTGTGTGTGTGTGTGTGTGTGCACGTGCACACGCCTGTGCAGTCAGCATCACACCTGCGATGGAGGAGGTGTTCCGTCATTAAAATCTTCCTCATTTGGATCTGCTTTCTGTTGGTTTTCAGTTTGCTCCCTGGCCAGAAACATCAACAGCAGTTCATCTGCATCGCTAATCAGCTCCTGGATTTTTTTTTCCTTCAAACAACTGTTTGAAACAACTACTGGAATATGGTCCGTAATAAGCTGGAAGTTCGTTGTAGTTTGCCTCAAGTATAAACTGACTGCATCCTCTAGTGTTAACTTTCCAAACAGCTCTCGGCACTTTTATACTAATTACCCATTTGTGCATTGAGTTTTCTTTTTAAAATGCTTGTGGAGAAAGACACAGACACCCAGTATGCTTAATGTGAAAAGAAAATGTGTTCTGTTTTGTAAAGGAACTTTCAAGTATTGTTGTAAATACTTGGACAGAGGTTGCTGAACTTTAAAAAAAATTAATTTATTATTATAATGACCTAATTTATTAATCTGAAGATTAACCATTTTTTTGTCTTAGAATATCAAAAGGAAAAGAAAAAGGTGTTCTAGCTGTTTGCATCAAAGGAAAAAAAAAAGACTTATTATGAAGGGGCAATATTTTTTATCTATTTCCAAAATAAATTTGTTAATGATACAATGTTACCAAAATAGATTTACATCAGCCTGATTAGTATAAAATTTTGTTGACAATTAATCCATTCCTGGCATAAAAAAAATCTCTATCAAAAAAAATTGTAAATGCTTGCTTTTTGTTTTTTTCAATCATGGCCATATTATGAAAATACTAACAGGATATAGGACAAGGTGTAAATTTTTTTATTATTATTTTAAAGATATGATTTATCCTGAGTGCTGTATCTATTACTCTTTTACTTTGGTTCCTGTTGTGCTCTTGTAAAAGAAAAACAAATCTAATTTCCTGAAGAATAAAATAGATCTATGGCACTGGGAGTGCACTGTGGTTCTACGGTTCGTTTTCTCCTAAATCCAAAGCTGTGAGACAACTGTTTGTGACTTGGTTCTTGGCAACAGATCAGCACTCTGGATCTAAATCACACAAAGGACAGATCGTCCTCTTGTGTCCAGGTGGTCGGTCCGCTGCCCCTCCAGCGTCCCAGGCAGCCACGGGCCTGGCCCTGGGAGCCCTGCCTTGGGGTACAGGGCCCGGGACACCTGCTCCGAGGGAGACTTAAAACCTACCTGTTGCCAGTCACCAATCACAAACATGCTGCTCATCTCCTCACCGGTATCCTCTCCGCGTGGGTGACAGGGTCCAGGTGGGAAACACTGGTGGTCTACCACTGAAGACAGAGAACTCTCATCACAGGGGGACCGTGAGCTGACAAAATCTCTCTTCAGACACTCCAGAAGGATCAACTTAAGAATGAACCATAAACAGGCAATTGTTGGATCTCTTCCCAAAAAAACATCTCCTCAAGGACTTCTGCCTGTAGTGTGTCCTCTAAAGTGATATTTCCTTAGTACGGGCAAAGCTGTTACAAATTTGGATCAATTTAGGTTATACTGTACATAAGTATGCAGCTTCGTCAGGTCCAGGGCAAGGAGCCAGTGAGTCCCACATATTCACTATCAAATAAGGCATTAATAAAACAAGGAACCATCTCGGGGCGCCTGGCTGGCTCCGTCAGTAGAATGTGTGACTCTCAATCTGCAGGTTGTGAGTTCAAGCCCCAAACTGGGTGTAGAGACTGCTTAAAAAATAAAATCTTAAAAACCAAACAAGGAACCAAATCACATTCCGCACGTATCCAGGTAATGGATACCGAGCTGGCATCCAAGTCCTAACTGAGCTACTGGCCTCACAGCTCCAGTGTGCAGGTTACCGGGTGGACTGAGGAAAAGGGACGGGCCCATATGCTCACAGGTATGTGGAACCCTAAAGCCCCCTGGCAGGTCCTCCGTAACTCCTACTACACTCGTGTCGTCAGAGGAAGGAGGCTGCTGGGATGCCTCACAGACCCAGGAAATGGGAGCCGAACGTCTGTCTGCCCACAGCAACCCCAGGCCATCTGGAAAGGTCCCCCTCCCCCCTCCTCACCATCAGGAAGCTAACCAGGGTCTCACCAGCTCACACACTGTAGTGACAGACCATGTGTAGAACAGTACAGGGCAGAAGCTAGCCCTGAAAGGGAAGAAAACTCGTAAGAAATACAACAAAAACTCTCAGTCTCTCAAGCATATGTTACCCTTTCTCCCAACATTTATTAAATGGCAATGACTCAGTTGGAAACCGCCAAAGTTGTTTCGAGGCCAGTGATCTATGGACGAGGCACTGCTCTCAGGACTGGGACTTGAAGACAAGCAGGTGGGGCGGGGGGCAGACAGAACCCGAATGGGAGCGGGGCGAGGCTGCAAGACACAGGTAAGCACCTTAAAGGACACAAACTCCTTTTAAAGGACACTTCTTCACAGACCCGTGAGGCTAAACATGTAAGCATCCAGAGTTAATACAAGATTCTGAAAGTGAAGGGCAACTTGATGGTGACAGCTGGGGCAGTGGTGAAGTGTGGCGGCCTCCGTCGCCGGCAGGTCCCAGTGACGCTCGCCGCAGTGCGTGCTCGGTCCGCTCCTTCCCAGGACAGCCCACGCTTCGGGGTCTGTGTCCCCGGACAATACTGGTAGGTAATATTTATCCTGACCGTTCCCTCAGGAAAGTCAGGGTGGGTTCTGGCCATCACTGAAGAGTCTCAATGCTTTCAACAAGTTCTTCAGTACAGTACAGTACAGGAAGCCGCAAAACTCACCTGGGCATCAGTGCAGGAAAAATACAAGTGCACCCGTGCAGAAACTGCCCCCCGCCTTCCTCTACAAAGCTGGAGGAGAGAGGAACTCGTAATTGTTAGCATTTAACAAAAAAAACACCTCCAGAATTCAAAACCGTGCCATATGTCTCTTGGTTCAGAATAGAATTAGTGAAAGCATGATCTAGTAACACTGAATCACAAACCCAAGTTCGAGTGCCCGGAGTCTCCAACAGCAGGAAGGGGGTGGTAGCCAGCTTTCGGAACAATGCCATAGGAAATCTAGCCCGGAGTCCTCGAAAGGGAAAGCCGCTCCCGGCCTGATGTTTTATGTAGGACACAGAACTGGAGGAAGAAGAAGAACTTGTAAACAGAAAAGTATATTTTGCCTACATTAACACAAGATGTAAACATACATTTTATATACATCTTCTATGTATATAAAAATACACTATCAAATACTGAGATGTCAATATGAATGCAAGGACCTACAGTAGCAACCTTTTCTTAAAAGCTACCTACACCCTACAGAGAAAAGTTCTCTCAAGACATATGTATTAAAATTGCCCAGAAATGAGATACCGAAAGGCCACGTCTCTTAGGATACCACGTAGAGCAAAGAGCCGGTAACCTTGGCCCTGTACCGTCCGGCTAGTACCGCAGCGAGAGGCTCCGTGGCAAGTGGGAGAAGGGCTCACGTCTCCGCATGCGCACAGCAGCAAGCACGTCCACACCGCAGCTTCCGGCACAGCCCGGAGGGCGGGGGGCGGCAGGCCACGGCGCGGTAGAGCGGCAGGCGGGAGGAAACGCTTCCCCCCCACCGCGTCCATCCCACGTTTCTCAGGCCAAATGAGGCCACTTTTCTGCCTTCCATCATTCCAGACCTTCACATTTCAACTAAGCGGGTATATTCAGCAGCCAGGAGACACAGTCTTCGGTGTTGAAACAACTCTGAGGAAGTCCCCCCAGGGACGCAGAAGGAGAGTTCTCCCTTGAGCAGAAAGCCCTGCCGGGCAAGGGCTGTAGTGGCCCCCGAGGCGGAGGAACTGCTAACCCGCTGTGGCCTCCCAGGATGGGTGAAAGAGCAGTTGCCACCATGGCCCATCTGGGCCTTCCCATGAGACCGAACACCTCTGAGCTCTGCACACGCCCATTCACTTGTCCGGGGTGCTGCACCCTCGCTTCTTCCCCACCCCGTCCTCACAGAGCGAGGCAAAGCCACAACATGTGCACGCACGCAGCTCAGGAGAACAGGTACGGACGGGCTGGGCTCACAGGCTGGAACCTGTAGCCTGAGCCTGAGGAACAGAATTAGCTAAGTGCTGCTTCCCTAAGACACTCGGTATAGGTTCACAGTTACAGGCCGGGTTTTCAGAGGAAACACTTAAATATCATTTGCCCCCAAGATAACTCTGTTCTCCGGATCATAAAATTCTTCCATGTGGTCAAAGGATAAAATAGCTAGAGAATACTTTCGAAGCTCATTCCATCTCTGGCACCCAAGGCAGTGCCCCGGGGACCCATTATAATTAAAAACTGAGGCATGTTCTTTATGTTCCTCATTCCTGTGTCACATCTATAAGAACAACCCTCAGAACAGTCCAGCTTTCATACCAGTGCTAGCACAACATAAAAGCAAAGATGTCAGGTATTAAAAAAAAAAAACTGGAATGTAATAGGCAGTAAAAGCCCTCCATCAGAAGAACACGGCTTACCTAAACATTTCAATCTCTTCTCTCAACCCCCTTCCCCGCACCCCTAACCTACGAATGGCCGGTTCCACTTCAGTCTCTCACAGGTGACACTTAAATGTGTCGCTCACTTTGAGCTCCTGGAATATTCTACGGAGGTTCCCTTTTTATGAAGCTGTGGTTGAAGAAATGTCCCATCCGAGTTACCTGACATCTCAGAAATCCCAACCTTCCTATGTCCGGCCAGACACGCTGATGAAGAGAACCCAGAGAAAAATATCCCCAGCAGAGGACTGCTCTCAGTACTGGATCGTATACTACAAGATGCGTTTTATGCTGCTTAGAAAATCTGTCATCTGAATAAATGCTGCTTGATAAAAAAAATTTTTTTCATTGAAAAGTATTAGTTTTGCCCATAATTAAATAAGTTCATCAGTTTCCTCTTTATTATCCAAATTTGGCTCTTTCCTCGGCAAAGCGAGTAACCTCACTAACTTCTCGAATGACCTTCCTTGGCCTCATCACTGTTCCCAACCTGTGATCTTGATCTCGCTAAAATTTACGGCTCATTTTTCACTGTCCTCGTTGATGAAAATCCATTCTTTCTTTCTCTCTCCCATTTCTTTCTCTTACAACAAATCCCTCATATGCCCTTTGGGACTGTTCACTGCTTTGGCTGTCCCCTCTTTCATCCATCCTCATCATCTGTCCCCCTCTTTCTGTTGTCCCCAAGATGGCAGACCCCACCCTACTACACCCCCACTCTGTGTCTCTCCATACCTAAGACCCATAATTGTGGGAACTTCTCCATATTTCCTCCATTGCCTGTCTCCATGCTTACTAGAGCTGAGCTGTGGAAGTTACTTCCAGCTCAAGACCCCAAATAAAAGTTGCATTTTATATAACCATAATTCATAATGTGAGGAGCATAAGTAAGCCATGCATTTTTCCTCACTCTGCACAAATGAGAACGATAAAAGTGCATTTGGAAGTTATTTTTTTCATCTATTAGCAAGACGATGTATTTATCGACTAATCAAAACTTCCCAACCATTGCACATACTCCATTATAAAACTCACCTTTCAGTATATAATCAGTCAACAAGCTCGGAACCTTTTCACTGTCCTCTTTCATGGCACAAAGAACTGAAAGGAGAAAAAGACAAGGCAACAATTTCAAACTCTCACAGAAAATCTCATTTGCGCTGTAGCCTTCATTAATTATCAAGCAAAATCAATCCATGCAAATCAGTGTTTACTTTCTGCACGTTTTTCTGGAAAAACAACTGTCAATGCTCAAGAAGGTACTGTCATTGAGTAGGTCCTTATTCAGGTGAGAGCATTCCTGTTACCTGAGACTCTTCTCCCTGATACAAACTTCCAGACAGAGGAACGAGCAAAGAATAGGGTGATTTACCCAGAGCCTCAAGTCTGTCATAATGAACACTGGAAAGCGAGGGACCATCGTGAGCACTTCCATGAGCTTGGGGAGGCAGGAGACCCTCAATCTGCACATCTCACAACCGGGAGAAACTCTCAGATAAATGACTAGGCAGCCACCTTCTTCAAGGAGCATGTCTGTCAGCCTTCCTGGAAACACTTAAAGGCCAAAATAAGGGGCAGACCTCACTGAAGCAGCACCCAGCCACACTGCCTGCTCCTATGCTCTAGAGGAAGTCCGGCACATTGGCTTCAGGATCTTTGACAATTTTATCTCTAAGAAAGTGAGATCAGCAGCTGGGGTGGTTAAAAATCTCGACCACGCAGGTGCACAGAGAAATACGTAAACAAATGCTACACTTCCCCAGTGACTGCCACCTTGAACTTTCCCCGGAACACCCTGGGGAGAATGCCGCACTGCTTCCCCAGGACACACGACAGAGCGACATGGTGTCTACCTGGACTTAAACCCTGGCTATCCCGCTTCCCAGCTATGGGACCCTGAGCAAGTTACTTTACCAGTCAGCGCACCAAGTTCCTCATCTGTAACATGAGAATAGTCATCAGACGAGCCCCAAAGGCTGGTTGTGATTATCAAGTTACTAATTCAGACGCGAAGGACTCAGAATAGCGCCCAAAACAGTATATGCTATGTAAGCATTGGTCGTAACTATCAACACAACGAACAGTAGTCTAATTCTTACTACTGTTGCTACTGCACTTGCAGGAGCTTTTATGAGGAAGGCTACACAACCATAAAGGCTGACACGGTCTCCCAGGGGCGTTCGCCATGAACAAAGACAGGTGGCGGCAGCAGAGGCTCTGGCTCCCCGCCCCCACCAAGTTTTTAGGATATAACCGCTTTTTACTTCAAAGTGACACTCATACTAACTTGGGCATTCATTCACACCCCACACACATCCACTCACCCAGAGACTCCAAACTGTACCATCTACACAGCTCTCATCTAAGAGTCAGCCTGAGGACATTCTGATGGGGGAATTACGATGTCTTCGGCTTGGCCAAGTCTGTCTCCGAGCTCTGAGAAGCCGAGGTCTTTCAGTAATTCCTGGCTTCCAGGCAACATTTATGTCCCCTTCTCAGAGGGCAAGTCCGTTCAGTATTCCTGCTTCCTATCGTGTTTTAGATTGGTTTTCGGTTCTATATAAAATCACATGCCTTAGGCTAACATTATTAGAAAGTACAGTGGACTGTGAAATAAAAGACCCAGCCCTGTAATTAAGCATTCCCCTGTGGGGTCCTGGACACTCATAACTTCACGAGGAAAATCAGAGGGCAGGCCACCCAGTTAATTTCTTCATTCTTTCTTTCAGACTGGCTGGTATCACTTGATTTATCTGTATCTTAGTATAAAATGTTCTGAAAGTATCTTTCACCAAAGGAAAGAGTAACAACTTTGGGTAGAAGAAGGCAGGCAGGCAGCTTGTGCTCACAACACCCACGCCTGCATATCCCAGGATTCCAAGCTAGGCATCACCACCAGGATGCATTCCCGTGATTCCCTCTCACTTGGCTCGCTGTTTAATCAACAGTTACAGATCGGCAAATCCAGTCCCTTCAAGGAAAACAAAGCTCAGGGACCAACTTACCCCAAATCACACGTATGTTAATTTATTTATTATGAGGGAAACAGGGCAAATATGTTTATCCTTGTTTTTCACTGACCAAGAAAAGGATAAGTAACGTTCAAGGATATGACTGTAAGTAACAGGGAAAGAACCAGGATTCATTGCTCACTTGTGGCTATCATAAAAGATAATCAGTAGAATATATGTTTAGGTCTCACAAATTATTTTAAAATGCAAGCCTCTTGCAGCTGGAGTACTTCTGTCTTGATCGAGAGAAAGTATCTCGATGCCCAGAACACAGCCCGGCACAGAATAGGCCTTCCTAATATTCGCTGAATGAATATTCTTAAAATATTACTATCAATTTATATTCTGCTTATGACTATTGCCTTGGATTCTACATTCCTAAGAAAGGAGGGTGTTTCTGGCCACCTTCTAAATCTTTCCTATTGACTTACAGTCATATTTATGTAAGAGCCATGAAGCACCTTGTCTATTGATAAATGACATGTTCTTAAACATACAAGAGACCATGGGGAATCAAGTTACACTTTTTTCCCCTTGCTCAGCTTGTAAATATTTCAAAAGGTATGAAAAAGTACAAAAAATACAAATCAACTCTAGATTTTAGTGTCATATTTGATGGTATAGCCATTTATGGTCTCATTCTCAATAAATGATGACATCTGTCATTTACTATCCTAAACTGACAAAACAAAACACAGCAACAATCAACCAACCAAAATCAGTATTTAGAATCAGCAAAAGTAAATAAAGTAACAGTTTAATTTTGTCTTTACTCACTTTTTGTTAATATTTGAAGATCTTCAACAGATGGTGGTCCATTTTTTTTCTCATAAGGAATGACTGTTGTCAAGTACTGCCAAGTTAAAGAAAAAAAAAGTCACTTAAGTCAGAACGACCTTATCTGTAAAACTCTGATGCAGTCACTGCAGGTCTATTTTACACCATGGAACATGACCTTCGTCAGCATGGAACACGGGTATCTCACTAGATCTCAGCTGTCTCTGTATTTTTTGCCTATGTCCATCTACTTCATACAAACTCAACGTTAATATAAATACCCATATTTTCACCTTTCAGTGATTGAAAATTTCACAAAAGTAGGTCTGAGGGTAATGTTTACAATTTGTTCATTTTTAAAGTCAAGCCTTATCTAACATTCTCCTTACTCTTTTCCATGTATGTTGGAAATGTGCAATTTAAAACTGAAAACATAGTTGCACAGTTCTGCGTGACCAAATAATTCCCAACAGCCAAATAATTCTGTTTCTGACCATTTTTTTTCCGGTTGAATGAAATGGTCACGTGGATAACTTGACAACTTAAAAACCCACACCAGCTTCTTCCAGAAGCTGATATAGACACATGTACCCAAGTAATTTTAGAGGTGTATTATTATTACTGTTGTAAGTTATTTGTAAGTAGTTTAAAAGTTTAAAGGCATTAAAAGAAAAGAGAAAAGTGAAAGGAGACAATGGCCTGGTGAAGAATGAAAATTCTCATCTGACATGGAAACGAACTGCCTCACTCACTACAGTGAAGGCTCACAAGTGTCAGTTATGGCCTGAAACTACATCCCAAGGAAGCAGAACCTAAAATTTATCATCCGGATGTTCCTATTCTGACTACTCTACCAAAAACCCTATAGCTTAGTGTGGTCTGACTGTGCTCACCTGGAGATCTAGTGAGTTCACTGAGAATCTTTCAGACCCACCCAGTATTAATCCTGGCCCTCCATCTTAGCTCTAGTCCTAACCCTCCTTGAGCGATTTCATTCCTGAGTGATCTCGTAATCAAAAAACAAGGTGAAATGGTTTCATAAGAACTGGCTCCCTAGGTACAGAGAAGTAGGAAAGTGATTCCGTGTTTAGGAAACAATTCCCACTAACTTTTTGGTGTAGACTTGTGCAAGCAGGTACCCAGTTGTGGAAGTGAATGTCTCCTAGTGAATACACAGAAAGCGGGAAGCCAGCCCCCACGGGGCTTCACGAATAGCGTGTGTGTTAGGAAAGCGGGACTCTGACAGCATCAGGAAGCCAGCCCCTCGGGCACACTCTCTGGCCACGCTCTCGGGTTTCCATGTGTGGGTCACTTTGGAAGTTCACTTTGCCATCCTGTGCGTCTGAGATAGGTGAGAGGGGCCAGAAGAAAAACGAAATTTTGACCATCCTTCACGGGAGCTGTAGAAGTCAGTGTGAAGGATTATTTGATATCGACTATTTCCGTTCTTCGAGTAATACAGAAATTATCTTTTAGTAAAAACCCTAGGCTCAAACGCCAGTGTGAGAAGTTTTCTTTTTGAAGTGAAAATTTCAGGGGCACCTGGGTGGTTCAGTCAGTTAAGCATCCGACTTCGGCTCAGGTCATGATCTCATGGTTCATGGGTTCAAGCTTGCTGTCAGGCCCTGTGCTGAGACCTCAGAGCCTGGAGCCTGTTTCCAATTCTGTGTGTCCCTCTCTCTCTGCCCCTCCCCTGCTCATGATCTGTCTCTCAAAAATAAATAAATGTTAAAAAGAAAAAAATTGTTTTTGAAGTGAAAATTTCAAATTGTGAAAAGTCATTTTAAGCACACTCATTAATGCAGATGTGTTTCCTATGTTTATGGTCCTCCTCAAGTCATTATACAAAATGGCTACACATCTGACTGCAGGTGTATGTATAGCCATGTAGAATTCTGTATAAGTCACGTCTCATGCCTCATTTGGTGGATATGTGAGTTGGCTGACTACACGATACACCTTTAAAGCATCGGAATTTCATTTAAAAGGAGGTATGATAGACTCTTATCAACATGTTTGACCTAGAACTCTAATCAAAAAGATGCCAAGATCAGCTTTCTTCCCCCTAAAATGACATCTTGTTTCTCGGACTTTTAGAATTATAGTAGCATATTCTAGTTTAGTTATATTCTACACATGCAGCAATTTCTCTAAAGGCGGTGGAAAATGGAGCTGTAAAACACGTAGTAAGAATGCATTTAGTCTGCTGCCCAATAAGAAAAATGCTTTTTCCTCAAGGGAAATCCTCTGCATTATCGAAGACTATAGATATGATGAACTTTCACTTCTCCCTTTTAAGCAATAGTCTTAGTAAATTAGTAAAAGTGCCAGCTTTCAGGACCTTCACTTACACAGGGAATGAAAAAGCAGAGAAAGAGGAAAATAAGGATAACCGAGCACCTGTTTCTCTCCACCTGAATTTCCAAAGGTGTGGCGGAGGCCATTCTGAATGACATTTGAGATCCCCTCCATGCTGAAGCGCTAAAGGCAGCAAAATACGGCCCGGAGGAAAAGGACAGAGAAAGAAGTTCAAAGACTATTAGTAAGAATGCACCACGATGATTTATGTGCCCACGCGGCAAGCAGTTAGAAAATGCCACTGCTCATTCACATAAAGCAGACAAAATCATGCTGTTTGTAAAATGTTTTTGCCCCCATTTCTTTGCAAGTCAAATGCATAGGCAACTGCTTTTATGTTACTGTATTCATGAGTTTTCCTCACGTAGCTGATACGTAAATCGGCTCCAATGTAAATATCGTAAGTCGTACCCATATTTGTTTTGTGCAAAATTTACTACATAATTTTTAAGATACCTTTTGATATTGTTTACCTGTATTTTATAAAAAGTCTGAAAACTTAATACTAACAGTATGCATTCTTTCAGCCTAAGTTTGCATATTTCTATCACAGGTTTGGAGAAACAGTAACATAACATTTGGCAAAATGAGAATGCTGTGTCTTGGAGAGCTGATTATTGCTTCCCACTCTCTCTCCAGGCCACCTGCCATTGCCGCGGTGCAGAAATTAGGAGCTGGAAGAGTGCATATGCTTTTCGGAGAGCGGAGTGGGTCCCGTGCACCAGCAGGCCCCTAACACTTCCGCAGAGACTTTCCCACGGTTTCTAGGAGACGATTCTAGCTTCTTTCCCCTGGCAGCCTCCAAGACTTCCTAGAACCCACTGTACTATAAAGAGAATACTTTTTCCCTAAACTGCTTATCTTGATTTGTAACCAGTCTGCAGCGTCACCAGACCCAGGGCAAAGGGTCCAGTGGCACCTCTCTGGCTGCTGAGTCAAAGGCTGAGATGGATTCTTACACTGTGACTAATCAGGGCGTCCTGGAAAGGGAGTTCGGTCCTGATTCACCAGATGGGTCCTTTCTCTGGATTTTTAGAGGAAAGCTGACTCACTAAACATACTTGAAGAGTCAAGATAATGAATATTTACCAGACTCCGAGGAATAAAAGAGGAAACCTAGGCAACGGTCTCTCCTTTGAACACAGGGTTTAGCCGAGTGGTTCTCAAAGTGTGGCCCAGGGATCCCCTAGGGGGTCCATGACACACTTCTAGGGTCCATGAGCTCAAAATTACTTTCTCAGAAACACTAAGACAAGATTCGCCTTTTTCACTTTCATTCTTTCATGACTTAGAGTGAAATATCCCAAATGGCAGGCTGAAGGTGGAAGCAGATTTAAGAATCCAGCCCTCTTCGATTAAGCAAGATAGTCACAAGATCGACAAAAATGCATAGCAATATCATTTTTTCTCCCTAAATTTTTGAAAATATAGTTATTTTTCATAAAAACATGCTAGTTGTGTAAGCATTAATGAATTCCTTATTGGTATTTTTAAATGAATTGGTAAATTGTTTAAATTTTTATCTAATATAGTAAATACCAATCAATATAGCCTATATAAACAAAAAGCTCTTTGAGGTCTTCAAAGAATTTTAAGAGTATAAGGAAGTCCTAATGACAAAAAGCTGAGAAACACCAAGAAGTATATTCTTGAGGGAGTAACGTGCCTCTTTACCAGTCAGGAATACCAGTCAGTATTCAATGGTGTTACTGAGAATCTGAGAATTTTACTCTCTGAGAAACAGGTACACTCTCCTCTCCTGCTGAGTGGTCCTGCCCCACCTGGTCCCTCCCAGATCGGAGGCCATTTTGTTCTAAGAACCAAACGTCTGGACCAGGCCCCCTAGCTGAACACACTTCATGTTGCTGACAGCATAACGATCACCTTTGATGAAGCAGGCTAGTTTTAAAAGAAAACTTACAAATAACTATGTTGTAGATTTGTTATTTGTAGATTTTTCACACGCTTTCATGCAATTTGTTCACATTTTTAAGCAGATTATCAAAAGAGACAAACTTCTTAGGCTCCAGAGTCCAGAGCCATTCTTTTTTAATTCTCTCAAATGTGATTTCTCTCAAAGGCAACAAAGAGAAAAATACTTAATTTTCTATAGAACCTGACTTCATGATCTATATCTCAGTATAGCCTCAAATTATCTAGCCAGGTGAACAGTTTTAGCAGCCACGCATCAAGCAACCACGGTATATTTTATATTTGAACAGCATATTCTAAAAACACTATCTTTACTCCCTCGGTTGGAAACCTAATGGCTGTCACCGCAGAACTAAAAGAGGGGGATGTACATTTGCATATTCCAAAATTCGGGCTTCCTTATGAAACGTGCAGGTGAGGACACTGCTGTGCCATTGTAACTCTGGGCAGCCTGGTGGCTTCTGAAGGATGGCTTTCATGCCCGCAGAACCGTCAGGCCTGCTGGAAAGGAGCAGGAGCGAAATCACGTGACACCACGGTACCTTGGAAAACCACAAAACCGACAGCCGATTCCAGCAAAAGAAATAAAGGGACTCTCCCTAGAACCCATGCCTCTGGGCTGATGTGGCCCAGTCCCCACCGCGCCCTAAGCAGGAAGCAGTGTGGCAGCTGGTAAGCTTCGATGGCCTCCCATTCCACTGGGAAAATGACGGGACAGGAAAATCAAAGAGCGCGCAGGAAACACAAAGAAACCAGCTAACAGATATGTCTGAGGACATCCCTCCACCGGTGCTCTGGCTGCCATCGATTCCCACCGGCCCCTCCACCAGACCCTAGGAATCACACGGCAGCCAGCTCCTCCCCAAGCTGCATTTTCAAGCTCTTCCTCGAGCCAGCCCTTTCTCGGGGCAACATCAAGTTCAACCCCCGTGCTCACTTCAGCAGCACATGTAATAGGTGCTCCAACCCTCAACCCACTTCATTTCCTTTCCCCAGGATTTCCTCAGACAGCTCTCCCAGGTCACTTCTCGATACTGAGGGCCAAGGACACTTTTCAGATCCCTCTGAGACAGCGGGGAGAGCTCTCCCCCCTCCACCCCTCCCCTGGATTCCAACATGCCCGTCCTCTCCCTGAGCTCCCCCTGCCCCTCTGGTGGCTCCTTCGGAGAGGTGCTTCTTTCTCTGCTGGGCTCTCACAGGCCCTGTCCCCTGGGATTCGGTGCCTATTGTTTTTCTCACGCACACTCTCTGAATGTTCCCATCCCCCTGTTTTATTCTCCTGCTTCCACAACTGTACACACAGCTCCATTTGCCTACGATCAGGAAAGGGCTGAGAACAGAGCCTGGCACTGAGGAAGGGGTTCAGTAAACACGAGCCAGTTTTACTACAACTTCCTTCCTGAGTGTCACTTGTGGGTTCAGCGGCCCTCTGGATGGCTGTAACTGAACACTGCTAAATCCCATTACTTCCAAACTGAACTCCCCTTCCTCTCTCCCACCAAAAGTAAAAAAAAAAAAAAAAAAAAAAAAAAATCTCTTCAATCCTGCTCCTCTTTCAGCATTCTATATCTTTCTCATGCATTTATCCACTCTTTCACAAAATATACTGAGCCAGATATTACAGGTATTAACACTCAAAATGAACGCATCTGCCAAAGCCCCTCCTCCACTCATGACCTGCTATTCCAGTAGAAGGGGGCAGAAAAAGTAAAACAAGTCAATGAACTAGATCGTTGCCGATAATGTGCGTCCAGCCGATAGCTGCAGCACGGCCATTCAACACCGGATGCCTATTTTATATCGGGAGGTCAAAGAAAGCTCTCCAAGGAGACATCTGAGCTGAAACAGGAATTATACGCCCTCCCAGATGAGCTACGAAGGACAGTGCACAAAAGAGCTCCTCTCACAGAACAAAACCCAAAGCAGCCACACTGGCCAACCTAAGAGTTTGCTCCGCGGCCAGCGCGCCACCGGGGTCCAGTTATGCTTCTCCAACAGGATGTGAAGCAATAGCCTCAGGGCATTTCCATTCTCCCCTTCTTCCCACAGGGAGTTTTTATGGCAGCAGCCCCGTTCTCGCTGTTTCTTTGTGGGTGGATGTGCTAACACGGCAGCCTTCACCTCGGCTTCGTAGGGGCCACACCCAGCGCGGACAGGACGCGCAGGCGTCCCCCAAAGAGGCCGGGCTTGAAACCCGATGGGCTGCTGTTGACGGACCCGTACATCTCCCTTTGGGGAAGGGGTACATGTGCTCTAGCTACACTTGCCCAATTCAGGAATCAATGACCCGACGTTTACTCCTTCTTCCCTGCTGCCCAACCAGTGGAGTCAACCTCTCTCGGATCTCAAGTTCAACCATTTTCCCGTCCCTACCGTAACTCTTCGGCTCATTTCTTACCTGAAGGAGTGCAACAGCCTCTGAATCAACTTCTTATCTCTAGCTGCCCCCTTCCAATTAGTTCCCCCTGAAACACTGAAGCTGCCCTTCCAAAAGACAAATCTAAACATGTGATGATCCACTTAAAACCTCTTTTTGGTTTCCTGCAGCCTTTACATAAAGACCGAACACCTTAGTGTGGCATACACAGCTACCTACTTCCGGGCTTCTTCTCTGCTACCTCCTCACCCTCATCCTGAGGTACTTCCTCTCTCGCCTTCAGCTTTCTCCCTCAAGTTCCAGCCATAACGAGCAAACTGCAGGGCCCCACATGTCCCTGTCACCTCTAGATGCTTGCCCACACCACTCCCTCTGCTTACTATGCCTGTCCTTCCTTCTTGTCCTCCAGATCCAACTCAGCCTTCCTAGACTCCAAACCAAACCAGGGGCAGGAGTAATGTATCCACACCTGTATCGTGAGACGGGGCCAGGCACTAACACATCAAGGACACGGTAGCTGTTTTGAACACAGCAATGATCACTATACACCTAGGTTTCTCAACCTTGACAGTACTGACATTTGGAGTAGGTAGTTCTTGGTTGGTGGCTGGGGAAGGTGGGGGTGGCAGCACAGTCCAAGGCCTTGTGGGATGTTGAAGAGAATCACTGACCTCTACTCAGAATGCTAGTAGCACTGCCCCTTACCCCATCCAGTTGTGACAAGACACGTTTTCAGACACTGTCCAATGTCTTAGCAGGAGGCAAAATTGGCCTGGCCGAGAATCACTCATCAAGTGCCCTGCGTGGTCTGTGAGCTGGATCCACAGGCCACGGGCAGCGCGCTCCCGGACGCTGGGGTCTCCTCTGCATCCTCGACACTCATGCCTGACACACAATTAGAGACCAACATATGCTGGTCTCACAGGAGTGAAAGAAAAGATATTCAAGATATGTTTTAAAGTGGGGGTGAAGCACGAGATCTAAAGAAAGAGCAGAGAAAGAAAAAAGAAAGTTTGCGTGAATTTTTAATAAATTGGAATAAGTTCTCAAAACTGTTAAGGGCAGAAGTAACGTCAGACACATGCCAACAAAGCACAAGCCCACCCTCGTCACACAGGAGGCATCTGACCGATAGTCACTGGCATAAATTACAAAATTCTTCAGCAAAGATTACCTGTCTGACATGGGGATGAAACTGGAAATCACACCTTAATCAAAAGTATTTGAAATTAGGAACTTTTTCAAGAGTCAACCTGGATAGAAAAATGCTGGATAGGAAGCAGAGATGGGCATTCTCTCGTCTGATGTGACGGCCTAAACAAACCGGGGTCTTTTTCCTCACCAGTGATACGGGTGATGAAGTGATACCATTTTTAAAGCACTCTTGCCTGTAAACTGTATGAATCTATGAATTAACTCAGCCAAGGTGACACATGGTGCCTTGAGGAGGGCACACGAAAATAACACACGCGCACACACAATAGTAGAGGACTGACAGGTCACATAAGGTTGTAATACAGATGCTCTAGAATGGCAGAGCTGAACACCCAGATGCTACATTCGGAGTTATCTACTCCAGTGGCAATGACAGGTGTGGGCTAAGCCAGACTTTAACACTTCTAAGACCACAGCCCAAGAAGCTGAGAGCCTGTGACAGCCACATTGTGAGGAGACAGATTTTTTTCTCTTGACATTTTGCAGGAGAGAAAAATTTTTTTAAAGACCTCAAAGCCAAAAATAATCTGAAGGTGAACAGAAGAAAGATGACGTGACAAGATAGGAAGTTATCTCCCAAAGGAGTCAGCGGCGGAGCTCTGAAAAGTCCACTGAAGAACCTGGTCTAGGAAGGCAACGTGAGATTAATCGAGTAAGATAAACAATCTTGTCAACAAGGTTTGCAAAGCGATGGAGTGACTAAGAAATACAAA
Source organism: Suricata suricatta (assembly GCF_006229205.1). Classification (NCBI taxonomy): domain Eukaryota; kingdom Metazoa; phylum Chordata; class Mammalia; order Carnivora; family Herpestidae; genus Suricata; species Suricata suricatta. Next base: position 136,618,546 of record NC_043703.1, on the reverse strand, counting down.
GGCTCCAGGATGACAAAAGAGTAGCCAGTAGGGGATGAACGAACTAGAAGGATCAAGGAACAGAAAGACCAGGCAAGGGGACAAGGAAGAGGCAGGAAAGGAGCCCCACCGAGCACACACGATGGATGGGTTTGCAGTTGCCCTATAAATTCCAAACAACAATACACATTTCTGGAAGGCAACGTGAATTTTAAAAAGAGAAAACCTCAGAGACAGATTAAATTTACCTTTTTAGCAAACAGCACCTCATTTAGAAACACTGCATGTGGGACTTTGAGAGCAGATGTGCTGGGATTAGGTGCTTCTGGTACTGACCTGGGCCAGAGGGAAGATTCGGTTGATGCTGAAATTTTATTGGGGGCGGGGGGAGGAAGAGGAGAAGGGGAGAAGCATCTCTCTTTGAACATTTCTCACGATAAAAGTACTACAGACACGTCAAAGCACTTTCTGAAGCCTCGAGGTTAGGAACGCTCCATGAAATGCAGGACATCAAAGATTTCTTACTTTTGGTTTATTGTAATAAACGACTATAATATTAAGTTATCTCAGAAAGCCCAATCCTGTTTCCACTTAATCTACCCTTTCCAAATTTGAAGGATCCAAATGTCCAAATTCAAAGTGAAGAGCTAGTGCTGATTCTGGGAGTCTCACATTATTTTGCAATCTATCCATCTGTTTCCACCGTCTCTTTACAAAGGAGTTAACAGCTCCGTAAAATGCCCTTCTCAGAATGGAATTTTTTTATATGAGCCCATTTGTAAGCAGGAAAATGATTAAGCATTACAGTATTTACTTTATTGTTTCCCTCACAGCTGACAAAGTGCCAGAGTAACTGGTAAGGACAGGGGAAGAGGTTTACTCAACACGGGCTCCGCTCACATGATTTACAGTGAGAACACTCACAACTGCCTCAGGACCACTTCCTTCCCTGGCATGAGCACGTATTAAGTCTCAAAGTCAGTCATTCCCTGGAATCTTTTCCCATACAAAACCAGGAGCAACAAGGTGTAAACAAGATATAGGAGATTAAAGACAAAAATTATACTAATCGGAAGGAAGGAAGGAGCCAAGATCTCGAAGCCCACAGACAGCATGCCTGCGCGGCGCAGAAGCAGCAACACAGGGCCAAGGGGCCCTTGCACGCGTCTCCGTGTAACTGCACATCCTCACACCAGGGCACCCAGGTTCTCTGAGCACAGGCCTCTGTTTACCCATCTATGAAATGGGGGTAATATGAATAAAATCTACAGGGCTGTTATGAGGGAATCACTTAGCAAAGTGTTCGGCGATACAGATAGCCAAAAACATTCAAAAATTCCTCAAAAAAGGCTAGAGTAATATTTGGGACACAGCTCCCAAAAAGAAGTAACCATATCTTTCTACCTTTCTCCAGAACAAGTAATGAGCCGTCTAAGTTCTCAGCATATAAATTAAACGGCCATTGAGAAATAACACTCCTGAGTATAGTCTCTAACTTAAAGGGCTGAAGACAACATAAAGACAAGACACTACTGTCTATGACGAAATAAATACACAAATCAGCCAAAAAGCTTGAACAGAAAACAAGTTACACTTGCAGGTAATTCAAGATCTTTCTGAACGACAAAAAGAAAAGAGCTAGAAAACACTATGGAAGCGGAAAGCAACAAGAATCGGATACAGCCATGTGGTCTGTTCATCCTTTTCTGGAGTCCTAAACATACCGGATCATTCTCTGCACAGAACACTCACCAGTTTAACCAATTTTACAGAAAGCAGGATCCAAGACAGGGAAGAGCAAAACTAACCAGGAGGTCAGGAAATTCACACTAATTTCTGCTATCAAACTTTTCTCTCTGCCTCATCTGACGCCCACTGCACAGATCTCTAACTAGCAGGAACTCTTTTAAAAATCCCAAAGTCAAAGCTCAGTGTCAGAAAAAAGGTTAGAAAAAGCAATTAAGAAATGCTTTTCATCTGTTTTGGAATCATATCCTAATTTATGCTCTGACTTCATTAATATTCTTTTTACTCAGGAGGTTCAAAAGAAAGTGAGAAATTCAAACATAATTATTGTTCCTTATAAATCACACCATTTGCAATAGTTTGAATGACAGGATTTTCAGATTTTCAAATATTAATTCCACATTCTTAAAATAATCAAAACACAAAACACAAGAAAAACAGAATTGAAAGCAATAGTTAAACATAAAAAAAAAATTAGAAAGCAAAATGTTCAAATACTTAAGGTATTACCTAAGATGTAAAAATTGAGTCTGTTTGTGTTCACACTTCTTCAAATCAAATATTTTCTTTAATTTTTTTGAGAAAGAATAAGAGCATGCCAGTGGGGGAGGAGGCAGAGGGAGAGACAGGACCCCAAGAAGGATCCATGCCCAGTGCAGAGCCTGATACGGGGCTCAAAGCCACAACTCCAGGATCATGACCTGAGCAGAAATCAAGAGTTGTAGATTCAACTGACTGAGTCACCCAGGTGGCCCTCAAATCAGATAGTTTTAATGTGAGTTACAAAGCAGTTATAAATGCAAATTCTGCTGAAAAACGTTCTGTAGAAAAAAAACATGAACTGTACCAAAGCAGATAAATATGTGGAAACATCTTGAATAATTATACTACTATTTTAGAATTTCACTCTCAGAACAGAAAGGTGTGTCATGAAGATTTTCTAAGGAGTGAAATGGAACAGTATCAATTTAATTTTTTCTATTTGAAGATCTTTTTAAATTGCTATGTAATTTAATGTTAACATGGTAATTAAGTATTGCCAAACATTTTGAAAGCAACTAAAACTAGAGTAAAATAATTAACCCTGCTAATTTTATAAATTACTTCCTGATACTTAGGGATACTCTAAGTATATAATAAGGTAAGTAACATTTAGAGCAACTGCTGGGTCATAGGGTAGCTCTATCTTTAACTTTCTGAGGAACCTCCACACTGTTTTTCAGAGTGCCTGCACCAGTTTGCATTCCTACCAACAGTGTGAGAGGGTTTCCCTTTCTCTGAATCCCTGTCAACATCTGTTGTTTCCTGAGATGTTAATGTTAGCCATCCTGACAGGTATGAGGTGGTATCTCATTGTGGCTTTGATTTGTATTTCTCTGATGCTGAATGACGCTGAGCATTTTTTCATGTGTCTGTTAGCCATTTGTAAGTCTTCTTTGCATAAATATCTGTTCATGTCTTCTGCCCATTTCTTAACTGGATTATTTATTTTTGGGGTGTTGACTTAGCAGCTGCACTACTAGGTATTTACCCAAAGGATACAAAAATGCTGATTTGAAGGGGTATATGCACCCTAATGTTTAGAGCAGCACTATCAACAACAGACAAATTACAGAAAGAGGTCAAATGTCCATTGACTGATGAATGAACAAAGAAGACGTGGTGTGCTTTCTTACACCATACACAAAAATAAACTCAAAATGGATGAAGAACCTGAATGTGAGACAGGAAACCATCAAAACCCTAGAGGAGAAAGCAGGAAACAGCTTCCTTGACCTCACCTGCAGCAATTTCCTACTGGACACATCCCCAAAGGCAAGGGAATCAAGAACCAAAATAAACTTTTGGGACCTCATCAAGATAAAAAGCTTCTGCGCAGCAGAGGAAACAATCAAGAAAACAGGCAACCGACGGAAAGGGAAAAGGTAGTTGCAAATGACATATTGGATAAAGAGCTAGTATCCAAAATCTATAAGGAACTCACCAAACTCCAAAAAACGAATAATGCAGTGAAGAAATGGGCAGAAGACATGAATAGACACTTCTCCAAAGAGAACATCCAGAGGCCCAACAGCCACATGAGATGATGCTCAGCGTCACTCATCATCAGGGAAATACAAATCAAAACCACACCGAGATACCACCTCACATCAGTCAGAGTGGCTAAAATGAACAAATCAAGAGACTACAGATGCTGGCGAGGATGTGGAGAAACGGGCACCCTCTTACACTGTTGGTGGGAATGTAAATGGTGCAGCTGCTATGGAAAACAGTGTGGAGGTTCCTCAAAAAACTATCAGTAGAACTCCTGTATGACCCAGCAGTGGCACTGCTCGGGATTCACCCAAGGGATACAGAAGTGCTGATGCATAGGAGCACATGTACCCCAATGTTCACAGCGGCACTTTCAATGATAGCCAAATCATGGAAAGAACTTAAATATCCGTCAACTGACAAATGGATCAAGAAGATGTTGTTTATATATACAGTGGAATACTACATGGCAATGAGAAAGAATGAAATCTGGCCATTTGGAGCAAAGTGGATGGACCTCGAGGGTGTCATGCTAAGCGAAATAAGTCAGGCAGAGAAGGACAGATACCATATGTTTGCACTCACAGGTCTAACAAGAGAAACCTAACAGAGGACTATGGGGTGGGGGAAGG